>NC_043700.1:14783392-14825281 GCF_006229205.1 Suricata suricatta
ATAAATACAAATATTCATATTGAACACTATGCCAATGTATGAAAGATGTTAGAACCATGATTCTAATGTGCGTGCTGACTTCTTCTATGTTAAAATTAATAATCAACCGACTATTTTTGAATCTGGATTGGGGAAAGATGGTAAAGGCATCTCCCTTTGGACTTTGTACACACTTCTGTAGTTATTTGTCTATTTACAATAAGAATGTACTACTTTTCTTACTTAAATAATAGGGGCACCCAGGTGGCTCAGTCAGTTAAGCATCCAACTTTGGTTCAGATTATGATCTTGCGGTTTGTGAGTTCGAGCCCTGCGTCAGATTCTGTGTCTCCCTCTCTCTCTGCCCCTCCCCCACTCATGCTCTATGTCTCTCTCTCAAAAATAAACATTAAAAATAAAGTAAGTGGCTCCAAAACATGGATTTCTTGCAATGCCTGAACCTCTTACTCTTTAAGTGGCTATGAAGGTGCCACTGTGGCAACTTCACTGTCACAGCAAACTACAGGGTCAAGGTTCCAAGATTCTGGGGTAGATCAAAACTGGCTACACAAATTCATACATCGTATCAAAGAAAAGCATAGAGGCTTATATATCTCTTACATTTCTGAGGGGAATCATAGCTAAACACTGCCACATCTAAAAATTAAGTATAATTTTCATCGCCTAGGAAGTATGATGAGAATAATACTGAATCTTAGAGCCAAGAATGCCAGATATGCATGTTAACCTCTGAGTCTGTTTTTACATCTGCGAAATGCAAAGAACAATACCTGTGCTGTCACCTTGTAGACATACGCTACAGTAAATGGTCACTATTAAAATGAAACTGTAAGGACAGAAATGACACTGAACCTCCACACCACATGCATATTTTCTGTGTGTGGAGTTCAAAGGTGGCACGTCGATTTGCTAAAATAAAATAATAAGTAAATACTTAGGGGCAGCTGGGCGGCTCAGGCAGGTAAGCATCTGACTCTTGATTTCAGCTCAGGTCATGATCTCACAGGTTGTGGGTTTGAGCCCTGCACTGTGCTGACAGCACGGAGCCTGTTTGGGTTCTCTGTCTCCCTCTCTCTGCCTCTCCCCCCTTGTACTCTCCTTCTCTCTTTCTCAAAAATAAATAAAAATAAATATTAAAAAATACTTCAGACTCATATTTAATCTAGATTAGCAATTTATTTGTATTATTCCTCCTTTACTGTATAATTATCTCGTCTTCTATAAATATCTGGTAAAATGATCCATAACTGCTTTTGCTCAATTTGTTAATAAAATTAAATTTGTGAGGAAAGTTTAGGTTTTCCGTCACATTTACAGATAGAGAAACTAAGGCACAGAGACTTTAAGAACTAACTTACCTGTGGTCAGTGAATGACTGAAATAATTCCTTCTTTCCATTATGCTGTCTACTCTAATTAGAAAGATTTGCTGTCTAGGGGCGCCTGGGTGGCTTAGTTGGTTATACATCCAAATCTTGATTTCAGCTCAGGTCATGATCTCACTGTGGGTGAGTTCAAGCCCTGCATCAGCCTCCGTGCTGGGCATAGAGCCTGCTAAGATTCTCTCTTCCTCTCTCTCTGCCCCTCCCCTGCCCACACTCATGTATTCTTTCTCTCAAAAACACACACACACACAAATAAAAAACAATAACAAAAAACGAAAAACCAAAACCTCCCCCCAAAACACAAAAAAATAGAAAGATTTGCTGTGGAATTCAGCACCGTCGAATAGGATTACCACATAAATAATTGCAAAGCATGTGAAAATCACATAAGTAATTTAATATTTTCTAACAGTACTTTCTAAAAGACTTAATAAGTAAAATTAATTTTATTTTATATAACTTAATATATCCAAAATATTGTCATTTAAACATATAATCAATATAAAATCATTGAAATACTTTAACTTATTTTTTAAATGTTTAATGTTTATTTATTTTTGACAGACATAGAGTGTGAGTGGGGGAGGAAAGAGAGAGAGAGAGAGAGAGGTGAAATGCCCAAGATTTCAATATCGCCCCTAAACCAGAAGCCGCCAGGGAGACGGAGTCATGCATGTAAAAGCAAAGGGCATTAATTATTACGGCTTAGGCTCGCCGGGCCTAAGTTCAGTCTCACAGCCTTCACCAACGCAGTGGATCCGTGCTGAGAGCCCGGAACAAGGGCTGAGTAAGGTTTTTATGGGGTTTGGGAAGGGGGAGTTACAAGAAATTGTGACATAGGTACAGTGACCCAATCATAGTGGTACAACAGTATTGGCAGCAGCTTTAACCATACACACTGTTTAGAGCGTTCGTTACTTTTGGCGGGACCCAATTACAACATTTAGAGTACCTTTGAAATTAACCAATTATAGAGCGAATTCAGGGTCTTGTTTGGTGACTATCGGGTTAACTTTAACACTAGGTAACAGGGTCCTATCTAAAGTTCCCATCTGCAGGTCTCACCCTTAGGAATGTGGGGAGAGGTAGCTGGGCTTTCCTGATTGGATACCGCAAAGTGGTCTCTTTTGCCCCCGGGGATGTATAACCGCCTAATGGTTCCAGAGAGACTGACCTTAGGCCTTCTAGCTTAGAGGGGAAACGTAAAGCCTGTCATGGCGTCTGTTTGGTTCAGATTCATGTTCTCACAGAGGGAGATACAGAATCAGAAGTAGGCTCCAGGCTCTGAGCTGTCAGCACAGTGCCTGACACGGGGCTTTAACTCACAAACCATGTGATCATGACCTGAGCCAAAGTTGGATGCTTAATCGACTGAGCCACGCAGGTGCCCCTTTTTTTTTAAATACTAAATCTTAGAAATCTGGTATTGCACACTTACATAACATCTCAATTCAGGCCTAAAAGTAAGAATAAGTTGCCAGAAAACATAATTTATTTCATTTGCTCAGCAACTACGTGTAATGCTACTGGTTAATGAGGCTATAATTGCTCTGACTTGCCATCCGGAGGTAGGCTAGGATTAGATGTGTGGGTTCTGGAACTAGTCAGTCTGGGTTTCCATCCTGAATCCACCACTGAGCAATGACAAAGGGCAACTCACTTTCTGTGCCAGAGGTTTCTTACATGTAAAATCTTTAATGAGGTTGTTACAAGAATGAAATGAGTTGGGGCGCCTGGGTGGCTCAGTCGGTTAAGTGTCCGGCTTCAGCTCAGGTCATGATCTCACAAATCGTGGATTCGAGCCCCGTGTCAGGCTCTGTGCTGACTGCTAGCTCAGAGCCTGGAGCCTGCTTCGGATTCTGTGACTCCCTCTCTCTCTGACCCTCCCCTGCTCACACTGTCTCTCTCTGTCTCTCAAAATGAAGTCACACTGGTTTTTTATATTTTGGTACTTAACACATTATGACTTGTGTCCTTGTAAGAAGAAGAAAACTTGGAAATAGAGACATACAGGGAGAACATCGTGTGACGAGAGCCAGAGGCCGGGGTGATTGAGCTGTGAGACAAGGAAGTCTGCAACTGCCCGTCACCATCGGAAGCTAGAAAGAAGCAAGGTAGGATTCTACTCAGTCTCAGAGAGAACGTGGCCCTGCTGATACCATGATTTTGAACTTCTAGCATTCAGAACTGTGAGAGAACAAATCTGTGAGGTTTTAAGCCACCCAGTTTGTGGCACTTTGTTACGGCAGCCCCAGGAAACTAATACAGAGCTCTTCACCCGAAAGGCCACACTCTTGTCTTACAAACAGCCAAGGTCTGGATGACTGACAACTTGACAATTGCAAAGCCCCCCAGGGTCAGTGGAGGCTTTTATAAAGCCTGAACAATCCCATCTTCCCAAGGGCTCTAAGGCTGGTCCTGAACTCCACACACATACTTCAGAAGGAGAATCCTGCCCCTAGAGATGGAGTCTCAGTGGGACAGCTGCCTGTAAAATGACTGAGCTAAGTAACAGACCCAGAGAAACAATGCTATTGGTTCTCTGGGAATTACACTGGGGTGAGCTTGTCATCAAGGTCGCCATTATTTTAAGTTGAAGTGTAGCTGACACATAATGTTTCATTAGTTTCAGGTGTACAACATAGGGACTCAATAACTCTTCATTACTCAGTGCTCACGATGAAAGTGTAGTTAACATCTGTCACCATCTATTACAATGTTATTGACTATGTTCCCTATGCTGTACTCTTCATCTCTAGGACTTATTTATTTTATAACTGGAAGTCTCTACCATTTGTTTTAAATGGACTTGGTCCCTTTTTGCCCACATTTCCTTCCTACGATGCTATTATGATTTAAACCTACTAATTTTAATTGGATTCTTTAAGAAGTTTTTTCTGTATATCCTTAAAAACTAGGCACTAAATGTGGAGTACACTAAGGAGTAAAATAAAAATAATCTGGAGGCACCTGGGTGGCTCAGTCGGTTAAGTGTCTAGCTCCTGGTTTCAGCTCAGGTCATGATCTCACAGTTCTTGGGTTAGAGCCCTACATTGGGCTCTGTGCTGACAGAGCAGAGCCTGCTTAAGATTCATTCTCTCTCTCTCTCTCTCTCTCTCAAAAATAAATAAAACTTAAAAAAATCTCAAGTGAATTTTTTTTATTTTTAATACTGGCACTGTTAACTGTCCTATGTGCTATTTTCTACAGTCTTCATCCTCCTAAATTAAAAGCCATGTTCCTTTCTTCCCAAATATACACTTAGAAAATGAAGTTCTCAATCACATATGCAGATTTTGTGACAAATTTAGCAAAGAAATAATTTCTCTAAAACAAATACCTGTTTTCCCAAGTCAGAAATGCCTGGCTGACTAAAAACATAGAAAATACTCAATAAATGTTTATTGGACTGATTTTAGTCTGATGATTCTAAAATACTTTTATTTCAGTGAATATGTTTCTCCTACAGTATTATTGAAGTATGTTAGAAAACTCCCTTCAAATCTCTGCTAATATTTATAAGAATGTAAACTTCTTCAAGTAGAACTTTAGACCTAGAGAGAATCTTGGAGACATTTCTACTTTACAGATGGATAACCAGAACAAAGGAATGTTAAACACTTGACCAAGGTCATGGAGTTACTAAATGGAAGTCCAAATTACCACTCTTGTTACCCAAGTCACCTGAAACCCAGTTCAAGGGCTTTCACCCCAGCCACCAGGCAATAAATATGATCATCCTGACAGATGAGGTGGGCAGTTAGCAATTAGTCAGTGAATTTAAGTGGAATTTAGAAAAACAGTCTTTACTGTTAAGTGAATTAATGCATGTAAGGTCTTAGCCGATGTGGACCTATTTTAAACACTTGTTAAATGGAAGTAGTCCCAGTGTCGTAGAATTCAGAGACGCAATGTAGAGTAAGGGACAGCCAGTGGGCTTTCAAACCAGATGCCCCTGGGCTCCACCAGTAGCGCTCACTCACGGGCTTAAGTACTCCGGGCAAATCCTGACACTTTCTATACATCTGTTTTCTCACAAGCAAATTGGGGATAATGAAACAGTAAAGCATACCAAATATCAGATAAGTAGAGGCATTTATTAATATTAACGACGAAGTTAGAGTCTGTTCTCTGGTGCCTCGAATCAAGAATATATAAAGAATTAAAAGAGCTATCTCCTGGCACGAACATGCACCCCTCGAAACCGGAAGGGAGGAGGCCAGGCCCACACCAAGCCCACCCGCAGCACTCCTACCCCGCCCTCCCTCACCACCTCGTGCCATCGCAGGGCACTAATGCTTCAGCCTACGTGCCCTTACGCTGCTGCCTCCTGGGTGTTCAGAGAACTTTTCTGCTTATGTCTTTTTCTCTCTAGGCTCCCTTATTTTTAAAAACTCTCCCTCCATGCACTTCATTGTCTCAAGCGCCTGATTTTGCTTTATAAGGTAAAGACTGCTGAGCAGATGAACTGGTCTCACCCAGGTAGCCGTCCCAAATCCTGTTCTGTGGAGCACTAGCCTCCAAGACGCTCCATGAGAAAAGGTCAAATAAGTTGGAGAAATGCCACAGACTAAATCAGACGCTGCTTGTAGATAAGGCCTGCCAGTGTCTCCTGGGCCCTCCTGGTTCCCTTTTACGCTGAGGGCCTTCAACCGCAAGCACCTGCTTGCCATCTGAGTCCATTCTGGCTCGCTGTGCCAGCCTCAGGGTGCAGTCACAGGACTCAGGCTGCCAAGAGTAGTATCCACGACTGACGGCAGGTGGGAGCTGACAGGTGTATCTACTCCAGCTTCCTTTCTTCGACTGGCACAGCCCCGAGATGGACTCTACAGTTTTCCAAAGGTCCCTGGCAGGAGAGCGCCGAGACACCCACACCAATGACTTGCTCGTTAATGCATCCTATGTATATCGGCTTTCCCCCAGCTGTCTGATTTCCCTAATACCTTACCAGCATTTCATAGGACCATCTTTGAAATAAACCACTTGTCTTAGGATCTGTTTTTCTTTCCTCAAGATTCATGATATACACCACCAATATTAAAGGCTATGAGAAATCTTTGGGGGGAAGGAATTCATTTAACTAAATGTAGTCAGAAATTTTATTTAATAAGTTTCCCAAACTTATTCGGCCATGGGAACCTTTTTATGTATGTCTGTATGTATGTATGTATCCATTCATTCATTCATGTATTTATGTAGGTTCCATGGGACCTAATTTGTTTCTTTAAGTATTCATTTCATTCATTCATTCATTCATTCATTCATGTATTTATGCAGGTTCCATGCGACCCTATTCCTTTCTTCCTTCCTTCCTTCCTTCCTTCAAGTAGGCTCCATGCCCAATGTGGGGCTTGAACTCATGTCCTCATGATCAAGAGTTCAATGCTCTACCATCTGAGCTAACTAGATGCCCCATGGGAACCTTTTTAAAAGGGTGAAAGTTTTGGTCCTATGAAACTAGTGTTCCTCTTTGGTACATACTTTGGGAAACACTACCAAAGCGTTAAGGACTGACAAATTAAAGTATTATCCCTCTCAGAGATATCTGTATTTTAACAGCTTCTGCAAATCAGTACTTTCTCACTGAAAGAACTGGGTGCCTTTAGACGAGTTCAGACTCCACGGTAGACGTGATGGAAAATAATTTATAAGTGTGTGTCTTGTGTCAAGCCCTTCAAATCAAGTCAGGTTGGTAACTGTCTACTCTGCTATCAAGAGCTAACAGGAAATTACAGGCAGGTTTCTTGGTTCAAGAGTACCGTCCTAAGACTTGGAGGGCAGCGCAGGGGGTATCCGGGATGGCGATAGTCATGTCCTGAAATTGCTCCGGAGGAAAGAAGTGTCTTTAGGAAGAAGGAGCTCAGACCAAAATAATCAGATGCTTAGGACTACAACACTCCTTACGTCATCTGAGGAATAAAATCAATAGTAATTAGAATTTTAAATGGTTAAGCCTTGAATTACTCTTTTAAACTCCATAAAAAGAGGTTCCATGAGAGGGAAATATAGATAGGGAATACTCTGGAAAGCAGTCTTGCTCTACCTTTAACACAACCATCGGCAATGGCCATGTACTCGCTTTACTGTCCAGTCTGGACCCTACCGGAAGGAAGTGGTAAGAAGTCTTGTGAATGGATAGTACCAGGGAGGTGAGTGACAGGGTGAAAGGTCAGCGTGGAAAGAGCATGCTGAGAGCAAGTTGGGACAGTTGATCTCCAGGACCTGATTTCTGCCATCTACAGCAGTTTTCTTCCCAACTCTACAACACAATTTACACTATCTCTTTTGTCATCACACTGTCCCCTCCCATGGTCATTTTCCAGATGTTGAGACAGTAAATATTTCAGAATAAATTGTAACTGATCAACATTAAAACATGCCACTTTTTGGGTCAACAGTGCTATTTTGAAAATCTCTCTCACTTGTAAAACGTTAAAAAATGAGATAAAATCAATAAAGAGAATTTCAAATAATCCTAATTCTTCTAGGGGTCCATTCTCTGTACTAAAAACAACCCAAACAAAAAACTAGTGTGGAGTGAGGAAATGTGGAAAAGGAGTACCGGAGAATTGAACGCAGCCTGGCACTGTAGGTGTCTGACATTTCCATCTTCATCAAGGGGGATTCTGTCAAGTGGCAACTCACACTCTTCACCAGTAATCTCCACACCGAACCTGAAACGAATAGCAGTTAGCATCAGTCACCCCCCAAGTTCACATCTGGGTCACCCGTACCCACAATACCCTAAGCATATGGCTGCCATTACCGCTTTGTTATTGCTGCAGTCCTCAAGATCAAGAGCACCATGTGAATATCAGAGGTTAATCAGGGTGTTGATCGCTTCAGCTTTCTCAAAGAGAGATTCTACCACAGAATCCCGGCATTGGTGGTGCACAGAAATAGAAATACCGGCATGTTGAATTGTGTGTGATTGTCTTCTGTAAAAAGTTATTCATTAAGCTAAAACAGTGGTATCGCTTAAACAAGTTAACTCTGAAAGGCCTTTCAAATGGACTGCTTAGCGTGAAAGAAAAGGTAGGGAAAAAAAGTGCCTTGCGAAAAACAGTTTCCTAATGCTCTTGCAAAGCATTTCATAATGGCTTTAAAGACATTTTGCATACAAATATTTAAAAAGTGGCAGTGTTTATTCATCAGCAAGAAAGTGTTTTCATCTCCCAAGAACAATCAAAACATAATCCTTGAATTACTGGCATAAATAAGAATGACTTAGGCAATAATAATGAACAAGGCATTCATTCATCATTCTGCAAAGCTGATAAGACCCAGCTGACTTTTGGAAAAGAGGAGGAATAGATTTTCTTTAAGCAATGCTATGAAAGAATAACATGAGAAAGGGGTTTTCCCCCCATTTTATGACTTCCTTGATAATTATAAAACAAAACATATACACCATCAAGAATAACACAACAAAAATGGCTTTTTCATAGGCTACAAAGAATTATCATATATTTGTATTTCAGAAGTACTGGAATGTGTATAGTGTCTCAGAGGCTTTGCAGTTGGACGTCCTTTTCTTCACTTGCATCAAATTAGGAAAAAAAGGACAGAATCAATTCTTTAACAAAACACGTAACACTTTTTATCTTATTCCTTTTCTCTTTTCATTTCTTTAGCAATGATGTTACTGGTACTAATGAACAAATCTTTGGCATTTTCCTGAGAAGTTAAAATTAATTCTCAGGTTTTACTTGGACTTACATTCTTAAAGTCAGTATTTACAAAAGAATATAAATGGGTTTTTCCTAGGCATACTGGAAAAAATGCCAGACCCAAAGTCAAGAGAACTGAATCTATTCTGTTCACAGCTATGTACTAATGGCATAAACACTAGACTGTCATATTTCAGTTCTCTCAATTCTCAAATGGTCTGAAAATTCTCTGTATCGTACTTAGTGATGACAGGATTAGGAAAGAATGAAAATAAAAGTGCCTTGAAAAATGAGAATATCATAAAAATATTGTGTATTGTGAAAAAAATATTGTGTACTGTGTATTATTATTACTGATATAGAGGATAGCTTTAAAAATCTTCAGAAAAATACTAAAGTGCTTAAACCTAACAGTGACAGAAGCAGCCCTTTTTCTCAGGAGGTCTTCCTGCTGAGTGGAATATGACATCATGGAAGAAGCACGGGCTTCAGATTAACTGGACCAACATCTGAATCCAGCTCTGCATTTGGGTGTATGTAGCCTTGGGCAATTAACTTAATTCCCAGAGCCTCAGTTTCTGTACCTATAAAAAGAAAGGTTACTTAGAAAATTGAAAAAGTTAATACATATAATATGCACATACTCTCTGTAATGGGAAGTGCATGGGGGCGGGGAGGCCGGTTTGTATTTTCTTAAATTACCTTCCTTTTATTGATGGGTAAAATGAGGCTTTCTCTAACCACTTAACTTCAATCCCACCTCAGTGACTTAGTTACTATCATATCATGCCTTTATTATTATTATTTTCCTTATCTTTTGCTTGAAAATAGGTACCCTGGCTGCCATGCATACCACTGTATCCCTAGACCTTTTAACAATGACCGGAAAGTGCTCAATATTTAATAAATAGGCGAATGAATAATTCATGTCTCCTATAATGTGTTCATAAAAAGAGGAACCGTTAAAAGCTACCATTCCAGGGGCCCCTGGGTGGCTCAGTCGGTTAAGTGTCCGACTTCAGCTCAGGTCATGATCTCACGGTTCATGGGTTTGAGCCCCATGATGGGCTCTGTGCTGACAGCTAGCTCAGAGCCTAGAGCCTGCTTCAGATTCTGTGTCTCCCTCTCTCTCTGACCCTCCCCTCCTCACACTGTCTCTCTCTGTCTCTCAAAAATAAATAAAAAGCATAAAAAAATTTTTTAAAGCTACCATTCCATTATCCATCCTAATAGTAGGTAGCTGGATGGCCCACAATAGTAAAAAAATTAAAGTCAGATATGTTTGCTTTAGAATACATTTTATGCTTCCCATTAAATGTGGATATCCTATATTCAATAATTTAACCAGACTTCTAATAAAATAACAAAGCCACATTTCTTTCATCCTTCTGGTTATTCAACAAATACTTTGGGACCACCTACTATGTGTTAGGCAATAAATATATTAAATGCTTGGAATACAGTGATGAGACATACCTTACTACAGAGCAAGGAAAACAGTAAATAAGAATTATTGCAATAAAACGTGAAGAATACTATGAAAGAAGAAATGTACATACTTACAATAAAGTTTAACTTATAAATTAGGCACAGTAAGAGATCAACAATAATAATAAAATAAGACAATTATCACAACATGCTGTAATAAAAGCTATGTGAATGTGATCTCACTCTCAAAGTATCTTGTTTACTATACTCAATCTGCTACTTGTGATGTTGTGAGATCGTAAGATGCCTACATTATGTGATGAATTGAGGCATTGTGACATAGCGTTAGGCTACTACAGACCTTCTGAAATGTTGTCATGAATCACCTGATTCTGGACCGTGGCTGACACCTGGTAATTGAAACCATGGAAACTGAAGCCACAGGTAAGGAGGGGGGACTACTGTACATGCAGCCACTTTTATAAAGTATGGGCTCACACTGAGATAACACCTCATACCAGTCAGAGTGGCTAAAATGAACAAATCAAGTGACTATAAATGCTGTCGAGGGTGTGGAGAAACGGGCACCCTCCTACACTGTTGGTGGGAATGCAAACTGGTGCAGCCGCCCTGGAAAACAGTGTGGAGGTTCCTCAAAAAATTAATAGTAGAACTATCCTATGACCCAGCAATAGCTGATGCATAGGGGCATGTGTACCCCAATGTTTATACAGAGCTTTCAACAATAGCCAAATTATGGAAATAGCCTAACTGTCCATCAACTGATGAATGGGTAAAGAAGATGTGATTTTATATGCAATGGAAGGAATACTACTTGGCAACGAGAAAGAATGAAATCATGCCATTTGCAGCAACATGGATGGAACTGGAAGGTATTGTGCTGAGTGAAATAAGTCGGTCAGAGAAGGACAGATACCATATTTTTTCACTCATATGTGGATCCTGAGAAACTTAACAGAAGACCATAGGGAAGGGGAAAAAAATACAAACAGAGACGGAGGGAGGCAAACCCTAAAAGACTCTTAGATACGGAGAACAAACTGAGGGCTGATGGGGGTTGGGGGAGAAGGGAAAGTGGGTGATGGGCCTTGAGGAGGGCACCTGTTGGGATGAGCACTGCGTGTTGTATGGAAGCCAATGTGACAATAAATTATATTTTAAAAAATAAGAAAAGAAAGTACAGACTTTATTTGAAAGGGGTGAGATACCATTTGTGATAGTCTTTTTTGTTTGTTTGTTTACTTATTTTTGAGAGAGAAAGAGAGACAGAGCATGAGTGGGGGAGGAGCAGAGAGAGAGGGAGACACAGAATCTAAAATAGGCTCCAGGCTCTGAGCTGTCAGCACAGAACCTGACACAGGGCTTGAACTCACGAATAGTGAGATCATGTCCTGAGCCGAACAGGCTCACTTAACCGGCTCACTTAACCGGCTCACTTAACCGACTGAGCCCCCAGGTGCCCCTGTGATGGTCTTTTTGATATGTCAAAGTGGCTGGGCTAAGAGTCCCCAATTATTCAATCAAACACTAATTTTTAATTGTTACTGTGAAGGTGTTTTGCAAATATGATTAAAGTTCATAATCAGCTGACATTAAGTAGAAGAGAAAATCCTAGATAATCTGGGTGGGCTTGATTCAATCAGCTGAAAGACCTTGAAAGGAGAAATTCTGCCTACAGACAGCAACTTCAGCCTGTGCCTGAGAATTCTAGCCTGGCCTTCCTGACAGCCTGCCCTAGGGTGTTTACACTGCCTAACCAGCCTCAACCAGTGTAAACCAATTCCTTGTAACAAATCTCTCAGCAGATATCTCCTCTTGTTTCTGCTTGTCTGACTGAATCCTAATATATCATTAAAGGATTTAAAGCATATAGTGAAATCAAATTTGTGTTTTTAGAAGCACTCTGTCCGAATTGAGGGAGAGCAATACGTGAATCAGACAGACACTTCAGAAGGAAGCTGCTGGAACAATCCCTCTTGGAGAGGATGGGAGCTTGATCAAGATAGTGAAAGTATGAACGAGACAAACAATAGGTTGGGGATATTCTCGAAGTAAAATATACGAGATTTGATTTTTTTTTTTTAATTGGATGTAGAAAGTACGGGGAAATCCAGGATAATTCTAAGTTCCTGGCTTGGATGACTGGGTAGCTGGGCATCTCATTAACCGAAATGAAGAAACACTGGAAGAGAAACAGGTTGTGATGGTGTAAGTGAAGGTCATGAGTTCAATTTTAAGCATGTTGAGTTGGGACTGAGGTATCCAACAGAAAGTGTCCAATAAGCAGGCAGAAGCAGGTCCGAAGCTCAGGAGAGCCACTGGCTGTAGATCTAAATTCTGCAGTCACTGCCATATAAAGGTGATCTGAGGCTATAGGATTAGATGGGATTTTAACGGAAAATACATACAGTGAGTTGAGAAGAGGACACAGAACAGAGTCCTTACTTCAGAAATGAACAGAGGAAAAGAATCCACAAAAGAATCTAAGAAGTCACGCAAAAAAAAAAAAAAAAAAAAAAAAATGGCAGAAAGGAAGACAAGAGAAATGGTAACAGGGCTTTGAAAAGGACACAGTAATCAGTCATTTCAAAAGCAGTCAAGAGGTCAGGCAAACTGTAAACTGCTATTGAATTTGGAAATAAGAAGCCAGTGGCCCTGGTGAGAGCAGTCTAGTAGAGTGACGGGGTCCACAAGCATACTGTGGTGGGTTGAGGAGTGAGTGGAACTTGAGGGAAGAGAGACAGAATGCACGTCTTTTCAAGAAGCTTAGGTAGAAAGGGAAGGAAAAAGAAGGCAAGCAGGAAGTAAAGGCGAGGTTAAGGGATTGTTCGTTTTTTTTTTTTTTAAAGATGAGTAACATGAGGGGTGCCTGTGTGGCTCAGTCAGTTAAGCATCCGACTTCAGCTCAGGTCATGATCTTACAGTTCATGGGTTTGAACCCCTCGGGCTCTGTGCTGACAGCTCAGAGCCTGGAGCCTGCTTTGGATTCTGTATCTCCCTCTTTCTGCACCTCCCTAGCTTGGGCTGTCTCTCTCAAAAATAAACATTAAAAAAAAAAAGTAATATGAGCACAGTTAAACACTGACAGGGGCAGTATCAAGACAGGCTAAAAACAGAGAAAAAGAGAGGGAATCACTGATGGATCCTATGGAACACCAAAGACTGCAGGTGGACTGGAGAACAGGGGGAATTAAGGAAACAATGGGTTTACAGGATCTGAAATATCAAGAGCTTCTCCTTTTCTAATTTTACTGCGAGTGGGACGAGGAAGATAGGTGAAAGGGCGTGTGTTTTGAAATATGCAGAATGGAGACTGGGATAGAGAGTTGATATGGAACATGGAGTGACAGAGAAATTTGAGAGCCCAGTTGACCTCGGCAACAATGAATTTATTGTGATATAAATCTACTCAGTAGTATGATCTTCCCCAGCAACCTGGGTGCAAGTAAAGACGAGATGAAGAGTTGGATTCACCCATATTTGGGAATCTGCCACATAGATGTGAATAAAAGTTTCTGATAAGGACAAGAAACTGCCTGCCATGTGGGAGTACAGACTTTAAGCTGTGGTCTAGCTCAGACGAGTGGTCAATGGACTAGATAGGAGATAAGGGTCAGAAAGAGGCTGAAAGTGTGATTTCATAGGTAAAGTTATTTTGGATGATAACACACGGTTGGGAGAGTCAGGCAGATGTAAGGGTGAAAACTGATATTTACTGATAATTTAATCAGTTTCTTAGCCTCCTGAAAATGACACACTGTATGCTGACTAACTTGAATTTTAATAAATAAATAAATGTGAAAGAGATGTTCGTAGCACTGTGCTGAGCATTTTACAGGCATGGTCCCCATATAATTCCTGCAACTGTCAATTAAGTATTATCATTGCCAAAACTGTCCTGATAGTATCAGTGAGATCTCTGAGGTTCCTAAAGAGGGTGGGAGAGAAGTGGTCTGGAAATGACGCTGAAGAGTGAGGACAATGGGCTCCTGTCAGGGCTTCCAGGAAGCAGTGTCCTTAGGGGAGAGCATGACTTGGTTAAACTAGATTGTAATACTTCAAAGAAGTTAAGACCCTAGTAGAGCGTACTCCGCCTGAATTATAACTTCCATCAGGCACAGTGGGAGGACGTTAGGACAGGAGCGAGAGTCTGAAAGAGGGAATGAGAAACCCAGATAAACATTAGGAGAAGAGCACACTGAGAGGGTACGTAGGTTACACAGGTGAGAGGTTCACATCATGGGTAGTAAAACAAGGAAAACGCATGTGAGGCCACATGGATTTAGACTCTAAAAGAAACCTTCAAACATAACCATCCAGCCCCTATTTTCATCTCATCACTCAATCTGTCCCTACAGGCAGTGGGCAAGTAGTTTAAATTCTCAGACTGTGGTGGTAGCCAATAATCACTGATCTCTTACTCTGTGTCAGACATTACATGTACTAATTTCTTCCATCCTCACAACAATAATGTGAAGTATTGGGGCGCCTGGGTGTCTCAGTCTGTTAAGCATCCAACTTCAATCATGAGTTGGATTCCTGTATGGGAGTCTCTGCTGTCAGCAGAGAACCCTCTTCAGATCATCTGTCCACCTCTCTCTCTGCCCCTCCTGCTCCCCTATGCACACATGCACGCACTCTCTCAAAAATAAATAAACATAAAAAAGAAGTACACACTATTATCATCTCGACTATACAGTGAAACCTTACATAGACAGTATCTGGTAGAGCCTGAACTTGAGCCCTGCTAACTGACTTGGAACCCTAAAGCTTGCCATTTGGTTATTCTTACTGTTTGAGTAGTGCTGTCATTTCTCTCCCTACACATGGTCTTTCCTACACCGTACACTTTTTCCAGCAGAAAAAGGTCTCTCCACAATCCTTCCAGAGGAACTTAAATGTTAATGTATGGTAGGACTATGATAATGTCAATACCGCCATAGCTAACCTTTAAACCCATACTCTATAAATGGATCTTGAAATAAGGACAAGTCATCTTGGACTTTATCTGAAAGAACTTCCATTTTTATGTATTCAAAAGACCTCCTTTTCTTAGAGGGAAGCCTTAAGTCATATCGCTTAAAGATAGTATTTTAGCAGCAATCTAGTGTGTTTTTAAACATCTGTCACGAAATAACTTCATTCTGTCCTCAGAACCAGGAAACTGGTTTCTGATATTTCTCCCTGAGGACAAAGCACAAGTTATTCTCAGGTTTATTATTTTAAATTCCATAACAGACAATAGATGAGAGGTTTTTTTTTAGCTCCATACATTTTTCTGTATATAATAAACAAGCAAAGTAGCTTTCATACATATTAAGTAAGCAGAAATCCTATTATAGAAATTCCCCTTTTCTGTTATTTAACTGTTTTAAAATATCAAAGGAGAGTACCTGTGTATACTTTCAAGAAGTAAGAAAAATCAAAAACGCAGCAAAGGAACAAACCATAGTTAGGTTCTATCTTAATACTGATTTAGCAGTCAGATTTTGCTTTTAATGGGTGCCATTTCCGAAAAACCAAAAACATTTAAAAATTTAAAAATGTGGTATAATGCCTCACATTTATTGAAGGTCTTTTATTTGCTCCAAAAGGTAACTACCATAGGAAGGCTTAACTTAAAACTGAAGTGTTTATATATCAATTATTTTTAAGCTCTTTGCTAAGGTCTTTGTAAATGGGATTCTTCAGAAACAGACAAAAAAAATACTATCTATATTCGCTAAATATATTTCAAAATAAAGATAATACTATGCTAGAATAAATTTGGGTTTGTTTTATAGTATTTTAGCATTGATTCTTCAGCCAAATCCCTTGAGACAAGACCATATATTTTCCTGATCAATCTATGTGTAATTGAATACTTAGATTATTTTAGTGTGTTATTAAATCATACTCAATAATCAAAAAAATATTTAAGGATGATACTCTTTTCTCTAAAGAAGTATTTAGGGCTTCTGTTAAGACTTTCTTACATTAAGCTTTTTTCCAACCAGAGCACCTTATCTTTAAAGTATAGACCAGGAAACACCGTGTAGGAAAAAAGTATTTTTCATCACCTGTTTCCTTCATAATTGTTGAAATCGTTACTACTACACTCTCTCAGAAAATATCTAGGTACTATTATAAAATAAATTCTCAGGCTCTGAAAAAAGTACCTTCAGCTTTTATTTTAAAATGGAGAGGGACACCTGGGTGGCTCAGTCGGGTAAGCATTTGGCTCAGGGCATGTTCTCCAGGTTCATGGGTTCAAGCCCCACATCAGGCTCTGAGCTGTCAGCACAGATTTGGAAGCTGAGCTGCTTCTGATTCTGTGTCTACCTCTCTCTCTGCCCCCACTCCACTCGCGTGTGTGCACTCTCTCTCAAAAATAAACATTTAAAAAAATTCAAAATGGAGAAATAATTTAAGCTAATGTTTCAGGACCATACTTTTCTAACATTACTAGATGTTAAACAAAAGCAATGACCAAACCTAGGGTGATGGAAAACCCACTAACCCAGATCACATATGCCAGATCTCTGGGCATATGACAAGCCTCCTACCTGCCCTAATAATATGTCTTCTCTTTCTCCACCCTGTGCACCAGTCAGGCTGAAATTACCCTAGGAGACCATGGGCTTGGGTCCCGAAGGGTCCCACAGGGGCCAGGTGGAACCAAGAGAGAATTACTAGTGTAATCCTGGTACGATGAACCACAAAGTAGTCCGGGGTCATTCCACACTCCCGGAGGACCTCCCAGCTGCCTTTTGGACCACATCACTTGAGATAAGTATAGATATAGATATAGATAGATATACAGTTATAGATATACATACACACACATATATGTATGTGTGTGTATATATATAGGGCATTTTTTTTTAGTTGCCCTTAAAGTAAGAAGAATGTTTGATATTATAGGGTAGTCCTTTTCTTATGTTAACTAAAATGAAGACAAGAAAAAAGCTTTGGAAAATGGGATTTTTTTTTTTTTAAGAATCTCTTAAATTGGAATAAAGTGGAAGTCCGGGGTTTAAGTCCTCACTTCTACCACTTAACTAGATGTGAGGCTTTAGGGGCGCATGGGTGGCTCAGTCGGTTAAGCCTCCGACTTCGGCTCACGTCATGATCTCACGGTTCCTGGGTTCGAGCCCCTCGCTGGGCTCTGTGCTGACAGCTCAGAGCCTGGAGCCTGCTTCCGATTCTGTGTCTCCCTCTCTCTCTGCCCCTTCCCTGCTCGCACTGTCTCTGTCTCTCAAAAATAAAAATTAAAAAACGAACAAACATAGATGTGAGACTTCAGTCTCTTAATCTCTCACAGATTATTTCTTCATCTATAAAATGAGCAAGATAATCACACTTAACCTATAGGATAATTTCTAGGGTCCAGATGCTTAATAAACACACAAACTACTACATATGAATTCTAAGGCAGTGTCTTGGTGTCAGACATTCGTAATACTAACAATGCAGCTGGGGAAAGTTTGCATTCACTTCAACATTAACTGGGGGGAGGGGAGGGAGGAATGGACGACTGGCTTCCTCACACTCCCTCTGCATTCCTTGCTCCTCCAGACACGTAAACTCGGTTTCGGCCAAATATGATTTAATTTGAGTTCGTGGGAAACCAAGCAATTAGAAGATGACTAATAGCCCAGACAGGATACAGCTGAAGATTTGTGCAAAAGAATGATGAGGAAAGGTTTGATCCTGAGCAGGTGTTCTCCCCAGATTGTCTAACACGGGGTCGATGGACTTTGGGAACTGCGGCTTGTTCCCAGGCGGGCGAGCCTTAGGGCCACTGGGTTTCGGAGACTGGGAAGGTCTCCCGAGAGCCTGCGGAGGAGGTGAGGGGGCTTTTCCAATCGTCAAGGCGGAGGGCTTACCACGAGGAAGTCTCCTTCGCGCGCTCAAGCTCTTCGGGACCTGAGACCCTCCAGCCGGGCTTTGGGCCGCTGACCCGGGACTGTGAACCGCACAGGCCTCTGGGAGAGCCTGCTGTGGGCGTGGCAGTGGGGCTGCCGGGATGGGAAGGGCATGCTGGGATGAGAAGGGCATGCTGGGAGGGAGGGCTCTGGGGCCTCTTGGGCAGAGGGATGGCCCTGGTTGCCTGTATTCAATGATCTCGGAAGTGAAGTTACCCTAGTAGTGGCCATTTAGAGCTGTTCTGACAACGCAAGGCAGCTTGGATTCTTTACAGCCAGTGTCTCTTCTCCAGTCAAAGAAGTGTTTTTCCCTTTGAGTTCCCCAAAGTTCCTCAGCTTGGTCCAGATGGCTTGAAGGGGTGTGTTTCCCAGGGCCCTTCCCTCTTTCCCCAGGGTTAACGATCCCCACCTGTGCTGACTTCCTCATCCTAAGCCTTCTCTGCCTGGGCTCTGACTTTTTATAGCCCTGCAGGGAGAAAGGCCTCTGAAGTTTGACTTTTCTTCCACCTGGTGTAAATAATACAGGCCCTCCAAAGTTTCCAAAATCATATTTCAAATCCCAGTGTTACATTTTCCCCCCATCTTAGACAAATTCATTTTATGCTTGCATTAATTTGGGAGAGTCCCAGTCCTATGTGAGTGGATTATGGGTGGAATCCTATTAAACAGAACTCTGACCTGATCACGAACATACTTTGGAATGTGCGCTTGTGTCATTTTGAACACAACAAAGGATTTATACTTTTTTCTCCGTCTCTCACTCTGCTTGGTATGACTGGCTGAGATTTGACAATGTACTAGATAGATTCTTGGTCTGCTTTCACACTGGAGATTTTCCTATATCCTAACTCCCGGGTGAAACGGTCATCATTACTCTCTTTTACATATGCAACCTAATCTAGCTCAAAATTTAGGGCAATTAGGTCCACGTGTGCAAACCATTCCATGCCAATCCTGCTATTTTCTAAAAGTCTGATTTAAAATACTCTGTCAGGTGTATTGTAGTGTATTTGTGAAATCTTCTTGTTCTCTCTTTGTTCTCTCCCTTGACTCCTGTCAGTGCTTTGGGATTCTCTTGTGAAAAGGACAGTCTGTAAATCAGAAGCAATTGGAGTCGCCTTACGAGATTTACAAAACAGAAGAGCTAAAGGGAATAATTCAAGTTAATCAAAAGAAAATATTCATCGTTGAAAAAATATTAATTATGTCAATATGTAAGTTCTGTTGTTATTGTGGATCATGTTTAATACTCCATTTTTGAGCAAATACAGTATATTATAGAACACATTTATGGCCATAATCATCACCTGTTAAGTTTGCCACTTGTGTCACTTTAGCAAATATTTTAAATGAAATTATAACATTTACTCTGGGATCACCACTTCATAGATAAAGATGGAGAAACAGATATAGACATAATTCTGTATGAATTTCTTCAAGGTTAGGTTTCAATGCAAATAAAGTTTTCTTTTTTCAACTTTATTGTCTCTTCTGGACAATACAACTTATTTCTATACTTGTTATGACTTTCTTTTCCTTACAACACAATGGAAATTATAGGAGTTTTACAACAATGTTTTGAATAACATAAAAAATTGTAATCAAAAACATAACCCCCTCCCACAGGAACTGCTCCCTCCCCCCAAAATAACCACCTTTGGCTCTTCGATGCTTCATTCTTTAGATTTTTTTTCATGCAGCCATCCATTAACATATATTATTATTTTACAATAAAAGTATATTTGAACAGTTATTCTGTCATTTTATTTTTTCACTAAGTTGATCTTAGATAAGCTGTGCTAATATTTGGATACTTAATTCTTTTTAAAAGCTATATGGTATTCCCTTGTGTGGATGGGTATTTCATTTAAATAGTCAGCCTCTTACTAATGTTATATACTGGTTTGGTCTAATTTCTCCTTACACTTTTGCATCTTGAACTGTAGTTTTTTATCTTTTCATTGCATCTCTACCACCTCCCCCCCTCCCGCCCCCCCGCCCCCATCACCACCAGTTTGGTGTTTTCTAGTGACCCAGGGCCACTTTATTCCTTTTTCATTTAGCCCGTTTTCTGAAATGTTTTTCTGACTTTTAAGTCTTGTCCTTTCCTATGGAACCTTCTGTTTTCATTCTCCTATTTTTTTCTCATCAAGGACAAAAGTCCTCTTACACAAAATCTCTCCCTTCTGGTACAAGTGTGCACTCCTCACACTCTTCCCAACCCCCGCGGTGACGAGAAAGAGACACAGAGTATTCGGTTTCTGATAAGAAACAAGAGGCTGCTACTGGCAGGGAGCCTTGTCACCATCTCCCGCATTCTGAGCACTCCATTCCCACGTGAACGACAGTGAATGGAGATTTCACCCGCCCGCCCCACATTGTTCGAGTTGTCCTTTGCCCTTTCTGTCAAATCTTGGCACCCAGGAGACAGCAGAGCATGTTCTGAATTCAACCCTGGGGAGCCACCAATCAATATCACTTGACTCTTCTTACCCGTTAGTTGTTCTCTTTCTATGCCTGACGTAGAGTGATGTCTAAGCTATTCTTTGTCACGGCCCCTTCTCCGTTGGCCCAGCTAACCCCTATGGGGTGGGATGGCTCTCTCCATCCCCTCGGCAGAGTGCCACAGGCAGGGAGCACGGAAGGAGTACGAGGCGGGGTCTTAGGACGTGGGTTCTCTCACCACTCCAGCTGCAGGCTCAGGGGCTGTGGGGAAAGTTAGTATGCTTTACTTCTTCGTGATCTTGATTACCAAATACCAAGAATACTAACTGTCCACTTAACTCATGGACTCGTACTATAAAAATAAATTTATAAAATGCTTTGAAAGTCTGATTCCAGAGAAATAGTTTACTATTTTACATGTCTCCTCTCTGTTTTTTGGTACATGCAATTTTAATGATTTCTCTTTTCTCATTTCTAGTTTTCTTCTGCCATTCCTACCTATTCTGCCCCATGAATTAATTCTCATTTATGGAGCACATACAATATATTTGTCTCCACAGAGATCTTCCTTCAGCAGAAGTGATTTCTTTTGGGGGGGTGGGGTGGATTCAGAGAGGAAAAAAGATACGACCATTGTCATTTTCTTAAATCCCAATTTTTTGTGTGTTGCTCAAATTTCTTTTGTACCTGAAGCATTCTCTGGAATGCTTTTATGACTATCAGGGTCTTAATTCTAAGTGGCAACATTCAAATAAGCATAAAAAATTTAAAGGGAAACAGTATTTTTGTCTGATTTTAAGTACTTAGAAAGTTAGAGTAGTTTTTCCAAGCCACAGGTAAATTGGTCAGGAAAACCAAATCAAATCCCTAATCTAACTCGTTAACTGATTGACTCTGACCAATGTCTTAATCTCTCTGTATCTGAATCTTCCAACTTTAATATTGGTGGGCTTTGATGCTAAATGCCAATTATCTTCTAATAATCAGATAGCAGATTATGAGTTGATTAAAACAAATCTGACCATGACATTGGACTCCTCAGGAGAAAGATGTTAGGGTTTTTCAGGCTTCACATGAAGAAATATTTTAGGAGCTTAAATGGAACAAATTTTCAGAAAATTACAGATCTCATCTCCTGTCACAGTTTATGGTAAATGAAAAGCCTGAGAAATTCTATTTTAATGGTCGTGAGAATATTTTTTTGATGATAAAAAGAGCCTTGGCCTATGTATAAAGGATCTTTTTTTTTCTTAGTTGAAAATCACCCACTTCTAAGCACATATTACTATCCCTTCCTCTCCAATTTAGTTCATCTTCATTCCCAAATACATTTTAATGCCATACCAATGAATTCCAAAAACTAAATTATTGTTTTGGCCCTTGATTCCTGAAGAAGGGGAAAATACGCAAAATTCTCTTTTTATTTATAAGTCCATAACTTCTAATGGATTAGACACAATCTCATGACTCACAACAGTCAGAATATTCAACATCCTTTGGGTTTTCAAATACAATATTAAACTGTAATAAAAGAAAGCCTAAACTCAGAATTCAGTAGGTTTAGACAATAGTGGATATCATAATGCTGATTAAAGTGATTATAATTTAATGATCCCACTGAGCATTTCATCTTTGTTGTACAAATGACAGAGGTTCAGGCCATCAGGTAGAAAGAAAGAGCATAGAATGTGTGACTAGTAATTGAGACGGCCAGTGTCCCAAACCTATAGCCGAGCTTAACTAAAAGCACTTTATACCCACCAAGTTGGAAAATAACAGTGTGTTAAAGATTTCAGAAAGGAGTTGAGTATCAACAATGTTAATCACTAGGATAAAGTTTCAAATAACTATATGGCTTTATTGAGGAGATATGACATAAGTGGTACCAACAAAGGTAAATTATATGTAAAATCACATGTAAAATTATAGAGCAAGCCTTCGCATAACTGAAGTTTGAGGAAGTCACTCTAGCATTTTGTAACAAAAGGAGGATCTTACAAAATTCTGGCAGAGTCGTGCAGTAAGCCAAATGGCTTGCTAACTGGTTGGATTCTCTGATTTGTATTTATGTTGGTCGAATTTGGCCTGATTACCCTGGACCCTCTATAAAGTTACCCATTCTGTATAGGGAACTAGAAACTGGAATCATGAACAACCACTGCCCAAATAAGTCCCAGTCCTAATCTCTTTCCCCCACCTCCTTCCCCCAGCCCTGCTCTCTCCACAACCTGCCAATATCTATCTTCAATATATCTAAAATCAGGTGAGTCCAGAACATATACAGAGAATTAATGAAGAGCATGAGTTTTGGAGTTAGAGAAACCTAGTTTGGAAGCCCAGCTCAACCACTTACTAACTATGGATCTTGGTCAAGATATTCAATTTTTCTGAATGTCGCTTTCCTCATCTGAATATGTGAATAATGAGGACAAAATATCTATTTTACAGAGTCACCATGAGGATTGCACATAGCAGGGCCTGAATGTAGCAGCCAAAAAAAGTACCAGTATTATTACTGTTAATTTCTTGAATAGTCTCTATTTGTCTGCTATGTTAAGAAAAAACAAAATAGAAGGTAGAATTAATACCTAATTCTCAGAAAACATCCACCCTTCCTACCAAAGGACTTTGCTGATGATGACATGAGATACTATGTAATATTACTATTAATACCACCTTACTTGATTTTAGAAAAAAGGCTTCATAAGTGGATACATCCCCCAAATTCATCAGTTGTCAGTTGGGTAATATTTGTAGAATTTGGGGACACCAGCAAAATAGCCATAAAAATAGTTGGAGTTCACAGCACTTTTTAAAAATGTGTTCCCCTCAATTTCATGAAAATTAAAACTTCTACTTTTCAAAAGATATCCTTGTGGGAAGAAACACTGGAAACCAATTTGACAATAAACTATTAATAAAAAAAATTTTTTTAAGATAAAAAGAAATGGAGAAGCAAGCCACAAACATACATGTCTGGAAAATGACTTATATTTAAAATATGTAAAGAAGCCTTATATATCAACTAGAAGATAGACAATTCAATTAAAAATAGGCAAAATATAGGGTGCCTGGGTGGCTCAGTATATTGTCTCCAACTCCTGGTGTTGGCTCAGGTCATGACCTCACGGTTTCTGTGTTCAAGCCCCATGTCGGGCTCTGTGTTGGCAGCATGGAGCCCGCTTGGGATTCTCTCTCTCTCCCTCCCTCTCTGCTCCTCCCCCACTCATGCTATCTCTGTCTCTTAACATAAATAAACTTTTTTTTTAAATGGGCAAAATATTTTACCCAATTCAGAAAAAGAGACATATAAATGGCCAATAAACTCGTGAAAAGATATTCAACTTCCTAAGTCATGAGGAAAATGAAATGAAAACCATAATGAGTCACTACTCTCCGCAACCATTAAAATGGTTAAAGCTAGAAAGACTGACAATACAAAGTGGTGGAGGGGCTGTGAAGCAGTTGGATTCTCACATGCTGCTTGTAGGAATGGGAGATATTACAACCATTTTGGAAAATAGCTTGCAGTTTCTTATAAAATAAACTGATGCTTCTCACTCAACCCTACAATTCTACTCCTATATAATTACCCAAAAGACAGGAAAATATATCTATACAGAGACCTTTATACACAAAGACCAGCAGCTGTGTCCACACTAGCCCCCATCTGGAAACAACCCAAATGCTAATCAACAGGTGAATGGATAGACAAATTGTGACATATGCATAGAGTGGAATACTACCCAGTACCAACAAACTACTACTACACTATGGGTATATCTCAAAAACCTACTGACTGAAAGAAGACAGACACCAAGTAAAGCATACTATATGGTTCATATATATGTATAAAATGCTAAAAATAGGAAACCAGCTGTGGGACAGAGGGGATTGACTGCAATGGAATATGAGGGAACTTTCTAGAGTGATGGAAATGTCCTCTATCTTGATTGTGGTTACACTGATGTACCATTTGTCAAAATTTAGTGAACTATATACTTTGAATGGGTGCCTTTTACTGTATATAGGTGTATCTGTATAGTAAAGAATTTAACTGCACCCACAAAGGTGTCTGGACTTTTCCCTCAGCCTCTGGGATGTAACACCTAAGCCCTTGGAATGTCATATGTGATAAAAGTGTCTTTGTTTACCTGGGGGCCTTGGATTATGCTGGTAGTCTAACAATGTGATAGAGGGTTGGAGCTGCCCTCATCAGAAAGCATTTGGAGTGGGAGCTGATCACATCAAAAAGACCAACAATTTGAACTAGGATAGCGGCTTAGGAGAGTAGAAAATGAAAGAGAATGGAGCCTGGAGAATGAAATTAGCACACAGGCAACAGTCATGCCTACAAAATGGAACCTCAATAAGACCCTGAACCTGAAGGTGCAGGTGGACGGCCCTAGTTGTCAATATTCCACGTATCAGACACAAATATGAGCAAAATAACACATCCAAGGCTCCGTGGGGAGAGCCCAATGGGAGTTCTGTATTTAGTTATTTTCTTGGATTCTGTTCTGTGCAATGTTTCCTTAGCTGATTTTATTCTGTATCTCTTCCAAGTAGAGCATAACTATGAGTAAACAACTTTCAGTGTGTTCCGTGAGTCTGTTAGCAAATTATCAAGCCTGAGGGTAGTTCTGGGAACTCCCCTGAAAGTGCAATTGGTGTCAGAAGTGAGCATGGTCTTGTGGAGAACTGCAGTCTCCCAAACTCCTTGGGAGTTAGCTCTAAACTTTGGCAATATCATATCTCAGTAAATATGATTTTTTAAATGTGGGTCTTTTACCCCCATCTATGTATTTTGAGATTACCTATGCATGTACATGTGTGTGTATGTTTGTATGTGTGTGTGTGTGTGTACACACATATCCCCAATGAAACACTGTGCTTTTAAGGCTAGGAAAGAAAGAATCTCTTAAAAATTTTGAAAGCCTGTTAACATTTTGGGCTCCTAATTTTTACAGCATCTTTATATGAAACAAAAGGCCTCAGCTCACAGTGGCTATCTAGTCAAATCATGGATTGTCACTTATTATTCTCTATAAATATTATTCAAGTGGTATAATTAATCATCATTTCGGGGGCTTCTGGGGGGCTCAGTCAGTTAAGGATCTGATTTTGGCTCACTCAAGCAATAATCTCACAGTGTGTGAGATCAGCTAGCAGCTCAGAGCCTGGAGCCTGCTTCAGATTTTTTGTCTCCCTCTCTCTCTGCCCCTCCCCCACTCATACTCTGTCTTCTCTCTCTCAAAAATAAACGTTTTTTAAAAAGTCATTTTTTTTCTTAATATTTTCAGGATATTTCAAATTAATGAAAAATAAATGTATGCTGGGCAAATATAGAAATACAAACTAATATATACTAGAAATTTAGAAATATAAAAACATGACACTTAGAACCTTACGGTCACAGGAAATACAAAACGTTTCATTTCATTTACACACATACTCCTGTTGCAGAGAAGAAGAAAAATATGGTTAAAGCTTTTAATCATAAGACATTTTAGTAGTATAAAATTCTAGAGAGGAAATAAAATGGAAAGTAAGATGTCACAGAAAAAAAGGAGAAATGTAAAGTACCCAACTATAAAAGATGAGCTTTGTTTTGAAATTTTTAAAATAGATGACGGGGGCTATCAAATCCCTGTGGTACTTTGCATTCAATTAGATTCATGTAAGAGTGATATAATAACTTTATTTTTAAATTTCACTATTTACACTATGCCAGAAATTACATCTCTTCTGTTACTTAAACTTTTGTTGAATAATTTTATACATAAACTTGAAAGTATGTGGGGTAGGCCTATGTTTTCAGAATTATTTTGGGGTCACATGAGCAAAAGGTTTGAAAGCCACTCACATTAGCTATAACTATGTTTGGCAATCAGTGGGTGAAAAAAAAATGAAATATTCAATCTAAGTCAAGGACACTCTGCCACCTGGTGGCTTAGAAATGTTCATAGTCACTTAGCAGAAATACAAGCCTCTTCTTCAATCAGGCATGATGAACTAATTCATAATAAACAGAATTAGGGATGTGAATTATTTGATTACAAGATGTACAGATACAGAGGAAGAAATAAAATGGTTCAATCTGAATATTATCATTACAAACCTAGGAACTTATCACTGCTAGTTTTTTTACTGGGTAGGCAAATATCTGAAGTTTCTCACCAAAGATCCACTAATTTATGTAGTTTTCTTTTGTGAACTTAAAGGCAACTTTGAGTTGTTATTTTAACATGAAAAAAATTGATCCACTATGTGCACTGTGTAGAAGTGAAATCACCAAAGATTCCATCATGCACAGTACGTTACCGAAAAAGCATAGATGTAAATTCGTTACATATGCTTTCAATGGCTGATTGAAATTCCTGTTGACTAATGATGTTTTCTTTTTTTTTTAATTTTTTAACATTTATTTATTTTTTGAGAGACAGACAGACAGAGCATGAACAGGGGAAGGCCAGAGAGAGAGGGAGACACAGAATCCGAAGCAGGCTCCAGGCTCTGAGCTGTCAGCCCACGGCCCGACGCAGGGCTCGATCGAACTCACAAACCGTGAGATCATGACCTGAGCCGAAGTCGGACGTGCAACCGACTGAGCCATCCAGGCACCCCTACTGATGTTTTCTCTTAATTTGTCAATCTTTCTGTCAAAAATAAGCAAAAAATAAGAAAGTACAGAGCTTGTCATAGTAAATCCAGTAACTATATTTCTAACTTCCTGAAAATCATTCCACAACTCCTCAAACTTATGAGGTAATAGAATTTAATAATGGTCCCATTTCTAGAATGTGTAATTTGAACTTATATGAATATTCTTCTACCACATTCTCTAAATAACTTGGAGCAGACAGAAAAGAAACTATATTCTCAGGATGCAGCTTCACAATCTTCGAAGTTCTTGATAACACAGAAACCAAACTGCAGATGATTTCAGAGCTCTGGGACCCTTTCATGGAAGTGCCAGTTGAAGTGACTTTCTTTCTGATCCCTGTCCCAAACCAGATTCTGTTTACCAAGTACTATAAACATGGCTGGCTTTGCAATGTCCTTAAGAGGAGAATGTAACCAATACAGAAACAAAGAAAAAACCAAAAGTGAAACAACCACTTTGATTAAAATCTTGTTTGAAAATAGTCAAGAGTAAGAGAAAACCAAATTGAAACATATTTGCCAATTTGACTTCAATTCCAATTAAAGTGAAGCTGAATCCTCTCTAGTCACAAAATCTATTTTAAAGATACTGCATGAAGAGGCATTTGGATGGCTCAGTCTGTTGAGCGGAGCAACTCTTAATTTTGGCCCAGGTCATGACCTCACGGTTCATGAGTTCAAGCCCCGCACCCAACTCTGCGCTGACCATGCAGAACCTGCTTGGGGTTCTGTCTCCCTCTCTCTGCCCCTCATCCCCATCAAAATAAATTAAAACATAACATAAAAATTATCATCATGTTGTAAGTTGAAAAGGGATATGGTACCAGGAGGCCAGTGTCAGTCAGCTTTTTTCCATGTTACCCTAAGTTAAAACTTTGTGGGTTTTTTCTTTTTCTTTTCTTTTCTCTTTCTTTCTTTCTTTTGGATTCTTGCTTTACTTTGATTGATTGTCCCATTGTTTGGATTTCTTAATGCAAACAAGAACTCTCTTCTAGAAGTTAGACATTGACGGGTTGGTTGTGTTTTTGGCTGGCATAATGGATGACCCTCAATTTATTTAAATATGCTATGTTAATAAAATGTATATTAATGTAAGTATATACAGGGGTGGGGGCGGGTAACAGCCTGCACCCAAAGCAAGGCTAATGCTGATACTAGCCATTTCAGATTACCAGCTATAAGACAGACTACCCAGAGAAGGTATCATGTCTTTTTTTTTCCTCTGTTGTCCTTACTAAGCCTGTTGCCACACCTTAAATTTAGTAGGTTCTCAATTTAAAAGTTTATTTAATAAATGATGGGGCACTTGGGTGGCTCAGTTAAGTGTCTGACTTATACTCAGGGCATAATCTCATGGTTCATGGGTTCAAGCCCTATGTCGGGCTCTGTGCTGACAGCTCAGAGCCTGAAGCCTGCTTCCCATTCTGTGTCTCGCTCTTGTGCCCTTTCTCTCTCTCTCAAAAATAAATAAACATTAACAAATTTTTAAATTTAATACAATGAATAAATAAGATTATGTCCAAACTAGCAGAAGAAGTCATTATATTTCAATTTGGTTGCTTATCATTTGGTTTACTCAACTGAAGATGATAGTTTACAGTAAAAGTAAGTATAATAATTTAAATATAACTTTTAATCATGATATATTAGGCTAATTCAGAGCCCACAAACTAGTAGTCTATGGGTGGCATCTGGCCTGCAGATGTGTTTAATATTAACATTTTAAATAAGAAAATTTCATTTAAAATCTGGTTTCCTAGTTCTGTAAAATTCAAAAGATGTGTCATTCTCTATAAACTGGCTATGGCTCCATGGACACTACTCTCTCTAGAAGAAAACCATTTGCCACAATCCCCACCATTGTTTCCCTAAAATGGAGTCCAATTTTCAGGGGCCCCTTACCACCCTCTTAGTAGTAGAGAAATATTACCTTGTTGCCTTTTTTCTATCAAAAGTGATAAAAAGGACCACATAGTTCAAGAAAAAAAAATGGATGAAAGATTCTTCCTTTGTGGAAATTAAGAATATTCCTTCGGGTTTAATCTTTGAACAGTAGTAGCCTGTTTCCTTTATGGGACTTGCCTGGCCTATGAGGGCGTTTGAATTTGTGACCCCGGAGACAGCCCATAAAAGGAGCTATGTTAACATGTCAAGCCCATAGTTCTAGATAAATGTATATGTGTGTGTAAATGTGAATAAATATAAACAAGCTGGTAAAGCATAGCTCAGCTCTAAGTGGGGCTCGCTTTACAGAAATACCCCTGCAGAAGGGAAGTGGGCACGTTTTGAAGAGTAGCCAAGATGACCAGTCATACCCCAGTCGTTGACGGTGTCACAATGCACGTGATTAGACACCTTACCAACTCCAGAAATAGGGCGCGGTACACACGGAGTTTAGTATATGATAGAGTTGGCACTGTTGCATGGAATTTTTGCAAAGTGCAAAAAAATGCCTTAGTAGTATTCACTTGTGTATGTGCTGCTATATGTAAAGGAGAATATTTAAAAACTACAGGGGCACTTTTCTCCTTTGTGTTTGTGAGCACAAGCCTCCAGCACGGGAAGCATCTCTCTGACCAGGGGAAAGGCTGGGATGTGCCTCGTGTGCTGGACGCTTTCGCCCCCTCGGTCAGTAACCCTCACTTCCTCCTCCTTCCGTGGAGACTGTGATTCCCAGGAAAGATGCGGGGGGAAATGGCTGACACCTTGTCTCCTTGTCTTCCTGTCAGCTGCGGCTATCCAAGTGACAGGGTTATGGATAAGATGAAACACAGAGACATTTGTGGGGATGGCTCCTAGAGAGACTCCTCACCCCGATAAAAAGGACAGAGACACGAGATGCTGCTCCACCCTGAGCCTCTGAACCAGGCTGTCTGATGACATGATGTCCAGAGCAGCTGTGACCCTGAAGTGATGAGACCAAAGGGGACAAGTCAGCTTGCAGACAGTGGAGCACAAGGGCCTGGGGCCCCGCGGCATGAGGGTGTTGGCAAAACAAGTCTGGGCCCCTCAACTCTCAGGGTTTTTACCTTGCAAGATTATTAAATGTCTCTATTGCTTAAGTCACATTTATTCTTTTTTTTTAATTTAGTGTCTATTTTATTTTTGAGAAAGAGGGACAGAGCATGAGCAGGGAAGAGGCAGAGAGAGAGGGAGACACAGAATCTGAAGCAGGCTCTAGGCTCTGAGCTGTCAGCACAGAGCCCGATGGGGGCCTCAAACTCACACACTGTGAGATTATGGCCTGATCCAAAGTCAGACACTTAACCATCTGGGCCACCCAGGCACCCCTTAAGGCACATTTAGTCAGATATCATCACTTGTACCCAAAATCATTGTAGTTTCTACATTGCTGAAAGAATGTCTAAAGAAGGTCTGAGGTAATATCTGATAACTGATGTATAAAAACTGGGTTCCTGAGAAAAGGATCATTCAAACTCCCATCTGTCCCTTGGGTATATCAGCATCCACGCCTGGAGGGCCCATGCTCCCCGCGTCCCCTCACAGAATAAAGAAGAGGGCACCTCTTTTGGTGACAGTTGGACTGTGTTGTGTCTGTCTCTTACCATGTGACATCTGGTGGGGGCCCAGATAACAGTGAGCACAGAGGGAGAGGTGGACCCCCTCCATAATTGCCCTGGCTGGGTGCTGGGAGGGTGCACCCTCACGGGGCCGGATAGATGTAGTTACGCAGCGTGGTCTAAGCTCTAGCTTTCCTGAGCCACACGGGCCAGGTCTCCCGTGTTGCCAGGGCCCAGAAGTAACCAAGAATCCCAGTGAGTAAGCCCACCAGAGGCAGCGGCCATCACATGGGCAACCTGGCTCTGCAGAGAAACGCAGGCCGAGCAGGGACGAATGGGCATTTCAGCCTAATCCTGAAGGGTGACAGGGCCATCAGCCGCTGGGATGGGGTCACGTCAGCCAGGGACAACCGCCAGGAGCACTGCACCGACAATGCACCCTGACCCTCCACGCTCATCTGTGCACCAGAGATCTGCCAGGCGTCCCCGACCAGCCGGGTGAAGAGCACTGTCCCGGGCCAGAGGACAGCAGACACATACCACACGGGTGACAGAGCACTGGCTTGAGGTCACATAAGCTGCACCCCTTCCCTTCCTCTCCTCTGTTATTGAAAGGAGCAGGGTCAAAGGACAGGATCTCTGGGACACTGACCTTTTCATCCAAGTCAGCCTGACTCCCTCCCTAAAGAGACAACATAACCCACCAGGTAGACTAAGGTTTCAACAAGCCTGGGAGCATCTGTGTGGCTCAGTCGGTTAAGCTTCTGACTTGATTTCAGCTCAGGTCATGATCCCAGAGTCTGGGATGGAGCCTCACGTCGGGTTCTGCACTGAGAATGCAGCCTGTCTGAGATTTTATCTCTCTCCCTCTGCCTGCCTCCCCCACTTGTACTCTCTTTCTCTCTCTCTAAAATAAAAAAAAAATTTAAACAAGCCTGGAAACTGGGTTAATTTTTGTCATCAGTCTGTGAGCAGGGGTGAAGGAGAGGTGGGGGTGGGGAGCTGGAAAGAAGACTCAATTCATTAGACGTTTTATCAGCACATGTAAGCTGTGATGCGAGCTGAATGTATGACCTTGCTACACACAGTACTTCATAAGGAAAGTGATGACACTCGGCCTGGGCGATGGATGGGGGAGGATATCGGGGCGAGACCGGGAGACTGGGAGTCTGGAGGTAGGTTTGCTTTCTGTGGACGCCTTTGGAAGTCTATCTTACGATGTGCACAGATTACTGCTTCAATTTTAAAAAAGTGGTTGGTTGGGGTGCCTGAGGGGCTCAGTCAGGGGGGTGTCTGATTCTTAATCTCAGTTCAGGTCATGGCTTCACAGGTTTCGTGAGTTTGAGCCCTGCATCAGGCTATGGACTATAATTGCGGAGCCTACTTGGGATTCTCTTTCTCCCTCTCTCTCTCTCTCTGCCCCTCCTCTGTCCTGGTCTCTCCCTCTCAGAATAAATAAATAAACAAACAAACAAAAAGCTGTTAGTTAAACACAGTGAAAGCAAATGGCATGAAAACTGTAAATAAATAAAAGACGACTAATAAGTGTTTCCAACTAGAGCGTTTTTTTGAAGCCGCAGTGGGCCGGCCAAGAGACGGGACCGCTCGAAAGCCATATGTAGCAGGTGACACTAAGGGAGGGACACAGGAGGACACCAGGAGGCCTCCTCCAGTCGCCCAGGCACAGGGAGGGGCTCCCGCTGCCCAGGCACGAAGCCGACAGTCACTGCTGAGAGCCGCAAAGCTACCAGTAAGCGGCTAGCGGCAGCGAGGCGGGGCAGGCCAGCGGGCTCGGAAATGAGCTCCGGCGCCAGGTGTGAGTCTGGGCTGCCGTTTGCTGGCTGATGACTTCGGGCAGATTATTTACCTTCTCTTTGCCTCAGTTTTCTTCGTATGTCAGTTGAAAAGAATGACTCACTTTTTATCGGACGGTTGTCACAAAGGTGAAGTGTAGACACCCAGAATTGTTTCTGGTGCACGGTAAGCACTCAACTATTACTGTTATTTCTGGAATCAACTGAGAGAGGAAAAAGGCACGCGGCCCTTCAGATTCTGGGCTCAGAAAGCCACCATCCCTGGGGGCCAGTCAACAGCACGGGCCTCGGCACCCTCCTCTTCCCTCAGCTCTGGCCCCAGTCAATATGACAGAGGACCGAGATTAGGAAAATTTGATGGTCACGAAGCAAGTCTATCCCTGTCACTCACCTCACCTGCCCTCGGCGGGTGGGGTGGGCAGCTGTGTGCTGGGCCATAAGGAATGAGATGCTAGAACGTACCATAGAACCCATAAAGGAGCAGCCAGAGAGGAGAGAGGAAACCCAAAAGGATGTGATGTCATACAATAAAGCCAGGAATACATACAGATTTAGGAAGACGTAGGTGTTCAGTAGAGATCAACGTTCCAGAGAAGTCAGAGAAACCAGCGACTGGAGAACATGCCTTTTGTTTGGCATCATGGGAGGACCCCAGGAATAACTTCAAGGGGAAGGAGAAGCAAAGTGGGCAGACTGTGTCGTGAATGAGAGAATGGAAGAGCAAGGTGCACTTGCACTTCAGAGAGTTTCCAGGGATGCAGAAGGTAGAAAGATGCCGGAAAAGAATCTAAGTTTACAGGTTTTCACCATGTTCATGCAGGAGTCTGTCTCATAAGCAAACACAGCAGGGCGCAGTCACCAAAGTAAATTATGTTGAAGTTGACTTCTGGTTTAAAATTGAGAGGTAGAAAGTAAATGCTGGCCTCAAACGAGGCTCCCCACTCGTGTGAGGTCACTGGTCAGAAATATTGGACAACTAATTAGTCTTGCAGGAACACCTATTGGAAGAGCCTCGGTCAGTCCCTTCCAGACCTATTTATTGCTCAAACATTGCAACTTGGTTGATTGATTTTTCACAGAGTTTGCCTGAGTGGGTTTCCCATGCTCCATGTTGTGAGATCTCTGCCAGCTTTTATCTCTGGAGAGAGGACAGTCCCGCAAACGGGGACCTGAGGTGTACCTAACATAGTATGAAGTCAATCTGATGACCACAAGGCTGAGAAATGCAGGACTCCTAATCATCTGTGTGTCAGGAAGCAACACATTGAGAATTTCTGCCCAGTGGAGAACATTCTAGGTGATTCTGAACCTACATCTGTTGAGGGATTGCAGAAGATGACGGGACCCAGGAGCACTGAGTTCTGTCAATGGCTTGTATTACTTTAAGCACCTAGATCTATGGCACTAGTAACACACTATTTAACCAATATACATTTCCTTAAATTAATTTAATTTACATAAATATAAATGCCTTCCACATTACTATGAATATTCTGCATTATAGCTCTATCTTGGGGTATTTTTTGGTTCAAAGAATATGATTGTGTCTCTTGGAATCCTACAGAACAAAGTATCATGATAGAAATTTTTTCCTACATTTCAGAGATATGCAGTTCTTCACTGACACATATACTCACTAAGTTTCACAACAGTACTATAAACTTATCAAGTAGTACGAAGTGTTAAGCATTCTACCACTTGATAAAAATTCCTGAAGTTATTTTCACAGTGTCCTAGAGTCCTCTAAGGGCAAATCACAGTACAACATTCGGGAGTCTTTTCCCTCTCAAATCCTAACATGAAATGTGGTGTTTGTTAGAGGGACTGCCAGGGTGGGCTGCAACCTCACACTTAGACATAAATGAACTGCTATCTTCCAGTCAGAAACAAAACCGAAAGCGTCAAGCAAAAGATCCCTCCCAAAGCAGGCTTCAGTCATTCTTTCCCAGAAACCGAGGCACATACGTTATATATCACGGGGCCTGGTCTCAGCTGGGGTTTAGGACTTCCTTTCTTGGGTCTACCCACTGGAGGAGGAAACCGAATCCCTTCCGCGTTGGGACACACTGCCAAGCCACTGTAAATCAGCCTGGCTGGAAATCTCCAGTTTCCTTCTCATCATTCAAAACCAGTGCAGATATCAAGACAAGGCTAAAAGTCATGTTGCCAAGTAAATTAGGAAAAAGGAATAAAATGTTAATGAAAAGCAAGCTGTGTGAGAGTCTCTGTGTCCCTCTTCAAATCAAGCCGCATATAGAGTGCAGGGCGCTGGGATATCGTTCTGGTGGCCAGAACGAGGCATCTCAAATTCTAGTGTGTTACCCACTAGCTGTCTGACTCTGGGTCCCTGTCTGGGCTTTGGTCTCTCACATATAAAATGAGAGGATTTGACTACAGGATTGCTAAGAGGCCTTCGCCTTAACTTTGAAAATTTGCTGATTCTTTTTTTTTTCACTATTTAATATGTATCTTAAACATGTCTCTAAATGACAACAGGGCACACGATGGATTCATAATACATGTTCCTTAAACCAATTAACTAGTTTGGATACGAACAAGAGGATCTTTGGTAATTATATGATAAACTGTAGCCTATGAGATCTTTCTTTTTCAGAGTAGGAGAGAAGTCACACAGTAGCAAGAAGCTGGACTAAAAGATTTCCACTAAAATATTTCTGGAGACTCCAGTTCTGTTAGATCGGCATGGCTCAAATATCAAAGTCTCTCCGAAACCTAAAGAATCCTTTGACTGTTAATGCCAACAGGATTCCCATGCCCCAAAATGCAAAATCTGGACCACCTGGGGAATGCATTTGACAGACAAAATTGCAGAAGCATAATCCCTAACAAAGAGAACTGTAGTGTGCCTTCTGAACATAGAAATAACCTGGGCAGATGTGGTTTTCATGTCAAATACAAAATGGAAAAATAGAAAATAAGATTATACTTAAACAGCTAATGTTGAGCAGAAAATAAAATAGAACATGCTATAAACTGTAAAAGAATTGAACATTTACCTCTATTGCTTATTTTTATATTTGTTGAGCTCAATTTTGCCTTTATTAAAGCTTTAACGTTGGACAAGTTAATTTTCTATTTTTGGATTTCTCAACTAGAAAGAAGTAAGTTTAGGGTGCAGAAAATTGGTCCAGATAAATTCGAGAGTCACCTTTAACTCCTATGATTCTAAATAATACTGCTTTTCTGCTTACAGAGGTCACAGAGTTCATACCACAAATTTGTTTTGACAAGGATAAGCCCTGAGGACATTATACTAAAACAAAATAAGCCAGCCATCGAAGGATAAATACAGTATGATTACTCTCATATGAAGCACCTAAATTCATTGAAATAGAAAGTAGAAAAGTAATTACTAAGAGTGGTGGAAAGGGGTGAGAGAGTGTGGGGGGGAATTAGTGCTTGGAAAATACATGGTTTCAGTTTTGTAAGATGAAAATGTTTTTCGAGATGAGTTGCACAGAAATGCAAATACACTTAATACTACTGAATTGTACACTTAAAATTTGTTCATGGAAACCAACTTGACAATAAACTATAAAAGAAAAAAATAATAAAAAATATAAAATAAATAAAATTTTTGAAAAACTCAAGATGATTAATTTAATGTTATGTATTTTTACCATAATAAAAAATAATTTTGTCTTATTATAAAAAGAAAGAAATTTAGAGCCATCCAAAATTCAACCACTTAGAGAAAATTTCTATTAACCAGCTGATACTTGTCTGCCAGATATGTTCACATCATTTGCTTAAATGTTTATTTATTTATTTTGACAGAGAACAGGAGAGGGGCAGAGAGAGAGAGAATCCCAAGCAGGCTCCACACTGTCAATGCAGAGCCTGATGCAGGGCTCAAACTCAGGAACCACAAGACCATGATTGCAGGGGACCGGCCCACACACCAGAGTCTAAGGGTCCCTAAGTAGGGGGTTGGTGTCGGCGCAATATCTATAAGAAAGGAGACAGATAAAGTGAATGGTGGCAAGATTGCACTTTACTGTGATGCTTAGGATCTTTATATACCATCAGTGATTACATCATTTTTCTAATGATTACATTGTTGGTAACTTCCAGAAAAAATTATTATTTCCATGGTAGCAAAAACAGAAACGAGGTACAATACAGAAGATCAAAAAACATAATTCACCAGTCAAAATACATCAGCAGGGAGTTGTTTTATATATATTATATATTGTTGTATATAGTAATATTATTAACCGAAGTTTATGACAAGACTATTTTTCTTTTAAGGTGAACATGATGATTTACGGGTAAAGTGCCCCTGACCAGGAAGGGAGTTTCAATCTGAAAATTTGCCCACTCACCAAAACTAATTAAAGGTCATAGAAAACTAACTCCAGTCTCTAATCCATCATGATCAAGAGGTCCTGTGCATGTTCTCTAAAACAAAGGAAAGCAGGACCCAACAAGCCATAGGACACTGTACGCTCAAGTCTCCCAGGAGAGCGACTCAATCCTGATCCTCAACTGAGGGACCTCACTTGCACCAGCGTCACACTTTCCAGACAAGCTGGAGATATGTGCGTTCCTCTTGGTGACTTACAGCGGGATCTCAACAGGTCTTTTGGCAGAATGGGCCCCTACATTTCCCCCTTTTTTATTTAAGAACTCAGCAGCTTTGACTTTAGTGTGCAGGCGAGAAATGCTGGACTTAAGGCATCTATAAACACACGGCAAAAGGGACAATATTATCAAGAATATTGCCAGTGAGATGCCAGCATTAACCATCAAGGAAAAGAAACTGGAGTGTCCTACTAGATTTGTTATTTTATTATAAATGTCAGAAGCAAGTTTATCAGCATTGAAATCTTCTCTGGCCTCATTAATATCAGAAATTTGTTTATGTAAGGCACTTATATCAAAACTCAAGTCTGAATGGTCCAAATTCCCAAAATATACTGTTGCACCTTGTCCCAAGAATGTTGGGACTCATTTACTTGTAAAGGAGTAACACAAATCCACTTATAATCAGAGTGACATCTGAGAGACAGTTGAATTTTTAAAGTCAATAATTCTTGGCCAATAGGCAGAACTGCGCTTTTCAAGAACATTAACCTTATCATTGAGCTTTCGGTCAATAATTTCCTGAGCAGTTAAAGCTAATGTTACATTTTTAGACATATCATTAACAAAAGAGGCTGTATGTACTTCCTTAATCAAAGCAACAGTGGATACAGTGACAGCAGAAATAATAGAAATTAATGTAGTCATTCCCAATACCAAAGCAGCGATAAATTTTCTTGGATGAGACAGCTCATTATTTAAAAGCTCATTATTAAAAATATCCCGTGATTATTATACCAGGGAGAGGAAACATTTACAGGAATCATAATAGAAGGTGGTTGTTTTACAATCATCATCATTCTAATATTCATCTTAGAGGTTACACAATTAGATAAAAGACACCTTTTACAATTTATAGTATAACTTTTACTATGAGGTTGTTTTTTGATTTGTAAAGAAGTTAAATCTTTAGCATTAGTAGAGCAAAAGGAGAGGTCACACAAGCTTTAAAATTATGTCTGTGTAGTATTTTGACCAAAAGAATAGGTAGCGTTTCGAGTGGCCGCTAATAACCTCCAAATATGGCTATGAAACCTAATAGGTTGCTTTTGTTGTGACACCAGAATAGGAACCATAAACCCTTGGGTAGAAATACGATTAATTAAAATAGGGGAAGGTATAAGAGAATCTGTCCAACCAGATTTACCATAAAAATAATTTCTAAAATCAGCAAAGGGATCAGGTGCACTCGAATCTTGAATAACTTTGGAATTATCAGGAGCAGTTACTAGTGTTGGTCGGGTTGAATTAAACCTGCATTCAATCCACATAGGGCGTGCTCCTTGAACAGTATTCTCTGTTTCCTCTGAATTAGTACTAAATGGCTTACAGTCTGGGCATCCTGGTGGATGAGTATGGAATTTATTTATTGTCACCATATTTTTAAGAGGATAAGTTTTTACACCAGATACCTTAGTTCCTGGAAGAACAGCAGTTAATGTTCGCATTTTTATTGTATGAGTATTTAAGGCCTTATTGCGAGAATATGTAGGAGTCACCAGAGATACTCTGTCTTGGATTATACCAGAAATCTGAGTAGGGACACAATTAGGAATAGAAATAGAGAACGGCCGCATCATAGGGAAAGTAAAACACATGGGTAAAGAAGAGGAAACACCTACATAAGTAACATTCTTATTAAGCGCAGTAACAAAGACTCCTGGGTCAGGAATATCAAAGCCTCCAAGAAGTACAGATGTATTGGTATAAACCTTAATAGGCTCTTCATCCCAAGTAACAGGATGGAAAGCAGGAGGCTTTGGAAAAAAGGCCCAATAGTTAGCAGTAGGAGCTGGTGTTACACGCCATGAAAGTGAAGCAAGCATGGCAAGAAAAAGGAAGGCTGACTCTAGGTTGATGTCGCTCCTCAAGAAACTGATCAGTTCTTCTGATAAGATTGTTAATTTGTCTCCTAGTAGGGAGAATATTATTTTGGGCCATCTGTCTAGGAACTTTGGGTTGTAGGCGAATCTGTTCAATCCTTTGTGCTAGGTTGTTGATCACATCCCCGGGGCGGGGCAATTCAGTGGCGGGTTTGGCGGTCCTCCAGTTTTGCAGCCTCAGCCATGCGCGCACGGAGACATGACGAATCAGGTGATCGGGAACTCAAATAGGCGAATCACTGTCCTGTGGGGAAATACAAGCGAAACCTCGACCTGCAGTTAACAAGACATCAGGGCCTTTCCAGGCTCCTGAAAGCACATCTTTTTACTTGACTAGAGGCTTTGTAGTTAGTTTGCTCTGCCAACGCTTAAGCATTGGGGTTTCTCCAGAGTTGTCTGGAGTCAACTGATGTAACACAAACAAACAGTGAGGCAGAATCTGATGAGGTGAAGCATACTTAAAATCTGAATTTTGAAATCTTACTATTTTGATTTTTTAAAATTTGATTAGTTCTCTCAATAATAGCTTGACCCTGGGGATTATAAGGAATTCCTGTTGAGTGTTGAATGTGAAACTATTCACAGAGATTTTTAAAACTCTTTGTTGCATATGCTGGCTCATTATCAGTCTTAATTTTAAAAGGCAACCCTAATACAGAGAAGCATTGAAATAAGTGTTGTTGAACATCCTTAAAAGCCTCTCCAGTTCGAGCGGATGCAAAAAGTGCATGAGAACAAGTGTCCACCGTGACACGGACAAAGGACAATTTTCCAAAAGAATTAACATGAGTTACATCCATTTGCCATAAAGCATTAGGTTTTAATCCTCTGGGATTAATGCCCACATGTGGGACCCCTGAATTAGTAGGTGGGCAGGAAGAACAGTTTTTAACACTATTTGCCGAGCCTGTTCTCGAGTGATCTTAAACGCCTCAGAGCCTTCGAGCACTGATGATGAATCTTATGAGACTCTTGGGCTTCATGAACAGGGTCCATAGTTAAACAAGCAACTTTAGTGTGAAAGTCAGCTGAAGCATTTCCCTCAGAGAGGGGGCCAGGCCATTTAGAATGAGCTCTGATGTGTCCTATGTAAAAGGGCTCCTGGCGTTGTTGTACTTTAACCTGTATTTCTAAAAGTAAACCTGAAATTCTAGTTTTGTAGACAGGAACTGTTGCAGTTTCAATGGCTGGAAAGAGTCCAACCACATATTTAGAGTCTGAAAATAAATTAAACCTCTCTGGAGTTTCTTGAGATAATCTAATAACAGCAGTAAGTTCAGCTCTCTGGGCTGAAATTTCCTTGGTTTGAAAAGAGATAATTTTAGGTTCAGATGGGTTTTCATAAATGACTACTGAAGCCATGCCGTTAGAGGACCCATCAGTAAATGCTAACAAGGCATCCTCTAAGGCTTAGTTTTTGTTTCTGTGGAAAAATAGAAGAATTTAATTTGCCAAATTGTAACATAGGGTCCTTCGGTGTATTGAAGCCGAGATCGCCCGTATACCCAATCATGGCAATCTGAAAATCAGTGAATCCCTGCATTAATTCCTCAATCTGAAATTTAGAACAAGGAAGGACAATTTCTGCTGGCTCTTGAGCAAATAATTCTCTGCTTCTTTTTCTTCCTTTAATAATTATTTGTGCCACTAAGGATGGATAATCAGCCAAAACCTTCTTAGGAGTAGTTGATAAATAGAGCCATTCTAGTATTCCCTCTTGCCATAGGCAAGCGGTGGGGGAGTGTTCAGTTGGTAAAATTATTAAAGACCAGGGCTCATCATAATTAACCCTAGTAAGCATGGCTCCTTGTAGAGCCTCATTAACTTTAGACAAGGATTCCGAGGCCGAAGGAGTTAACTCTCGTTTGGAGTTTGGATGGGAGTCTCCATGCAAGATTTCAAACAGGAGTTTTTGTGGGAAAATAAAAAGATCTTTAGTAGACAGTTTTAAAAGAGGCTGACATGAGAAAGAATGAAATATGGCCATTTGTAGGAAAGTGGATGGACCTTGAGGGTGTCATGCTAAGCGAAATAAGTCAGGCAGAGAAGGACAGATACCATATGTTTGCACTCATAGGTCTAACAGGAAATTTTCAGAATGATCTAGCTTCAAGAAAAGCAAGCAGTTAGTAGTGCTTAAGAAAAATTGATTCACTATCTAATGGATAGTTGATACCTGTCACAACACAGCATTTTATATACTGTTAAGTGAAACTGCAGTACAATCTAAGTTTATTTTGGGAGTGTTTGCTGTATAATTGGATTTAATGAAATGGTTATAGGTGCAGTAGGCATGACTTTGAGTAGATAATGAAAAAATGCAAAATGCTTATTGATTTATGCTGTGGTTTCATCTTAGCTTGGGCAAGGCATGCAGTATTTAATACATAGTAGCAAAATATTTACTATTGAAGCTTGAAAAGATGTGAGTTCTTTGTGTGCAATCTTCCATTTATGCATGTGAGAGGGTTGTCTTTTTTTTTAATGTTTTTACATTGTAGTACTTGTTTTGCTTGTTGGTGGTGTTTGCTTATTTAATACATTC
>NC_043700.1:14825381-14840506 GCF_006229205.1 Suricata suricatta
AATTTAAGGAAAGGTATTAAGCAGGCTGTGTTGTAGCTTATGGGCAAGTAATAAATTGTATCATTTATCTTGAATGTATCATAGATAAGCTGCTATATAACGATTGCCACTTCAGATAGCTGTGAAATTAGGTGATTAACTAGTTGTTACTTAACCTTCTAATTTCTGTATAAGTCTAATTACATGAAATAGAAGTTGGTGTTTTGATTTTTTTACTTCGCTTTTCTGTTTGGAGTGTCATTGTAACTACTGTATTGTAAATGATGGAAAATAATTGCATATGTTAAAAAAATAATAAATTGTGTTATATTCAAAAAAAATAAAAATTTAAATTCAAATTAAAAAAAAATAATAAAAGAGGCCGAATCCAATTAATATCTCCCAATAATTTTTGAAAATTGTTTAAAGTATATAAATGCTCTGTCTTTAATTGTAAAGGCTGTAAAGTCACAGTTTGGTTTTCAATTAATCTTCCTAAATAGGAGTAGGGTGGATCAATCTGAATTTTTTTTAGGAGCCACCTTTAGGCCATGAACAGATAAGGTTTGAATCAATTCATCCAAAACATCATGTAGATGGGCTTTGTCCTGATGTGCTAAGAGAATGTCATCTATATAATGAATTAAATAAATTTCAGGATATTTATTTCTGATCTCACTCAAAGCCCTATCAACATATCTTTGACATAAAGTAGGAGAGTTTTTCATCCCTTGGGGAAGAACTTTCCACTGAAATCTCTGAAAGGGTCTTTTTAGATTTGGAGATGGCAGGCTGAAGGCAAAATGTTTGCAATCATCGGGATGTAAAGGTATGGTGAAAAAACAATCCTGAAGGTCTATTACTATAATGTTTTCTCCTTTTGGAATTGCTACAGGGGAAGGGAGGCCTGGCTGAAGGGCTCCCATTGTTTCCGTTGTCACATTAACTTTAAAGTTTGTAAGTCCTTTTAAAATTTTTTTAATTTTGGATTTTTGGGCAGAGAGGAATTAAAAGGCAGTGGGGGATGAGGAAAATCAGGTAGATCCTCTCCCTCTTTCTCTGCTGCATATTTAGCCTCTTCCTCTTCTAAATCTGTCTGATTATCATCAATACCTTCCCACTCAAAATCCTCATTGTCCTGAGCTGTCATTACCAAGGGAGTAGGAATTTGACCTCTAGGGGAGAGTGGAGTAGTCTCTGTGGCTGTATTATTAGATGGCCATTTACTTCCCCTATAGTCAGGATCTAAAACATCTCCAATCAAATTCCACAGAGGAAAGGCATCTACAGGGACATTTTCTGGTCCAAGAGGATAATACAAGCGTAACTGCTCCCCAACTTTGTTCCAAGTTTGTAAATTAACAGTTCCCTCTTCTGGAAACCATGGACATCACTCCTGAACAAAGTGTAAACATCTTGCCATTTGGTTATGAGTCACCTTAATCCCTCTTTGGTTAAGGAGGTGCAGAAGTACTTCAGTAAAAAGTTTTCTCTTTTTAGAAGCTGTATTGCCCATCCCTTATTTCTTATGATACAGTGTCGCAAAGACAGATAAAGGGTAGGGTGCCCCCTCTAATGAGGAGACCAGTCAGATACCTGTCTGGCCGTGTCCCAAAGGAACTTAGGTGAAGCTTAGCCATAGCAGACTCAGCGTTGTGACTTACGGTCGATCAGAAACTATTCCGATGCCGTCATAGACCATATGCTATTCACCACGGTATAACAGATCAGGCCCACTTGGACTCCGTAGGCTTTTGGGGACCTTAAGGGTGCCCACCTGTGGAGCCACAAAATCGAACTTGGCAGGCAAGCCAAACCAAGCCACACATTCACTCTCACATACACACCAGAGGTTATTACATTCCCTCCCACAGAGGTTTTACAGACAAGACTGAGACATTTAGAGAAACCACACTTAACTGAGCAATCTCTATACTTTACTCACCCTCCTTGTTCCCTATCTTAATGCATAGAGGGGCCCTGGGCACCCTGGGTGAGATCCTAACCAACCTGAAAGAAATAGAACTATTTCAGAGAATATTCCACTTACCTTTGAATATCTTTGTTTTCTTTTTCTTTTCTTTTCCTCTTTTTTTTTTCTTCTATTCAGGTCCCTGTTCAGGCGCCACTCGGTGCGGGGGACCGGCCCACACACGAGTCTAAGGGTCCCTAAGTAGGGGGTTGGTGTCGGCGCAATATCTATAAGAAAGGAGACAGATAAAATGAATGGTGGCAAGACTGCACTTTACTGTGATGCTTAGGATCTTTATATACCATCGGTGATTACATCATTTTTCTAATGATTACATTGTTTGTAACTTCCAGAAAAAATTATTATTTCCATGGTAGCAAAAACAGAAACGAGTTCCACAGTACATTGCTCTATCCAGGCAAAAGGTCGAGTGCTGCAGAAGGCCAAGGCTAAAAATAAAGTGTGGCACTGGCAACGTGAAGGAGCTGTTTGAACCTTAAGGGAGAAGTGAGTCACACTAAATTCGCACTTGGGGATCCTCCCGAGACACTGTGCAACCTCCTCAGCCAGGGAAGGCAGACCAAGTCTTGCTTGAAACTAATTTTAATAATAATTCTAATGATTTTAGTAACAAGACAGAGTAGTTTCTTTCCTGTAGCATATTTGTTCCCAAAGGCCGCATTCTCATGAACCATCTCTGGACCAGGCTGCCCCAAGTCCATGAACATAGGTCCCGAGAGAGAGAGAGAGAGCACCCCAAGGATGAGGAATCAGAGTCCCTGCAAGTTTATCAACGGTTAGTGGATTCGAAGACTATGGTAACAGTGTGGAAGGTCCGTACACTCTGTGCATGGACTCGGAGAGAGTTTGGGGCAAGATCGCTTCATCACTGCGATCTGGGAAGCTTCTCAGGAAATCCAGATAACTACTGCCAGTTGTACTGCATATAAGATTTCACCTCTTCAGGAAACCATCAAAGGATTCCTCCTTCAGATATGAGTCCAATTTTTTTCAGGACTGAAAAGAAATCTTCTTTTCCAACGGCTGAGAGACAGAGGGACAGAGAGACAGAGACAGAGAGGAATCAAACACTGCTACTTTACAGAGTTCCCATGTGAATCATAGGTTTGGGTTTTTTAATTTTTTCTTCCTATTAAGAGTGATGGGGGACGGTGGAGAACAACTTGGGGAATTTATTCAGCATATTTTTTAGAACATCTACTACGTATGTATAAAATACAGTGGGGTTATAAAGTCATAGTGACTGACATCTTACGGCTTACATTACAACTGCAGAGCTAAAACTCCACAATAACAGTGATTACAAGTATGCAAGGTAACAACTACCCATCAAGTACTACAACAGCCCCAAAGAGGAGGGGATGGCTCCCGGCTGGGACAACCAGGAAGAAGACTGCAAGGGAATTTTTTAATGAAAGGTTATTTCTTTCTAATTAGAACCTGTATATTTAAGACTAACCATTTAAAATTTTTAAAAATTATATCATTCAAACAATGATAAAAGGAATATATTAAAAATGCTCCACACTTAGACACATATCTTTTCTGATTAGATAACTTAAATCCATAGGTTCAATCTCAGACTTCATTTAACTCAGCTGATTCATCCCTCTGGCAGAACTAAACACCCAGGCAAATTAGGTTGTTTTTGTATTTTGCTTACACTGCGTCCTCACCTTGACGAGATATTCCGGGATTTCTTTTTTTTTTTTCTGTTTTTTATTTATTTTTGAGAGACAGAGAGAGACAGCATGAGCAAAGGAAGGTCAGAGAGAGAGGGAGATACAGAATCTGAAGTAGGCTCCAGGCTCTGAGCTAGCCGTCAGCACAGAGCCCGATAAGGGGCTTGAACCCATGAACCGTGAGATCAGGACCTGAGCCAAAGCCGGACGCTTAACCGACTGAGCCACCCAGGTGCACCATGGGATTTCTAAGAATCCAAGAAATGTTTTTCAGAGACTCACAGCAAAGGAAGAGAGCTTTGATAAAATCCAAAAAGGATAATCAAGTCAAGGAATTATTTACATGAATGACAACTATGTACCTAATGGATCTTGAAATTAATAAAAACAACTTTAAAAAGTATTTTGATAATAAGAGTTCTAACCAGGCAAAGCCTACAGAACCTACTGACCTCTTTGTCTTCATGTTGGTTTAAAAAATGCAATTCTAATTGGAAATGTTTACTAAAAGCCAACGATGTTTCCCAGTGGGGGTTAAAAAGGTTAGTAAGACAAAGGCCCTAACTTCGGGAACTACTGTCTAGTAGAGAAAATGGACATGCCGGTACAGGTTAAATAACATAATAACATTTTCAAATGTTCAATTGATTTTTAAAACCATTAAGATTGATAAACCCAAGTGTTGGCAAGTATTAGAGGCCGAATTGTGTTCTCCTAAAATTCATATATTGATGTTCCAACCCCCAGGATAACTGAATGTGACTGTATTTGGAAGAGGAGGGCACTTGTTGGGATGAGCACTGGGTGTTATATGGAAACCAACTTGACAATAAACTATAAAATAAAATAAAATAAAATAAAAGCATATGCTGTATAACTTTTATATCTTTAAATTTAATATGGTGTGTTTGTGTCCCAGAATGTGGGCTATCATGATGAATGTTCCATGTGAGCTTAAGAATAATGTCCAGCCTACTGTCATGTATGATTCTACATATATCAGTTATAGCTAGTTAATTGATAATGCTGTTCAGTTCAACTATTTCCTTACTGATTTACTGCCTGATGAATCTGTTTATTACTAATAAAGGGTGTTGAAGTTTCAAAAAAGATAATTAGGTAAAATGAGATCATATGAGTGAGCCCTAATCCAATATGACCCAGTGTCCTTATAAGAAGAGGAAGGGTACCTGGATGGCTCATTGGGTTAAGCGGCAGGCTTCAGGTAATGATCTCGTGGTTCGTGAGTTTGAGCCTACAGCCTGCTTCAGATTCTGTGTCTCCCTCGCTCTCTGTCCCTCCCCCACTCATGCTCTGTCTCTCTCTCTCTCTCTCAAAAATAAATAAACATTAAAAAAAAGAAGTGGAAATCAAGACATAGACACAGAGGGAAGACCTTGTGAGGACATGGGGAGAAGATGGCCATCTCCAGGACAAGGAGAAAGAGGCCTCAGAGGAAACAAACCTACCAATACTTAGATCTTGATATTTTAGTCTCCAGAATTATGAGAAAATAAATTTCTGTTGTTTAGGCCACCCAGTCTGCCACTCACTTATGGCAGCTTCAGCAAGTTCACGCAGCAAAGAAATAGGCACCGCGGAAATGTGGCTGGCTAATGGACCGCAACAACCATTCTCAAGAGGCAGGAGACCCGGAAGTCAACGATTTCCTCTGAGGTGTCCACCCTGGAAAAAGTCTCACAAAAATGCCCCAGGAAACATGTAGAAGGTTGTTCAGTGTAGCACTACCTCTAATAATCTTTTTTGTTTGGAAAAGAAACTATGGTTTCTTTCATTCATGCAGTGAAATACTACAGAGTTAGAATGACAGAACTAATGCATGTGCCTGTATCAGCATGGGTAAATCTCCAAGCCAATGCTCAGTGGAAAAAAAATTGCAAAAATATTTGTAGGTTTAATTACATTTGTACGTAATTTTAAAACAGTTGCATAGATGGTTTATGGATACATACATATGTTTAAATTATAAATACATACATGGGAAAGAGTGTATCTAAGGCATCTACATGGAAGGCATCTAAGATAAGATGAGTTAGGAGCACAGACTGGAGCGCCCTTGCTCACCAGTTATACAACCTTTGATAACTTCAATCTCTCTGTCACTCAGTTTCCTCATCTGTAAATTGAGGTTAATAGTAGTGCCTGTATGGAAAATGTTTAGCTTGGTGCCAGGCTCATAGTAAATGCTCAATAAATATTAGCTTACTGGGTAAAATGTTAACTTAGTAAATAAACACATGTTCAACTATACAAGTAACCAAACATAAACAAAGTAAAATAAAATTGAGTGGTTATTTTTGGCCAAGGTTTACCTTGAAATGAAAATACTGTATTATGATAGGTGGGCACCTGGGTGGCTCAGCTGGTTAAGCATCTAACTTCAGCTCAAGTCATGATCTCAGGGTTTGTAGGTTTGAGTCCCACATGGGGTGAGCTCATGCCCTGCTCTGGGGAAACATGAGCCTCACGCCGGTGAGACCCACTTCTCTCTCCCTCTCTCCCTGCCCCTCACTCACTTGTGCCCTCTATCTTTCTCTCAAAACAAAATAAATCAAGCAACAACAACAAAAAACAGGGGCACCTGGGTGGCTCAGTCGGTTTAGTATCCGACTTTGGCTCAGGTCATGATCTTTTTTTTTTTTTTAACATTTATTTATTTTTTGAAAGACAGAGAGAGACAGATCATGGGCAGGGGAGGGGCAGAGAGAGAGGGACACACAGAATCGGAAGCAGGCTCCAGGTTCTGAGCTGTCAGCACAGAGCCTGATGCGGGGCTTGAACCCACGGACTGTGAGATCATGACCTGAGCTGAGGTCAGATGCTCAACCGACCGAGCCACCCAGGCGTTCTTTTTTTTTTTTTTCAATTTTTTTTTAACATTTATTTATTTTTTGAAAGACAGAGAGAGACAGATCATGAGCAGGGGAGGGGCAGAGAGAGAGGGCTCAGGTCATGATCTTATGATTTGTGAGTTCAAGCCCCACATTGGGCTCGCTGCTGTCAGCGAACACTCCACTTCAAATCCTCTGTTCCTCTCTCGCTGCCTCTCCCCCACTTGCACTCTCTCAAAAATAAACATTAGAAAAGAAAGAAAATATTACGATAGTCAATGTCCTGTGATAGGCAATCTCTAGACCTTGGTACAAGCACTCTTGAATAATGTCACCCCCTCCACCACCGAAGTGTGGCCTGCATCTAGTGATTCCTGTAATAAACAGAATATGGCAACATGATGCAACATTGCTTCTAAAATGAAGTTATAAAAAGAGCGAGGCTTCCTTCTCGGGCATTCTCTTTCTCTTGCTTACTTGCTCTGAGGCAAGCCAGCTGCTTGCTGTGTTGTGAAGTGCCCTATAGAGTGGCCCACACGACAAGGAACAAATGTGTCTGACACCAGCCTTGTCAAAGTGGCCCACGTGACCAGGAACAAATGTATCTGGTCACGGGCACAAGTGAGTGAGTGAGACTTGGACGTGGATCCTCCCCAAGTTGAGCCCTGATTCATCACTCCTGGCCAACAGTCCAACTGCTGTCTCAGTTCTGGCCCCTGAGCCAGAAACACCCAGCCCTGATCCTGCCCAACAGAAACTGTGAGATAATAAATGTTAACTGTCGTCAGCTGCCAAATTTTGAGGACTACTCTGTTAATGTGCACTAGATGGCTAACACAGCCAATACAGGCCAGGGTGAAAACTACTGCTGTGTACATAGATAGTAAGAATGTGAGTGCGTATAAATTTCTTTTTTAATTAAAAACAAATTTTTTAAATTTATTTTTGAGAGATAGAGAGATACAGCATGAGGAGGGGAGGGTCAGAGAGAGAGGGAGTCACAGAATCTGAAGCAGGCTCCAGGCTCTGAGCTAGCTGTCAGCACAGAGCCTGATGCGGGGCTCAAACTCACAAACTGCAAGATCAAGACCTGAGCTGAAGCTGAATGCTTAACCGACTGAGCCACCCAGGTGCCCCACGTATAAATTTCTTGAGAGCAATTTTGACAATATTCCTGAAGATATTTAAATTTTTTAACCCTAAAAATGAAAATATGTGCTAAGGAAATACATTCACAAAAACTGAGGTATGTTTTTTTAAAGTAGTCAATGTAATTAAGTAAAATAGTGAATAAATGGCAACACCTTACATGCCCAATACTGATTGGGGAATTGTGATATAATAAGAAATATAGATTTTAGTCTTTAAGTCTGGCTCCTGGCCAGAGCTCCTAAAACTTTTGGAGTTTCCTAAGCAATAAAGGTTCTAGGAGAATCTTTTGTTCTAACATTTAGTCTTTGACTCCAGATCCTGACACAGAGCTCCAAACCCCTTAAAATTTCCTGGGTGACACGTGTGTCTCCTGTTCTAATGAGGCAAATCTTGGTGGGCTCCTGGATAGCTTCAGGATGGCGCTTGTCACCAGAAAGACCAAGCTTGGAATGTCCAGACCCACCTCCCATCTTCGGCTAGGGCCTGGAGGTTGCGTTAATAATCCATCCTGCACATATAATAAAGCCTCCATAAAAATTCCTGAAGGATGGGGCTTGGAGAGCCCCTGGGTTGGTAAAATGTGTTGGGAGGGTGGCACGCCCAGAGACAGCACGGCCGCTCTGAATCCCTTCTCCCCGTGCCCCCATTCCACGTCTTATGTATTTCTTCCATCTGCCTGTTCCCGAGTTGTATCCTTTTATAACAAACCAGTAATCTAGTAAGTAAACTGTTTTCCTGAGGTCTGTGAGCCACTCTAGGAAATTACTGTACCCAATGAGGGGCCGTGATTTATAGCTGATTGATCAGACACACAAGTGACAAGTTGGGGTTGGTGTCTGGAGTTGGGGACGAGGGCAGGCTTGTGTGACTCAGGTCTTAACCTGTCAGATCTGATGCTAACTCCAAGTAGGAAAATATATATACGGGCAGGACACTCAGCTGGTGGTATCCATAGAGAACTGGAGAATTAGTTGGTATGGGAAAAACCCACATACATTTGGTGACAGGATGTGAAATATTGCGTGAAGGGTGTTGAGAGTAAAGTAGAAAAAAAATGAAGCTTTTTCCTTGAAGGAATGGTTCCATAAGTTATGGCATACCGGGGCGCCTGGGTGGCTCAGTCCATGTACATGTCCACTTTAGCTCAGGTCATGATCTCACAGCTCGTAAGTTCGAGCCCTTACGCAGGGCTCTGGGCTGACAGCTCAGAGCCTGGAGCCTGTGTCTCCCTCTCTTCCTGCTCCCCTGATCACTCGCTCTCTCTCAAAAAAGAAACATTAAAAAATTTCAAAAATCAGTTAATAAATTATGGCATATTATTTGATAAAATCTTAAGCATATATTAAAATCATGCTTAAGTTCTAGTTAATGATTTGTTGAAATATTCACAGTATAATAAGAAGTATGTTCAGAAAATAAAAATAATTGGTATAATCCTAATTTTTTACTTAATTTTTAAAAGACTATATGTATGCCATGATGATCATAACGATGATCATGAGTGATTAAGTTATTAGGTGATTTACATTTTCTTGGGTATATTTTTCCATAAGTTCTAATTTTTATGTAATTAACATGTATTATTTTTTTAATTTGAAAAATATTTAAGTGTAAAATAGTTAAATACGGAACCAGTATTATTCTTAAAATACATTTACCTTGCCTATATTTTCTGGATCACATTTGTCAAATTCTCTCATGTTCCTGAATCCCTCTCTGAACTTGTCTTTCAGCCACTTTTCTACATCAAGTAAATCTGCTTGTTGTTCCTCTATTTTTGGTATTTTTCTTATATGGCTTCCAGATATTACCTAAAAGAAAAACACCAAAGTAAATTTTGATTAAAGTTGCAGAATATAAAATTAATATATAAAAATGTGTTTTTATATAACTAGAACAAATAATCCTAAAATTTGTATGGAACCACAAAAGAACCCAGATAGCCAAGCAATCGAGAAAGAAGACAAAGCTGGTGATATCACAATTCCAAATTTCAAGATATGCTAGGAAGCTATAGTAATCAAAAAAGTAGGATACTGGGGTAAAAATAGACATCTAGATCAACAGAACAGAATAAGGAGCCCAGAAATGAACCCATGTATACATGGTCAATTAATGTATGGCAAAGGAGTCAATAATATATGACAGGAAAAAGAAAATCTTTTCAATAAATGATGTTGGAAAAACTGGACAGCTGTATATGCAAAAGAATAGAGGTCCTCAAAAAATTAAAAACAGAGGGGCATCTGGGTGGCTCCGGCAGTTAAGCATCGAGGTCAGGTCATGATTTCACAGTCTGAGATATCGAGACCCATGTCAGGCTCTGCGCTGACAGCACGGAGCCTGCTTAAAATTCATTCTCTCTCTCCCTCTCTCTCTCTGCCCCTCCCCACCTCATGTACACCCATACCTGCGTGCACTTTCTATCTCAAGATAAACATTTAAAAAAATAAAGGTTATTAAAAAATTTAAAAAATGTAAATACCATATGATCCAGTAATTCCTCTATTGGGGCATTTACCCAAGTTGCAATTCATGAAATTGTATGCAAAATATCAAGTGTATGTGGATATTCCTAGAAAGTGAGTTCACAGTTTAATTGGGTTCTCAGTCAGGTCTATAATTAGGGTGACAACTATCCTGGCTCACCCAGTACTGTGGCTTCTAGCACATAAAGCCCCGAGTCCTGGGAATGCCTTAGTCTCGAACAAAAAAATGAAATAAGTGGTCACCCTTCCCCCAATCCAAGAAAGATCGATAAAAATAATAGATTAAAAATAATTCAAAGATTTAATTTCAATTCAACTGAAGGCATAAGTAAAAACTAGATTACTTCTTAAGTCATAGAAGGACATTTCTTCTTATTTAACCAATGTCTTGAGAATTACTTTATACATAAACCAAACGATAGGTATCTTTCCTAGTTTCCGGGCTAACTGCAATTTGTCAATGATCTCCTTGTTCCCATGAACCCTAACCTTTTGTCCCGTGTATTTCACTAGATTGAGATGTGCGTACCTGGCAAGATCACTTCCCCAGATCAATCCGAAAGGGAAAACGCATGTCACCACGTAAGAATCCCGATCTGTGGCATGATACGGAACTCGGGTGCTCTCAGTTGGTTGAGGTGTCCTAGAGACGCTTCCGAATCGTGTACATTAAGCTACTTTCTGCCCTCATCAGAGACAGGCTAGAGGTTAGGAGAGCCGCCCCAGGAGAGGCCTCCCCATGTTCCCACCACTGCATGTGGAGAAGGCTGGGCCCTGTGCACTCCTGTGAGAAGCTCTATCTCATAAGGCATACTCAAATCATGGTATCTCTTTTGATTTCTATTTTTAATCCACTAGCCTTCAGTAAGGTCTTGAACATCCTACTTTGTCTCAGTGGTGCCTCAGAGAATGTTAAAAAGACCTTTAGGCCACCACTGGGGAGAGCAGTCCTTATGAGGGGATTTTCCAGTCTAGCTGACTCATCCAGGAATTCTCTGTTCAGCGCTCCCCCTGGAAGTTCTGGTTTTGTTCTATAAAGGAAAGTGACTTTTATCATATGCACACACTTCACAATGTTAAACTATAAACATAAGTAGCTTTATCCATCTGCTTAGTTTTTACTGGAAACTTTTACGTTTTTCACTGATTCATCGTGATCCTCAGTCCCCAATTTTTTAAGAGTTACGTATCTTCCGAGAACACCTATTCCATTACCATCATACCTGCAATAGTAGAAATGATACGTGCAATGTAATACATAAGTTTTATGGAAGTGTAGGTACATTATCTCAAGATGGCAAACGTGAGACATTTGGGCCACCACTTTCCCCTTGAGGACCCAAACCAAACAACACTACTAATCATAGTGTTCCTGGGGCACGTGGGTGGCTCAGTTGGTTAAGTGTTTGACTTCGGCTCAGGTCATGATCTCACGGTTCGTGGGTTTGAGCCCCACATTGAGCTCTGTGCTGACAGCTAGCACAGAGCCTGAAGGCTGTCTTCAGATTCTGTGTCTTCCTCTGTCTCTGACCCTCCTCTGCTCATGCTGTCTCTCTCTTAAAAATAGATAAAAACATTTTAAAAAATTCATAGTGTTCTTTTTGTTAAGCCTAGACTCAGCCTCAGAAATGTTCTCAACTTCTACCAGACATATGGCAATGGTATACAGCATGATATATATTTATTTATGTGTATATACACACAGATATACACACATATACACACATACATAATAGATATGTCTATTCTTTTCATTTTTAAACTGAACAATTGTTTAAAAATTCTATAGTAGGCCATGGGTCCTGATTTTGAGTTAAAAAAATATTATCATTGTATGCACACCACATGTACCCATGCATACATAATTATGGAGAAATATATCCATAATACTTTGCCCTCAGAGAATGACCATAAACCTTTGTCTCATTTTGCCTGTCCTGATATCCAACATATGAGAATGATCTTGACCTTGAAATGAAGATAAGACATGAATACAAGTGAAGCAGCACACACAATGGGTGAACAGCACAGGCTCTGGAGTTCAGCACGGAGTAGGCTCTGAATCTATGTCCTGACTCCTCAACTTGTAAGTTCTTCTCATTTTCTGAGTCTCAATCTCTTCACTTATGAAATGGAGAAAAGAATCCCTACCTCACAGGGTTGTGAAAAAGTGAAGGATATTTTGTGAGGCCCCCAGGGGGCTCAGTCAGTTAAGCCTCCGACTTCAGCTCAGGTCTTGATCTCATGGTTCATGGGTTCCAGCCCTGTGCTGGGCTCTGTGCTGACAGCTAGCTCAGAAGCTGGAGCCTGCTTCAGATTCTGGGTCTCCCCTTCTTTCTCCCCCTCCCCAATTCCCACTCTGTCTCTGTCTCTCTCTCAAAAATAAACATTAAAAAATTTAAAAACTAAGAATGTTGGTCTGGTTGGGGACAGCTGAATATATCATGATTAGTGCTGAGGGCAGAGTACAGATGCTAGAAGGACCCTAAGGTCACTTCAATCAGGGTGGATGGGGGCACGGGGGAGGGGAAATGGGTGATGGGCATTGAGGAGGGCACTTGTTGGGATGAGCGCTAGGTGCTGTATGTAAGCCAATATGATGACAAATTATATTCATAAAAATAATAAAAATTAATATTTGCCCAAACCTATAGAATGAAAAAAAAAAAAAGAGCCAGATGCTCAACCGACTGAACGACTCAGGCGCCCTAAGGAACTCTGAAATATTTTGACAAATATTTCTAGCTACACAAAAGAAAGATAACTTAATTACCGTGGAATCTCCAAGTCCTGTACTTCTTGCATTTCTTCACCCGAAAAATCGCATGTATAAGAGGTAGAGCAGCTTCGTGTGGATTTGAGGGCTGCGTGCAAAAGACTTTGTAGGAATGTCTCCCTTCCTCCTGGTGGGGGGAGGGCATGAAAGAAGGATTTAGAAGGCCTGCTGCCGACCAGTTGTGTACAAAGCTTGGGCAAAGCTACTCACCGTCAGGACTTCCGTTTACATCTACATATAACAGATAGTAACTTGCCTCATGGAGTAATTCATGAGCGTGACACAAAATGTTAATAAAGTGAGAGATCTTCATAATGACAAAGTGTTATACAATTGTTAAAAGTTGGTTTTTATACATTAATAAAGATAAAAACTGTGGACCACTGAGCATTCCATCTCCGGTTTGAAAGACACATACTAGATTGTTTTCAGTTACTTCTTGCAGGGTCAGGAGAGAGAGCGAGCCAAGGACAGAGAGAGGCTTTGCTTGATCACAACACCAAGGGCAACATGTCTGTGCTCTCGGTGGCCAGTTAATGTGGCTGGTGTAGACAGATCGATGTCCTAGCTGGGGCCTCTAAGATTTTCTTCCGGGTGTAACTGATGCAAATAGGCTCCACAGCCAGATCAGATCCAGTTGTGTGAAGAGACAGTAGAAGAGGATCTGGTTCTCTAGTTGGTGCCTATTTGCATATTCGGTGCCTTCCCACAATGTCACAATGTCACTTCTGCAAGTAGCATCTTAGATGACCTGCTTGAGCACAGCTGTGACAAAGATGTGGCCGCAGTCCTCCGGCGCCTCACACCTGAGCCTGGGGGTCAGACAGGTGACTTAACAAGGACACTGCAGTAGACAGCAGAGTGGACTAAAAAGGCTTTAGGGAAATGGAGCAGGAAGAGATCAATTCTAACAGGCAGTTTAGGAAGCTTTGTTGAGGAGGAATTAAGTCTAATTGGGTGGCTAGGAAGGAAAAGAATTCACTTGGACGGATAATCCCACGTGGTTGCAAGCTACAGGGCCCTGGAGACCAGGGAGGGGCGACAGAGCTCTGAATGCCAGCCAGGAGCTCAGGAGTTAGGCCTTTATTCTGTAGGAAGCAGGGAGACGTCTTAAAGGCCTCCAAGCCGGAAAGTTACGCCTCAAAGTCACACAAACCACGATGCAGGTCAATTCTATAATTTAAGGGTAGCTGGGGGGCTAAAGGAGCCTTTCACTCCGCAGTGACACAGGCGCCCTGAAATGCAGACATCCTTCAAAGGAGATCCTGTGGTAGGGTCCCCTCCCTTCAGGGAAAAAAAAACAAAAAACAAAATCCTCCAGGCAACCTTCATGACCTTGTAACATGAGACCACTTAATTAGACTACATGTTTGTGTGTTATCATATATGGGAGGCAAAGAAGTAAAAAAGTGTATAAAAAACTACACCACCTGGCATACAGGGCTCAGTTCTTTGGGTACGAACCCAACTGAGCGTCGCTGGCAGGAACAAAGTTGCTTCCTGGAAAGAAAAGCCTCGGTGTCGCGACTCTGTGCGAGAATCCTGCTACAATACATCGACCTAAACTGTAAGTTCCCTGAAGGCAGGGTCAGGGGTTCAGTCATTGTTTCCTTGTTGTCAGCCACAGTCGGTGGTGATTAAACAAGAAAGAAACAGGGGCTCTGGGTGGCTCAACTGGCTCGGGTTGTGATCTCACGGTTCTTCAGTTCGAGCCCCGCGCAGGGCGCTGTGCCTGGAGCCTGCTTTGGATCCTGTGTTTCCCTCTCTCTGCCCCTCCCCTGCTTGCGCTCTCAAAAATGAAAAAGACAGATAGAAATGAGGGCGAGGACGAAAATTTGCTGAATAAGCTAAATTCACGCATAGGTGGCGGCGTTAGTTTTTTAACATTTGCTTGGGGGAAAGAGGGAGGAGCAGATCTGAGCCCAAACGGATGAGCCACCCAGGCGAACGGCGGGGCTTTTAAAAGCGGCGCCCCCAGTCTTACGGGGGACGAGCGTCACCGCGCAGCCCCCGCCGGAGAGGCGGGCCCGGCCTCGGAGGGGTCCCGCGCCGGAGGGAGGAAGCGGCGCCCACCTCGGCTCTGCCGGAAGAACCGAGCGTGACGACGCACGCGAAGGGCTTCCCGTCCAGCAGCCGCAGAAGCAGACGCTGAATGAAATCCGGGGGAAATCTGCGTCCTATAGCATAGCCGACTCCCAAAAC
>NC_043700.1:14840606-14848917 GCF_006229205.1 Suricata suricatta
CCCCTCCGGGGGGCAGCGGCGGGCCTGGACTGCGCAGCTGGGGGGCGACCGCCCCCGCGGCAAGGGGCCTCGCGGCAGGGGGCGCGCTCCCGGGGCCGCATTCCAGGCCCGCCCGGTCCCACCCAGCAGGGAGGACCCGCGAAAGTCCGCGCCCTACTTGCGAGGTTGCTGCGGTGGCGGTTTGGGGTGCTGCGGGCTGAGAAGGGGGCACCGAGAATGCAGAGGGCTCCGACCAGAGCCGGCGCCCTTTCCAGCCTCCCCTCGACCACCACCGCCGCCCCGAGTTCAGTCCCTTCGTCTGCGCCACCACAGCCGGATGGCCTGGGCCGCTGTCCCTGAGGCCCTCTTTTCTGTCCCGGCACGCGGCAGGCCCTCCCCGCGGCGCGTCCCCGGAAGCCGAGGGGAGAGCCCGAGAACGCGGACGGGAGAGGGCTGAGCCGAGGAGACCGACCCCCGCCGCACCCCGGGGAGAGTCTGTCGCCGCAGGGCGCTGTGGTGGCGCAGCGGGGTCGGTGGCCCCGGTAGGGGACCGCGCCTGGGGCGCCTGCCAGTGCACGCCCCAGGGATTCGCTCAACCCTACGAACGGGCCTGGCAGGAGAGGGTACCTGCAAGAAAGGAATTAATCTGCAGGTAGCTACGTTTTTTCTATATTAAGCGAATCACTGCGCTCCCCTCTGGATGGATGGATGGATGGATAAATAAATAAATAAATAAATAAATAAATAAATAAATAAATAAATAAATAAATAAAACAGTAAAGATTGACAGAGTTATGCAGCAAGTCCTGCTTCAAAAACTCTTTCTACCGCCTCCCTAACTGTCTGTTTCTCAAAACAATAACTACTGTGTACCTCTCTAAGCAGCTTCTCCGGGAAGATTAGGATAGTTAAACAGATCTTTCCCTTTCCAGGAGATTCTGCTAGCATCCCATGTTCTTTGCATTTCCACATAAATTTTAGAATCAGTTTGTCAATTTCTGCCCCCCAAAAGAGCTTGCAGAGACCTTGATCACAGTTGGGTTGGATCTGTTTTGTCACATTTATTCCTAAATGTTTCATGTATTTGGTGCTGTTGTAAATGTTATTTCTTAATTCAGTTTCCATGTGTTTATTGCCAATAGATAGAAATACAGTTGGAGAGCCTGGGTGGCTCAGTCGGTTGAGCATCTGGCTTTGGCTCAGATCATGGTCTCCCGGGTTTGTGGGTTTGAGCCCGGCTTTGGGCTCTGTGCTGACATCTCAGAGCCTGGAGCCTGCTTCCTCTCTCTGCCTCTCTCCTGCTTGCAGTCTGTCTCTGTTTCCTCTTACCTCTCTCTCTCTCCCTCACTCCCTCCCTCCCTCTCAGAGATAAACATTTAAACATTAAAAAAAGAAATACAGGTAATTTTTGTGCACTGATCTTTTATCCTGCTAAACCTTGATATTGGATTTTTAGCTCCCAGAACTGAGTGAATAAAGTTCTGCTGTGTTAAAACACCCAGTTTGTGTAAATTTGTTACAGCAGCCCTAGGAAATGAATACAGAGATATTGCAATCTCTAACCCTAATTGTGGATTTGTCTATTTCTCCTCGCAATTATATCAATTTTGGTTTCCTGTATCTTAAAGCGCTGTTTTTAGATAAACATACAGAATGGTTATGTCCTCTTGAGACACCAGTCCCTTTCTCCTTATAAAACGATCTTTTTCATTCCTGATAACCTTCCCTCTGTTGCAGTTTTTTCTATCTTCTTATTTTTTAACCTATTTGTAACTTACGTTTACAGTGCCTTTCTTGTGGCAGGCGCCTACTTGGGTCTTGCTTTCTTTTCCCATATGACAGTCACTGCTTTGACCTCATTATTTTTGCCTTACTATTTTGAGACTTCACTTGTATGCCTTTTGAAAAGTAGGGAAGTCTACGGCCATACCACCTTGAACGCGCCGGATCTTGTCTGAAAAGTAGGGAAGTTTTTTCCCCTTAGTTTCCCTTAGTATACTATTGTCAGGTTTTTAGTAAAAATTAGAGACCTGGAGTATGTACTATTTTGAGAATAGCTACATGTGATCTCCCCCTAGTGGCCACATTGAATAATGTTATGAAATTCAAAAATTTTATTCTAGAGCACAACTTCTCCATGGCAAGCTATGTGTACTTATCAGCTGTGTCAATTCCTTATTAGGTTGACTTTAGGGCTTCCCGGAGCAGTGAATAAACTGCCTCATGGTCCCAAGAGATCCCATGACTAAATAAGCCAAGAAAGGGAACTTGACAATCTTGAAACCTGACAAAAAGAATAGCCACCCCAAATAATTAATGTTATTGTGTTATGAATACCTAAATAAGTAATTCAGAAACATATGTGATGGTTGACATAGGATAGTCATGAAAAGTAATGTAAATGATAACTTTCAAAAACATTCAGAAGGAAGACAAATAGGAAGCATAAAATAAAGTGACAGAAATAAAAAATTTAAATATGTATAGTAGTTCCTTTGCAATTTCCTTTGAATCCATAACTTTTTCAACATAAATTTTAAAACGTATCAGTGGTCATGGTAAATGGAAATGGATCCAAACTCTAGCTAAAAGAATAAATGTATCAATTTTTAAAAAAAAAAAGAAAAAAATAAAATATGGAGTTTACAAGGAACATACATAAAATACACGGAATGGTTAAAAGTAAAGGGTTAGAAAAAGATAAACTAGGAAAATACAAACTAAATGACAGTAGGCATTGCTCTGTTCCTTTGGGGGAGAAGACTTGAAGGCAAGCATTACTGTGGATAAAGAAGACCACAACTTAATGATAAAAAATTAAATTTACCAGGAAGATATAACAATTCAAATTTTGTATTCCTTTAAAATTAAAGCCTAGAATGTGTAAAGGAAAATCTGATAGAGCTACAAGGAGAGATGGGTAAAACAGCCATTAAAGTGGCTGTGAGTTTTATATGGCAGACAATTATTGCAATCATATTTCTGGCTAGGATAATTACTCCTACTTTATACGATGAAGTTCCATATGCCTATATTTCATAGCACTCCAGAAAAGTTATGGTGGATTACATGCGCTCCATTATTGGAAAAAGTTGAAAACTATTGCACTAGAAATTGAGGCACGTCATTTTCTATTCATTCAACATCATTTACTGAGCAACTGTTATGTTTAAGGTATCACAGAATGTATATGCTAAAAGAGTAAGTTGTACTTATTTAGTTTAGCCACTTAAATAATGCATAAGCTGGAGTTTCATAGAACTTTAATTTTTTTTTGTTTTATTTATTTTTGATACTGAGAGAGACAGAGCATGAGAGGGGGAGGGGCAGAGAGCGAAGGAGACACAGAACTGGAAGCAGGCTCCAGGCTCTGAGCTAGCTGTCAGCACAGAGCCCGATGCGGGGCTCGAACTCACGACCGTGAGATCTGACCTGAGCCAAAGCCGGAGGCTTAACCGACTGAGCCACCCAGGCGCCCCTCATAGAACTTTAAAGGGAAAACTATAGTTTTCTGTAACTATGGTTATAGCCCTGAAGTCCCTCCGCCACCATTCTCTCTCTCTCGCTCTCTGTCAATTAAGTCTGTATCTACTTCTTTTTTTTTTAATGTTTATTCATTTTTGAGAGAGAGAGCAGGAGAGGGGCAGAGAGAGAGGGAGACACAGAATCCAAAGCAGGCTCCAGGCTCTGAGCTGTCCGCACAGAGCCAGACACAGGGGCTTGAACTCATAAACAGCAAAATCAGGACCTGAGCTGAAGTCAGACGCTTAACTGACTGAGCCACCAGAGGCCCCAAGTCTGTATCTACTCCTTAAGTAAATGTGCTTGATAGAACAAGCAACAGTAAAGAATTTCCAAAATTATTATATGCCTTCAATACATTTTCTTTTAAAACTAAGAAAATACTATAACAAATACAAATACTGGCCTAGAAACTCAACTGTATGAGGCAACTTAATGTCTATTGGGATTCCATTCTGCCAAGTGGTCAGAACAATTTGGGTCCCCTTTTTTCTCCCCTTTTTGCAGTGATTTACATCTAAATTCCAGGGATTTCTGTAGTACTATAAGGGTAGCATATGATCTGATCTTCACCTATCCATGCTGGCATCAGAGGCCAGGTCCTAATCCCTTCTGGTCTTGAGTCACTGCTTCGTTAAGGTCACTTAACATTTGCCTCATTTCCAACGGTGGAACTCTTCAGGTCTGGCCTGTTTTCAGCTAACCTTGTTGACCTTGGGTACAAAATGTTATTCTGCTGCTCCCATAGCACCTGGGGCAGGAGAAACTTCTTGGGGGCTGTGCGGAGTCCTTCACACTGGGAGACTAACCTACAGCTGCTGGAATTTTTCACTGCCTCCGTTATTCTACTTGGATGGGCTCTGTAAGGCTGTCTCTGACCCGAGTACTAAAACATCGCCCAGCCTTTCCTCTCCCGGCTTCTTGCTGCCTCTCTGACCCGGGGCAGAGTACGGGGCTCCTGTTTCTCAAGGACCCCCACTAACACCTTGCTCCTTGCTTTCTCTAACATACTTCCTTTCTCCCTCTGCTTGGGAAAACTTGATTTAATCTTCAGAAGGATGAGGTGGGCAGAACATTCACTTTCCTTCAGGCATTCTACCAAATCTACTGTTTATACTTGCAATCTTTCTCTTCTTTTGAGAATTCTAATGCCAAGAATGGTTTTTATTTTCTCTGCTTCCTTGAGTGTTTTCTTTTTCTGTGGCAATGACACAAATATCTATCTGCATGAGAAAAGGGTCATGGGCTAGAAGCAAGCGTGCAGGGGGAAGAAAACCTCATGTGTTACAATAGCAAACTATTGTTATTCAGTGGTACGGAGCAAAAATGGTCTCTATGATAACACTTATTAAAATTGATTTTAATAGTAACAGGGATTATCCTGTTGATGAAGTGAAAGCAGAGGAGTCCCTGAATCATAAAAAAGAGGGCATCATGGTTTAGAATACAGAGACAGACTTACAGAATTCACTGATGCGTTTTTTATTTTAAAAATTTTTTTAAATATCTTATTTATTTTTGAGACAGAGAGAGACAGAGCATGAGAGGGGGAGGGGCAGAGAGAAAGGAACACACAGAATCTGATGCAGGCTCCAGGCGCCAGGCTCCTGGCTATCGGCACAGAGCCCGACATGGGGCTCAAACCCACAAATGTGAGATTATGACATGAGCCAAAGTCAAGAGGTTTAACCGCCTGAGCCCCCCAGGCACCCCACATGGAAGTGTTTTAAAAAATGATTGGTAGAGGGGTGCCTGGCTGGCTCTGTAAAAATAGTGTGTGACTCTTGATCTCGGAGTCATGAGTTCACGCCCCATGTTGAGTATGGAGATTACTTAAATAAAAACTTTAAAAAACACAGTTGGTAGGTTGTATGAAACACTAACTACTAGGGAAGCCAGTTCCAAATGTACTTAAAAATCAATCAAGTCAACTCCAGGTGAGTAATGGCTTTATTCACAGAGAATGCAAGTCAGAAACAAGACGTGTCCACATGGAAGGTAGACAGATAGTTAGAGTCGGAGGCGTTATTACTATCCATAAAATTAAGCTTACTTGTGCCATAAAATACTGAATATGCTTGTTGGAGTCTTGGATAAAGTAAGGAGGGGTGCTTAGATTGTGAATGGCAGACAAGCTATAGAACTTTCTTTAGGAAGGGGGGGATCTGCCTGTGGCAGCCGGGGGGGGGGGGCTGCCAGGCTCCCCTGCCCTCAGCAACCCATTGAGCACATTTCTCCAGGAATCAGGGCTTTCCAGGAAAAGGAGTCCCTCTATTTATTTATTTAATGATTCAGGGGCTCCTCTGCCCCCCAGAAATCACATCCTTTAAATAATGGTGCTTAAAATCTTTCTAACAAAACTTGTTTCAGAACCATTCATACAATGTTGAAAATACAAACTCTGAGGTACCACACTGGAAGTCATTCTCCTGGGAAGAAAAAACCCCAACTGGACCCCGTCACCCCCGCACTGGAATAGCCTTGTAGACACCACAGGTACGTCCCTTCCTGCCACATGAGCTTCTCCAGGGCAACCATCTTCCCTTTCTGATTTTCACATCACCAGTACTCTACTGAGTGTTGGGTGTATGAAGTGAGGATCTGACAGTGCTCGTTGAGAGATGAAAAAAAGGAAATGAATGAATGAATAAATTGGGCATTAATGGTTCAGATCACTTGTATTTTGATGTGGAAGAGTAGGAGGAAAACACAAACCCTAAGGGGATGACCACTAAAGGTTAAGAAGCTTCTAGAATGAACAATAGGTTAAAAAAAGACACATTTTGTAGTTTCAGAATTTTTCTTGGCATTAGCTAAAATAGAGCCTGGTGGTTGAGGCATTTTGTAGGAATAGTCACTACTGAGGAAGGTATGTGGTTTACTTGTGCACTTTGATGGGAACTTTACTGTAAAGGCACCTGATTATAAAGAATTTGTTAATTAAGGTATTGTTCTCACTAGATAAGCTAATGAGCAAGACTTGCAGAGAAACAGTGCATTTATTTTGTTTTGCCTTTTTGAAAGAATGCATCAATGTGAATATTTTTGAATGAAATTTAGAAATTTATGTGCGATCTTGTTATCAAAAAAATAAATTTTCAGAATTCATTCCTCTTTGCTGAACAGTGAAATTTACCATGTGAACAAATAGTAATGGTATGTTCTAATTACGAACAGTTGTAGACACAGGCCTACACACACCCATTGCATTCATCACCATGATCGACAGACCCTTCAGTGTTTTCCTTTATTTCCTGTACCTTTTACTCTTTAGCAGCTTCCATTCTCTATTCCTAGTTTGGCAAAAGTTCAAAGATTTTTTTTTTTTTTAAGTTTACACTAAACATAAAAAAGACAGGGTGCCTGGGTGGTTCAGTTTGTTAAGCGTCCGACTCCTGATTTTGGCTCAGGTCATGATCTCAACAGTTCATGAGATCAAGCTCCATGTGGGGCTCTGTATTGATGGTGTGGAGCCTGCCTGGGATTCTCCCTCTCTCTCTCTCTCTCTCTCTCTCTCTCTCTCTCTCTGCCCCTCCCCTGCTCACATGCTCTCTCTCTCTCAAAATAAAACATAAATTTAAAAATTAAAATTAAGGGGCGCCTGGGTGGCTCAATTGGTTAAGTGGCTGACTTCAGCTCAGGTCATGATCTCACGGTTCGTGGGTTCGAGCCCCACGTCAGGCTCTGTGCGGACAGCTCAGAGCCTGGAGCCTGCTTCGGATTCTGTGTCTCCCTCTTTCTCTGACCCTTGCCCACTCACACTCTGTGTCTCTCTCTCTCAAAAAATAACTAAATGTTAAAAAAAATTATTTTAAATAAATAAAATTAAAATTAAAAAAAGACTAGCTCGATACCTTGCTCTCATTTCTCGATAGCCCTTTCCTCCAGCCCCAGCCTCCAGGACTCTACGCCACATTTGAAAGCAGAGTTGTCTCTCTTATCTCCTAGATACCTTGTCTGTTCTCGTGCTGGCAGAAAGCCACGGAGTGCTGGGACTGGCGGGTGGACACATGCTCTGCAGAACGCCATTCTCTGCTCTGCTGTGTAAGTGATACCTGGATCTTGTGACTGTAGGCAGCTCATGCTCCCGAGGGCATCTGAGGCTTCTCTCTTCTGAGAAAGCCCATGGGGGGAGAGGACAGTGTGCGAATTTCCATGGAAAACCTCTTGTCAAGGATTCCAGCTACAGGTCACCTGACCTGACAAGATAATTGGACAGAAGCCAAGGAGAAATACGATCTCTTCCATTTAGACAATATAAAAAATTGTGATTAGTAAAATCATGTGCAAAAAATGATAATACTTCCTGAATTCATAGGTTAATATTTAATTTTAATATCTATTAAAAGCATCTAGTGCTATTTAAATAATTGAACAACTTGATAGTAAAGACAAATCCAGACAGATAGGCAGACAAAAGTTTTTGTTTACTAAGTGGTTGTAGAATCACATATAAGTTGTTTTAATTTTTTAAAGATCAATGATCAAATACTAAGTCACGGTGTGGTGATTTCACTTATTAAAACTACTTAAGAACTTCATATATGGCAAACTAGGACTAGTAATCTAAGACAAATAATGGAGAGAAGGAAATATCTACTTAAGATTTAGTGTTGGGATACCTGAGAATGAATGTATGGTATGAAATGAGATCAAAAGAAGTAGAAGGAAATAGGTTAGTAGGACAAATAGACTAATATATCTGCAAAAGAATACATTTACATCAGAACACGAAGTAGATCATGTAACAGGGATTGTATTTAAATATATAGCACTATTAGATCAATGTAATATAAAGTATCAAAAAAAA
>NC_043700.1:14849017-14898778 GCF_006229205.1 Suricata suricatta
AAAAAAAAAAAGTTAAAGAAAATCTAAGTTCATAGTAATACATTAAGAAAAAAACCAACTCCAAGTTGCAATCAATTTCCATATCTATAGCATATGTCCCAGGTGCCTATTAAAGAGGCAAATACAGCCGAGGATTCAACCTTCTCCTACTTGATATCCCAGTGACCTAGCAACTCCAATGGAAAGGCTAACAGCGGTGACCCTCAAGAAGCCGACAGCTGCCTCAGAACATTCTGCCCAAAATATGTTCTGAGATTCCATTCACAGCAAAGTAGCACATTAAGCCCTTAAGGGATTTTCAAAAGAAGTGTCCTGTAAGTGTCCTGTTCTTGGAGCGCCCCCCCCCCCCACCCCGTGCACTCGACCTTGCCTAGTGGCACTGAATGCCAGGACCTAAGTATTTCATGGTAGAATCAATGATTCTATGATTGAACGGAGGGAACAGGGGATTCGGCAGGTTGCCAGATTATGAGGTAATCACAGCATCAAGTGACGTTCGCATTTATTTTGGAGGATCTTGATTTATTTTCGAGAGTACGCAACTCTGAAGGGGCCCAAATCCAAGCAGTGAGACTCGTAAGGGACACCGTTACAAGCAAGGGCAAAAAAACCAAACTAGCCTGAAATCCCTTAGCTAGGAGCGGGTCCCGTGCAGGCCCGAGGTTAAAGTAAGCCCTGCTTGAGGCGTCGGTCCCGTGTCTGTCCCCAGGTCGGCCCCAGCCTAAGCCTCCTTGTGCTATAAATACAGCGGCCCACATGCTGCAGAGACATGGTGTTCCCTCTGCTCTTCGGGACAGATAACATGAATTTGCCCTTTAAACGTCCCAAGCTGAAGGCACAGCCCCCGGCCCACCCCTACCTCCCGGAAGCGCCTTCGCCCCGGTTGCCCTCTGCGGGGGAGGGGGGCGGCGAGGGGGGTGTCCAGGCACCTGCCCAGCCAATGCGCAATGCGCGCACGGCCCCGGGGTCCCTCCTCCTCTCGCGAGAGGCTGGGCGGGGGATATAAGGAGGGCTGCGGGGCGAGGCGAACGGCCCCTTCGCGTCGCGCAGGGACGGAGAGCGGGTGGCCGTGCCTGGCCGGGCGGAGGCGAGAGCGAGAGCGCGGCTCCCGGAGGCTGTGTGCGCCCGGCTGTCAGCATGACTGACCAAGCCTTGAGCTTCCTGAAGGATTTCCTGGCCGGCGGCGTCGCCGCTGCCGTGTCCAAGACCGCGGTCGCCCCCATCGAGAGGGTCAAACTGCTGCTGCAGGTAAGGACGGCGCGGGCGCAGCAGGGCGAGCCTGGTGCGGGCCCGGCGGGGCGCGCGGGGGAGCGGGGCGGGCTGGCCGCAGCAAATCTGTGCTAGGCCACAGGCCCCGCCGCCCGGCCTACTGCAGGGGAAGGTGCCCTCTGCGTAGAGACAGGTCCAGCGTCAGTAGCAGATTCCTGGTGTCGGGTGGCGCCCTGCGTTCGGGTGTCTATATATGGAAAGCCACCCCGAGTGGGTTACCGCCAGCCAGATCCTGCCCCTGGGACAGCACTGACACTCCGCTTAGGCCTCATAGGTCGGCCTCTCCTTTTGATTTTCAGTGTTGCTTACACCTTTTTGCCTGTGCATCCACTTTTTACAATAAAAACCTCAAAATAATTATTACTCAAATAATTATTTACCCGTGCACTGTGCTGTAGGCTGACATATATATTATGTATCTTTGCAAAACCTCAGTAAGATACGTTTTATTCCCCCTATTTTGCAACAAAAGAAACAGGTTTTGAGAGATCAAGTAACAGTTTTTAGAATAAATTCAGATTGTCTCACCCTGACCCCCAGTCTTTTCCTCTGCAGCCTGTTCTCTGCTTTATCATCGTCTCCATGGCGTTTTTATCTACTTGCCCCGAAAGCAAGAGCCCCTCAGTGAGAAACTGGGCCGCCTCCGTTTGGAAGTCAAAATTATCATAAAACCCCCAACAAATTGCTCACTTACAAACAGCGACGAACCCCTCAATAATTAATCACTTGGATAATCCGCTTGACATTTTCCAGGCTCCAGTATCTAGTGGATTTATTCTCCTTCTGTTATAGAGCATCTACTAGAACCTGGTCTCCAGGGAGACTCCGTGAGCCTGAGGAATCATTAGCCCCTGCCCTTCCTGTCAAATTAGAGCAGGTGCCCTTTAGGGCAGGGACCTTTACATCCATTTAAGCCCCTAACACAGTTCTGGAACCTAGGGAAAATGCAGTGCATACATGACTCTCTTTACAATTAAACCTCTTCAGTGTATTTGGGAAAGTACCGTTTCTCTCAAATGCCTTTGTAATTGAGGCAAAATTGGAATTTTTTTGTTATCCAAGTAGATAACATATTTATTTAGACTTAATATCTGAATTCCCCATTTAAGAAAGAAAATCAGGGAATGCTAAGCGTTCATTTCCTCCTATCCTCACCCAATTCCTTCCGCCCTGCCTCCTTTCCCCCCACAGGTCCAGCATGCCAGCAAACAGATCAGTGCTGAGAAGCAGTACAAAGGGATCATTGATTGTGTGGTGAGAATCCCCAAGGAGCAGGGCTTTCTCTCCTTCTGGAGGGGTAACCTGGCCAACGTGATCCGTTACTTCCCCACCCAAGCTCTCAACTTCGCCTTCAAGGACAAGTACAAGCAGATCTTCCTGGGGGGCGTGGACCGGCATAAGCAATTCTGGCGCTACTTTGCTGGCAACCTGGCTTCCGGTGGGGCAGCTGGGGCCACCTCCCTCTGCTTTGTCTACCCGCTGGACTTTGCTAGGACCAGGTTGGCTGCCGACGTGGGCAAGGGTGCCGCCCAGCGTGAGTTCAGTGGTCTGGGTGACTGTCTCACCAAGATCTTCAAGTCTGATGGCCTGAAGGGTCTCTACCAGGGTTTCAGCGTCTCTGTCCAGGGCATCATTATCTACAGAGCTGCCTACTTTGGAGTTTATGATACTGCCAAGGGTGAGAGAGGGGCCTTGGGGTGCAGAGTGGGGAGGAAGAAGGTCCCTAGGGGATAACTCACAAAGGCCCTTATATTTATTAATCTTGGTTTTTCTCCTAGCCCCTGGGCTAAACTAAATCTTGTGAATGAGGAGGTGGCATGGTGTGGATAAATGGGTAAAGGATTGTCCTTGTCCTCTACTGAAATCAACTCCGACCTGGAGTTATTCAGAGAGGAAGAAGGGGAGCCTGCTTCCCCCTTGCCCCAGCTGTCAGTTACCCAGTTGAACTTGGGAGCCTCTTTAACATGCCCTGTACCCTGGGCAGAACTCTGGGTTCCCTGGATCCCGAGGGCAGCCCCCAGCTTTGGCTGGCTGCCTGGTAGTTTGTGAGGCGCCCCACAACGATCAGGTTCTTCTGGACGGGTAGGGCATGGAGTTGGAGGAAGGGTGGCCTCCCCATCCCTTCTTGCTTTTTGCTGAGCTCCTGAGAGAAATCACTTCATAGCTGTTTGGCTTCTTGCCTCTGCTCACAGGGATGTTGCCTGACCCCAAGAATGTGCACATTATTGTGAGCTGGATGATTGCCCAGAGCGTGACAGCAGTCGCAGGGCTGGTGTCCTACCCCTTTGACACTGTCCGCCGTAGGATGATGATGCAGTCTGGCCGGAAAGGGGGTAAGCCTGACACCTACAGATCTCTCTTACTTCTCTGCCCAAGGAGAACGCCAGTCAGTGCCCTTTCCAGTTTTCACTATTCTGGTTGTTAAAATTTTTGTAATCAATCCCCCCTCTCGCTGTCAACGGGTCCTTTAGAGAATTTGCTTCTATTGAGATAAGGACATCAAAAATGAGATATTGAGAGGTGAAATTAACTATCTAGTAGTATAGAGGCCTTAAGCCCTTTTCCCTTAGGGACTGGGTACAGAAACACAGAAACCTGAATAACTAGCTAGTTTATTTAAAACTAATTCTTGCTTTTGGTATCTCGCTACTACAGGTGTTAGTGGGAGGGGATGCTTTTGCTGAGTGAGACGGCCTGAAGTGGTTTTGGTCTCCATAGGTTGAAATACATGAAATTGCCATTTTAAAGTCAAAAAGTCAAATCTTAGTTCCATATGGTTCAACTTAATAGTTGTGTCTCTCCTAACCATGTCATCTTGGGCAACAGAATCTGAGACTCCACCTGTCTTCTCACCCATCAAAAGGGGGACCGTCCAGCTTGCTTCCCCTCTTCACCCCATCCCCTGACTGCACAGCTTGACCCCCTGTGGGTTAGCTGCTTAACTGCCAGTTCTTCACTTGATCTTGGGTTGAAGGAGTAGGATGGACAAAAGACTCTGCCTGAGTTATGCAAGGAAGGGAGAGGCTCGCTAGAGGCCGAGAGCTGGGGGCTAGAGCTCAAGCAACTGACTTTTCTGACCCTGTGTAGAGGTCTCTCAGAGGAAAAGCCGCTTTCCTCCAGAATTCTGGAGCCCTTACCAACTTTTGTTTCCACAGCGGATATTATGTACACCGGGACGGTGGACTGCTGGAGGAAGATTGCGAAAGATGAAGGAGCCAAGGCTTTCTTCAAAGGTGCCTGGTCCAATGTGTTGAGAGGCATGGGCGGAGCTTTTGTATTGGTATTGTATGATGAGATCAAAAAATACGTCTAATGTAATTGAAACTCAAGTTCATTGGTTCCAGATCCATTGTGTGGTTTAATAGACTTTTCCTACGGGAAGTAAAAAGAGAGATCTGGGATAAAACCAGATTGAAAGGAATACCTCAGAAAAAAATGCTTCATTGTGTGTTCATTAAACCACAGATGTATTTTGTATTTATTTTACATTTAAATTCCCACCTAAGATATAAAATAACTTATCATACTTGTATGATTAACTGAAGAACTGATCATGAAGAAAACCTAATGTGACACCCCAATAAAGACCACTTAACACACCTTGTTTTACTGAGTTCTTACTAACTGCCATGTGGCTTTAAAGATAAGACCAGCAATGCAGATCTTCGTGCATGACTCATTTATAACCCCGCGGCCCAGCTCCTGAATGTCAGATGTCCTACTGTGCATCCTGTGAGTACCTGCAATGCTTCGGGTTGGGCTTTCACACTTCAACAGCCTATGCACTTTCAGCCTTACCTCATACCGTGATGCTTGAGGCCCCAACATGGTGGCATGGATCATAGCTTTCATAATCCCACCTTATTTTATGCACTTTCTTGCAATCTGCAGGGACGCTGAGGTTCCACTGAGCAACTTCAAGTATTTTGTGAGATCAGGGGATGTTCTGTCTTAGTGCCGTTAGAGAACTGTGACACTTCAATCTGACAAGCAGACAGCATTCACTGAAAATCAGTTAGCAGGCTAGTATTTAGGATGTGAGGCTCTGTGGAAGATACAGACTGGAATTCATTCTGAAAGAAGCTGTTAGGGACAGGAGTGAAATGGCCATTATTAAATAATGTAAGGTTTAATATAATCTTGGTTGAGTAGGATTAGAAGGGGACAGATGAAATGTGGGGAGTGGTGGGAGGCGTGGGCCTGAAATAAAACAGCTAGAATTAGATACATGGGCACAGAAAGGACCTGCCAGCAGTCTTCTCTGTGACAATTTATCAAGACCTGGAGGCAGAGACAGTTTTTTGCATTTGACTCTGCTAAGTATGTGAGCAAGAGAAAAATAATGACAATTTCTAGTTAGAAAATTTTGGTTCAGGAGACCAAATAGTTGATGTAGCTGTAGCTTGTTAGTCGTTCATTGGAAACAAGTCCCTCTATCGTAGGCCAAGCTTCAAAGGCAGGCACGTCTTGTAGGTTTTTCCTGATGGGCGGTTTGAGGGGTGCATTCCTCTGCACCTTCTGTTCTTTACCCTCCTTCCCAAGCTCTTCTGCCTACTCACTCTTATCTCCCCAGGAAAAAAAGATCCACTGCTTTGTTTTGCCACGATAACCCAGGTTACATCTGCCCTAATGTAGTGGCTCTCACTGCCGATGGGGACAGGCTAAGGAACTGGAAGTCTCAACCCCATCTCGAGGCCAGGTCACAATCAGGTGGTGTTAGGGGCCTTCTGGATACGTTCTCCTCGGTTGCTTTTCACCCTAAGGATGATATGAATGGTCCAAATTCTGTTGCTGATGGAGAGGAAAGAAAAGCAGGGCAGGCTAGAAGGGCGGATACTTTTGTGGAGTGTTATCTTAAAGGCCAGCAGCCCTTGCAGTGTTTTGAAACCTAAGAGGTGACAGAGGAGCCATGAAAAACAACTGGGAACTGAAAGCAATGAATGAACACTGAGTCTTCCCAGACCAACCAAGAGCTGGAATTGTTTTCTAGTCTTTAACTGGGTCTTCCCTGGCATGGGACAGGAGATGGAGAAAAGCAATCAACGCGTATTAAATAGTAACACCTTATCTGCCTTCTGCACGTGACCCAGGCCCAGACTCAGCCTCCTCATTTTGCTGGTGGTACCTCTGTGGCCCCGGGGGGATGGAGATTTGCCTCAGAGCCGCACTGAGTCCCTTCCTCCTTCCAGCTACTCCAGTCACCAGGAACTCCCAGAACTAAGCCTCTGTGGGAACTGCTGCCATCTGGCTGGGGACATCCTGTCTTTATAAATCCTCTCACTGCACTGTCGCTGGGCAAAGCTGTCACACTTGAAGGTCTGGGAAAATGAGAAGGGTTTACATTGACCGAACAACTCCCAATTGAGTGTCCTGCCCCCAGGAATGTCTTACGAACCCCCTTTCCTGCAAAACTCCCTCCCTCAATGCAGCCCTTTTACCACTCATGACCCAGTGCCCCCCCCCAAGTACTTTTCCTTTTTAATGTATTTTCTCCCTTACAGCTTCACCTATAGGCATCTTTTTAGTCTTTATATTTTGAGTCTATGAGAAAATCCATGGAGGATAGAGAGGTTAGCCCATAATGGTAACAACATTTACAAACTTGCCTCAATTGTTTTGTGTTAAAATCTCAACTGTTTCCTTCACATTTTGTTTTGTGTAAAATACACAGCACAGCTTGTGCTGAGGCAAAATTTACGAACACCTGCAATGTGCAGGGCTACAAGGGGATGGAGGCTCTCCAAGGGCAGTGACCTCATTTCACTGCCATGTGCCTGGAACCTCAAAGGGTGCCTGGGAACAGACACTGTTTAGTGTTTGCTGAATGCAAGGATAAATGAGGAAAACATGCACCTAAAACCCAAAGAGAACCAGGAGAATATCTGGAGAAGGCAAGTCCTTCAGTTTGGGGGAATCCTGAACATGCACAGCAAGGGGACAAGCATGTTGGGGGTGTGTAACAGATGGAAATTTCTGGGTGCCTTACATTCAAGTCTTAAAAATACATTTTTCCATCATGCCACAAATTCAGTTTATAAGTTTTGTTTCTAGAGTGTTAGGTTTTTAAAAATTATTTTAATGTTTATTTTTGAGAGAGACAGAGCTGGAAAGGGGCAGAAAGAGAGGACACAATCCAAAGCAGACTCCAGGCTCTGGCTGTCAGCACAGAGCCCGATGTGGGGCTCTAACCCATGAACCATGAGATCAGGACCTGAGCCGAAGTCAGACACTTAACTGACTGAGCCACCCAGGCACCCCGTGTCAGTTTTTAATCAATCCATGATAAAGTAGAGTTGACCCTCACTTAAGATTGCATATTTGCAAACTGGCTTCCTTTTTAACCCATGTTCATTTTTTGGTATGCACAGAGTGGTGAAAAACAGGTCAAACAAGGCCAGAGAGGATCTGCCCTCTTGTTTCATACTCTTAAGATCAAAGAGGCCTTTACATTTTTGTGTTTTGTTGATAACGGACCCCCGGAATAGTGCTAAAGTGATGTCTTGGGTTCCTAAGTACAGGGCAGTGATGTTCTTTATGGAGGAAATACGTGTGTTACGTAAGTTTCCTTCAAGCATGAGGTGTATACAACAATCTATAAAGAGCCACTGAAGTGGGGCGCCTGGGTGGCTCAGCACGTGACTCAATCTCAGGGTCTAGAGTTCAAGCCCATGTTGGACGTGGAGCCTACTTTAAAAAAAAAAAAAAAGAGCTGCTGAACTTTTGAAGCAGGGAATTGGCATGATCAAATTTCCATCTCAGCACTTTGGCAGCAGTGTGGAGAAGGACTAGGGGCAAGGAGATAGTAGAGGAAACAAAGCAGTAACAGCAGGACTAAGGGACTTGGAGTACGGGTTAAAAGGGGATAAAGCAGGGGTGAGAGGGAAGAGGCTAGCTAGGCTTACCCTCAGGCTTCTGTCATGGGTGTGAAAAGACAAGAGGATCATGTTATCACCACCCCCAACCCTGGAAGGGACAGGGTAAGGGTAAAAAAAACTGGGCTCCTTCATTTGACAGTTGCCCAAACACCTTCAGGTTCGAGATTAGCACAACTCATTTGGTAGTTTCACTGTACGATTTAAGAATTCTCTTCAAAAACAAGGTGTACTTGTGGCTTATAAAGATCTCCATATTGGCAGACTAGGTATATGCAAACCAGTGCTCCCTCTGAAACCTACTAGGACAGGGATTCAAACTAATACTTAAAATAAAAATTTGCTTGAAGGCAGGCATCTGGTACTATGGGGCCACGGCCACAATCTGAACCCACAGAAGTGAGCCTAGTATTTGGGGGTCAGTTTTCCCCACGGAGTATCTTCAAATTGTGGAAAATACAGCTGCAGGGGTGAGGAGCTAGAAGCAGTGTGAAAGACCTCTTGGGGCAAAAGGGACAAAAACCTTCCACGAAAGGGGAGCCCTGGTAAACACCCGTTTGGACTGGGACCCCAAAAGGTGACACTGGAAATATAGCCCCTGCAGTCACTGATGCCTGTTCAATCTCTGTTTTAACGTGATCTGAGACTTCAGGCGCCCCTACTGCCCGCCAGAAGCAAGAGTAAATCCTGTCTGGAAGAAAACACCATCCACTGCAGGGGTCAACAAACTCTTTCTCTGAAAGACAAGGCGGTAAATATTTTAGGCTTTGTTGGCCAGATGGTCTTTGACACATTGGCTTTGCCATATTGCAAAAGCAGCCTTGGACGAGAAAAACGAATAAGCATCGCTGCGTTCCGTAAGACTTATGTACACACACTGAAATGTGAACTGAACAGAATATTCACATTACAAATATTCTGATTAAAAAAAAAATACTGAAGAAGGCAAAAGCCACAAAACCGGACACTAGGCTGCTGGCTCATGGGCTTTAAACTTGCAGATCCCTGATCTAGAGTTTTAAGATTTTTTTATAATTTTTCACATGAATCAAAAACACAAACATAAGTTTAAAACATCCTATTAAAAATATATTCTAGGGGCATCTGGGTGGCTCAGTCAGTTAAGCAATCGACCCCTGATTTTGGCTCAGGTCATGATCCCTCAGTTCATGAGATGGAGCCCCGCCATCTGTCTGTCTCTGAGCTGGGTATGGAGCCTTCTTAAGATTCTCAATCTCGCCCTCTTTCTCTCTCTGTCCCTCCTCCACTTGTGCACCTGAGCACTCTAAATAAATACATAAAGTCTAAAGAGCCAGTGGGTTAAAAAGTAGAAATCACAATGGAAAATCAAAAACACTTTGAACTTAATGAAAATAAAAAAGGCTGTGGGCACCTGGCTGACTCAGAAGAGGATGTGACTCTTGATCTTGGGGTTGTGAGTTCGAGCTCCACACTGGGCACAGAGTTCACTTAAAAAAAAAAAAAAGCCTGAAAATTGGTGATTCACACATCCATTTCAAGGAATAAGATAAATAACAGCAAATTAAACCCAAAGAATAAAGCTGGAAGCCAATAATTAAGGTAACAGTAGAATTTTTTCTTGAAAAAGAGACAACATTGCCAAGTGAACTGCATGACTAAATGTGAAAGATAAGGGCTGACTTTGGCTCAGGTCATGATCTTGCAGTCTGTGAGTTCAAGCCCTGTGTCAAGCTCTGCGTTGACAGCTGAGAGCCTGGAGCCTGCTTTGGATGTCGTACCTCCCTCTCTCTCTGCCCCTCCCCCACTCATGCTCGCTCGCTCTCTCTCTCTCTCTCTCTCTCTCAAAAATAAATAAACATTAAAAAAATTGTTTTAAATGTGAAAGGTAAAACTTTTGGAAAATAATATAGCAGAATATCTTCATGTGCTTGGTTAAATGAAAATTTCATAAAATTCGACATTTTAAACAAGCATCAACTATAAAAGACTGATAAAGTGGACGTCACTGAAGTAAAACTAAGCATTTCTGTTCACAGACATCATTTATAGTGAAAAAGCAAGCCAGACTGGGAGAAAATATTTGTAGCATAACTCACACTGGGATTGTATTGTATCCAGAACACATAACTCCTACAAATCAAGAAAATGACATTCAACCAACAGGAAAATAGGAAAAGAAGTGTGAAAAGGGACTTCACAAAACATATCCCAATGGCCAATGAACATGAAAGCGTTCACTCTCATAGGTCATCAAAGGAGTGCGAGTAAATCATGGGATAACACTACACACCCACCTAACTGGTAGTACTGGTGAGGCTGCAGAACAACAGGAACTAATATACTTCTGCTGGAGAGTAAACTGGTGCACTCGTTCTGGAAAACTCTACATCAGTAGACTCTATTACCCAGCAACTCTGCTCTGAAGTATATGCCAACCAAATGCACACACATGTAATCAATATATGTCTACAAAAAATCTTCATATTAGCATTATTTGTAAAAACCAAAAACCTGGAAACTAACTCAAATGTCCATCAACCACAGAATGGATAAAAAATATCACAGTACAGTATACGCTAGAATATTGTATGGAAATGAGAACAAATGAATTACAGCTACATGCAACAATATGAAAGAATGTCAGAAACATAAATACGTTCAGCAAAAGCAGGCAGACACAAAAGAATCTAATCCCATTCATAGGACATTTAAAAACAGGCAAAACTACACAATATTTTTAAAAGTTAAGACAGTAGTTACCTTTTGACAGACAGAGTGTCATGATGGCTAGGGAGGCCCAAGGAAGCTCGTGGGTTCTGGCAATATTCCAACTCTGGATCTGGTTATGAATGACATGGGTATTTGTGTTCTAACAATATATGAGGTGTACATTTATGTTTTGTGCCCTTTTCTGTATTTCTGTAGTATTCACATAAATGGTTAACAACAAAATCTTTGTCATTCTCACATCCCTCACATTCCCCAAAATATTAAAATTAAATCTTCTTAAGTTAATGTTAAAATTAGGTTTTTCTAGTTAGTATACACAGCTAAATGCAAAGAAGATATATTTAATACTAGATATTTTCTTCATGAAATAAAAACTTCTCAGAATGAAATAAAAAACTTACTTCAAACTTGCAGATCAGCTATAATTCCTAAACACTTGAAATAAATGTGATTTTTGGTGAAGACTATCATTATAATATAAATACTGTAAGAATCTGGAAACATAGTTTTTAATATATTTTGGTGGCTATCTAAATTCTTTTATCACTTGCTTCATTTTATAATAGTGGATGTGAAATTAGTTTCACAGTAAAAAACAAAACAAAACAAAAAAAAACCCCTGTGTTTCATTAAATTAATGACAGGTTACCTCGTAAGTTTACTTTGTAAAACAATAAAACCGTAAAAACAAATTATCTAGAACAAATAGTGCAACTTACCTGAACTTACAGACATTTAAGACTGTATCATGGAGGCTCCAGAAATATCTCTCGGTGGCTTAAAAGACCATCACTAGAACTTTTAAATCGAATAAAACTTTCTGCTACAATGTAATCTTATTTGCTGTAAGCATCCTTGAACTTTGTAGTTGGGAGCTTACATTTACTATTGCTAGAACTACTCAGTGGTTTATTCCAATAGCATCGTTATTATTAAACCCTCACCAAAATAATTCCTAAATTAAAGTTGTAGCAGCAAGTTTTAAAAAGGGTTATTTCTCATCACTCATAATGCACGTGAAATGTTACTGTGGGCACTTAAAAAATAAACATTCCATGAGGCTAGAAGGGTGTCTGTTGCAGCATCTTAACAATTTTACACAACAAATGAGATGATACGGTTTAAGGAGATGGTGCCCAGTAAGGTAATTTTAAGCAAACCCTTTCCCACATAAATGTCGTATTTTCAGAGATAAAAATAACTAATACCCTCCTTCCAACTTTATTCTACTTCTTAGACTTGTAAGGTACATCAAAGTTATTATTCTAATTTTTAAAATGGGAACAAGAAAATGCATTTGTCACCTATGAATTTATGGGGGGGCTGGGAAGAAGATACATTTCAGAGATGGGTACAGGATCAAAACTCAGTTATCTTTTGTTCTTTTCTTTCCTCACTATGTCAAGCTAACTTTTCAGGCCTAAAACCCATAACAGATTGGGAAATTTTAAAAAAATGTTGATTTTTAAGTTTATTACTAATCTTTATTCATGGAAACAAAGTAGCCATTAGCATTAAGCACATTTCCTAGGATGGTATACAATCATTTATAGGTTAAGATTTTGGCATTTAAGATATTAAATTAATTTTATGAATTTAATTATTAAAATATAATAAATTTGACTTGTGTCTCCAACTTTATAATGGCCACAATTCTCTGGCGTCCAGTACCCGAATCCAAAGCGGAGAAGTGCAAAACATCAAGATGGCGCCCATACCTATTTTTGGACACTGAGTTGACGGTTTGAGAACTGCATTACACTACATTTATAAGCAAACCAAAAAACTTTTATTTGGAGTAATAGCTGAAAATGCACCATTTTAATGGAGATTGAGCAAAGTAGGGAAAGTGTGAGATAAAATAGTTATCCCTTTGGAAATAATAGTTCAAAATCTCTCATAAAATCTCAGTAAAATGGAGGCAACAGTAGTTGAACATTTGACTGGTATGAAAAGAAGTCTCAATAACAATCTTGCCTAATAATTTTAGATCCTGGATTATAGTTTCTAGTTGCAGATGTAAATTTTGAAAGTACATGTATTAGGTCCAAGTGAACCAAATAGGCAGTGGTTACTGAATGCTAGATGATCCTTCACCTTTTAGAAGCTCTTAAACATGAAAATAGAATACTTCTGATTCCTTCATAAAAGTGTCCCTTAAACCTTCAAAGTGGCTTGGCTTATATCAGAAAATAGCATATTCTTCAACTCCTATCCTTCTATTTTTACTTATTGTATATAAGTAATCATGATGACAGAACTGTGAATTCTGCTTTGAAAAAACAAATACTGCTGCTCTTCCCAACTTTTATCTCAAGTTGAATCCAAGCTATCAGCAAAGGAGTAAAAACTGAAGGCATTAAATTAGCCTCTAAAATCAAAGTATAGCTTGATCGATAAAAATTACCTGTTGTAATCCTGACCTATGACAGCAAAGGTCATATAAAACATATTCAGAGAATAATGTCTTATGAACATAAAAGGTTTAAAAGTTTCATATATATATATGTATTTTCCCAACAATTTAAAAATCAATTTCTAAAAACTGGCTTACAATATCAGGCAGGTGTCCAAATGCTGAGTTTTAATTTTAAATTCAGCATTCCCTTATCTCTTTTAAAGATAAGTTGTTATACAAACATTAAAAGTGCAATAAGCTAACCACAAAAGAAAACAAAACACCGTTGGTTTAGTATAACTAGTTAATAAATAAAGCAGAGCGCTAAATGATATAAAAATGTAGTCACCAGAATAGAGCTTCAAATAACAATGAACATTATATTACAGCCCAAAGAAAGAAGCAGAAAAATCTCAGTCAGGTTGTGTTCACAGAATGTTTTTAACACCAGTTTCCACACTTCACAGGCCCTATCCTCTGACAAAAATCTATCAATACCAACTTAAGACCCCAAAATTCTCAATAGATATTTAGCAAAATGCCGTTTGGCTTAAGCCCAAGGTGCTTAGGAAAGTAAATTCAGCCCACATGCCACAAAGCTTGAGTTGACTTGGAAAAATAAACAACAAATATTGTGGCTACAGATCAAGAATTTACACTAAAAAAAGAAAGATTTGGGAGTTAGTATGGAAACTTCCCAGTATATTCTAAAGGTATACTGAAAAGGCCAGTAAAGAAAAAGGGATAACGAAGCATTGGTGCCTGAAACAGCACAAGTGGCGTGATGGAGATGTTCCCAGCTGTAGGACATGAGCCCACAGACTGACAGAGAGAGGTTCTGATTTCAAGAGTCAACTACATGACACCCTATCTGCCATCAGTAACTCCATTAAGATTAAGGATTTGCAAAGTGGGACTGGCAAACAGTTCTGCCAAAATTCAACTCATAAGCCCCAACCAAACAAAATTAGCTGACATTTAAAGTAGCCCTAACAAAGTGTAAGGTATTTCTCCTCTACCATTCATATTTTAAGTTTTTTTCTCAGTCCTTAAAAATAGTAGTTGGAATTTCTAAAGCTTTAAGACTACATGTTTCTTATTTATCTCATCTCTAAATATAGTAAACATTAAACGTAACACAACTTGTAACAGTACCTCTTAAAACACTGTTCTGACACAACTCAGCATCTGCTTCTTGACTTTTCAAACTGGTGGTGCTACTGTGTTCGACAAATACCTGCTTTTGCTTGTGGTGATCTGGTCCTTGGACACCCTATTCACAATGGAGTGGACTGTAGCTCAAAGTTTACCTCATTTTTCAGAATCATTAGTGGTTAATTTACCTGAATGTGGAAGAGGAGTTTCCAAGATGAACTTTCTAATAATACTCACAGTTGGAAATGGTTTGGAATGGTTGACCACATTTTTAAGATCTAACTCAGCACACTTACTTACACAGAGGTAGGAGATGCCTTCGGTGAATCACAAGGACCACCCTATACAAGCTTCTCTCAATCTGCTCACCAAATCTAAATCAGCTCCACCAATATAAACAAATTTCAAGTTCTGTTTCATAATAAGTATGCAATCAAGTCTTACAATCAAATTATGAGTTATACCACCTAAATGCTGGAGCAAAGAGAAAACAAAGTTATATTTAGGAGCTATGTTCATGGTTTAAAACTTATAAAAACTGAAAAAACATAAAACAAGTACAATGTAGTTAACATCTTGGTCCCACATACAGTGATACATCACACTGTTCATCAGTATAAGAGCTGAATCAATTTCCATGTTGAGAACAACATACATGCATACTACCATTTCTCTATCAAATACATATATACCTCATGGAAATACATCCTCATAGGAAACACTGATTTTACATTAAATTGTCTTTTTGAAAAAATTTTGCGTTGAATTACAATAAAATTGGAACTTATTGTTGTAAACCTTAAATCACAGACGCTTATACACAGAATTATAGTAATATACAAGAGCACTTCAAGAAGATCTGATGGACATTGTTTAAAGTAAAAAAGTTTTTATAGCCAAGCTGTACGAACATTAGGGGGCTTAGGTCTTAGCAACAGGCCACTGGATGTGTCACAAACTGGTCGCTCACTCTTACAACTGAGACCACTGGTGGCACTGGATGTTCTAGAAGCTCCTCCTGAAATATATCAACAATGAGAAATAATTTTATTTAAACTAAATACATCCATCATCACTCGATAAACATCCTCTCCTAAAGTCCAGAATACATTTTTCTTCCCTATCTCACATGCATTCTTAATAGGCTAGTGTGATTCTCAATCAGGAATGAACTTCAGAATTCCCTGTGCAAATTAAAAATATAGTAATAAACATGCCCAGACTCTACACGAGGAGGTTTGAAGTCAATAGATTTGGGATGGGAAATGTGTTTTAAAAAGCTGCTCAAATGAGTCAAGAAAAAAAACAAAACACTTCAAAACACTTTATATAACCATTTATAAATTTATTCAAGAAATAATTTACCACATTCAAGGCATAATGCCAAGTATGAACTATTGGATTGACTGTATCTTAGTCACTGACTATACCAAGGAAGGATGAAATGAATGAATGGACTCACTAATCATTTGAGTGTTTAAGACTCACAAGAGCACTGGGAAGTTGGGACATCTTACGGGGTTCCAGTTTTTGTTTTTGCTTTTTATGTTTTTTATTTATTTTTGAGAGACAGAGAGAGACAGCGTGAACAGGGGAGGGTTAGAGAGAGAGAGGGCTCCAGGTTCTGAGCTAGCAGTCAGCACAGAGCCAGACGCGGGGCTCGAACCCAAACCGTGAGATCATGACCTGAGCCGATGTCAGACGCCCAACTGACTGAGCCACCCAGGTGCCCTCCAATTTTCTTTTTCTAACACTGGCTTCTTTTTTATAGTTCAGAATGCATACATGGAGCACCAGCACAGACTTCCTGTGTCACGCACCCTGGCACTAAGTGGCTGTCCCGTGCTACATTCTATGGGACACACCACCAGCTGGGTGTGTGCTGACCACAGAGCAAGCATTAGGAGGGGTTGTGTCTGATGACTACAGACTGCTGGTTCCTGCTTTAACTAGTGAGGGAGACAAAGTGCACAGAGGGGCTGGAAGATCTTACCAAATAGCTCTTTAGGGGGACTGTTTGGGCAACTTTTAAACAACATTATCTCTTCATTTCTTCTTTTAATAAATGTAATAAAATGTCTATTACCGAAGATAGTACTGATATTTTCCATTATTTTGTCTTCTTGTTTCTTTCCTATGCTACCCTTACATGCTATGAGCGAAACCTAAAGTTGAGTGAACTGACATGAGACAAAGCATACTAGTGAAAAATAAGAGAATGCATTCTGGAAGTCAGCTATTTTAAAACCTATCCAAGAACATATGTTATAAAAAGGATGAAATGTACATACAAGTACAAAATAATTCTGAAACGCTTACTTAATGGGGTATACTGGCCAAGAGTTGATCTCACTCGTCGGGAGGACGGTGAGGAGCTGAGATAACCCATATTGCGATGATAGTCCGTCAGCTGTTCAGAGCGTTTCATACCAACTGTTGGTTTCACCGATTCAAGCCTTTTCAATAAAGCCTTCATTTAAAGACAATCAATTTGAAAGTCAATGTTAGATAAGAATCAATAAGTTATAGCAATAACTCAGCAAAACAGCAGCAGTAAGTTTTTAAAAAGAGAAATGCTTTATAATTTTTAATTCCAGTACACTCAACATAAAGTGTTCTATTAGTTTCAGACATACAATATTAGTGATTCACCAATTCTGTTATTTAGTGCTCATCATGATCAATGTACTGTTACTCCCCTTCAACTATTTCACCCGTCCCCCAACCTCCCCTCTGGCAACCATTAGTTTCCATTAGTTTGTTCTCCATAGTTAACAGTCTGTTTTTTGCTTGTGTCTTTTTTTCCCTTTGTTTGGTTTCTTAAATTCCAGGTAAGAATGAAATCATATGGTATTTATCTTTATCTGACAGACTTAGCATAACATTCCCTAGTTCTACCCACGTTGCAAATGGCAAGATCTCATTATTTTTAACGCTTAAGTAATATTCCATTGTATATATATATATATATATATATTCACCTTTCTTATCCATTCATCTGTTGATGGGCCCCTGAGCTGCTTCCATAGTTTGGCTATTGTAAATACTGCTAAAATAAACAGGGGTACAGATAATCTCTTCAAATTAGTGTTAAATCAGTAAACACTTGAAATTTAGGAAATAAAGATTTTTAAATCACTTTTGAGATACTATATGAAAAATATTTCAAATAACATACTTTCAGAAAAATCTAAGGGTTTGGGTACCTGGGAGGTTCAGTTGGTTAAGCCTCTGACTTCTGCTCAGGTCATGATCTCATGTTTCGTGGGTTCGAGCCCCACTTTGGCCTCTGTGCTGACAGCTCAGAGCCTGGGGCCTGCTTTGGATTCTGTGTCTCCCTCTCTCTCTGCTCCTCCCCTGCTTGTGCTCTTTCTCTCTCTCCAAAATAAATAAGCATTAAAAACATTCTTTTTAGAAAAATAAAAGGGTTTCACCTATCTGATAAAACCAGTAGCGTTTTAACAACTGATCACAAGCACATCTCTTTTATGTCAGGTTATAATCTTCAGAAAGGTGCTATAAGTGAAAATACAGTAAACCTGATTTTTTTGGAGAACGGACTTTTATTTAGTAATATAATGCTAAAAGCCCAGTGTGTCAACCCTAGGCTCAGCCACAAACCTATGCAAGCTACTGTAAATTGGTCATAGAGCGCTGGCTTTCAAGCTGTTTGCTTTCCGGCTGCGCTGCAGCCGGGCACTGAGGAGAGGCCGTCAAGGGGGCGGGCCTCTCAGGTCTCCTGCCCCCAGCTCCTACCAGTCTGTCTATGTTTCCCATGTTGCCTGTTTCATGTACTAAAGATTCTTCATAAAATCTAGTTTGGGAAAAAAAAAATTTTTTTTACTCTTAAGAAGTCTGAATAATCATCTATAACATCTTTTTATTAATTTTTTTTCTAATTGATTTATTTTGACAGACAGAGAGAGGAGAGGAGGGGAGCGGGGGGAATCCCAGACAGGCTCCATGCTGTCAGCACCAAGCCTGATGTGGGGCTTGAACTCACGAACTGTGAGATCATGACCTGAGCTGAGACCAAGAACTGGGCACTTAACCAACTGAGCCACCCAGGCGCCCCTACTATAAACTTCAAATGGATATATACACCAACTAGAGAAGGCAACATAATACCCAATAACATGGTATTTTCTTTAATATGATTCCCTAACAGAATCTAATGTATAACATACCTAATTTTATTTTTTTCCTCATATATTAGAGGGTAGAAAGTTTTTTTGTTTCATTTTCACAGGAATTGTTGAGAATGGAATAGTTAAGCAGACCAAACGGATCAATTGATCAATTGAGGTTTTATTACCTCTTTATTGAGTTAAACTATCTCTGTAGCAAGTTGATCTTTACTTGAAATGAGAATGCTTGTTCGGCACCCAGATTCCCATTAAAAAATCAGCCTCCTGAATTCAGTCACAGGACAAAGTTTTTTCTGCAGTCTTTTTTTTCCCCTTCTGCCTCAACTTAATTTTCTTTTTATTATGGCAAAGTATACATAAAATTTACCATTTTAAGCATACAATTCAGTGGCATTCAGTATATTCACATCACTGTGAACCATCACCACCAAACATATCCAGAACTTATTTTCAACTTTGTGTTTGCTTTCATCAGTTTCACCCCTTCCCTTCTATTCTTGTGTCCTGAGTGATTCCAGAGAAGTGATAAAGGGTAGAACAAGTCAAAATACTCCGGAGAGCTACTTAGAAAGGGAGAAGGAAGGGCTACAGAAATGAATGGAGCCTGGAGACAAATGGCAGCTGTCCAGAGCACAGGAAGCAGGACACTAACCGAATGAGAGATTTCAGCCTGCTAGTTTTCACCTCCGAAGGCTACAGCAGACCTAACTCCCTCAGGAAGCCAGACTCAACTAGAGTTAATGGTTTTCTTTGCTGAGCTGAGACTTTGGATTTAAACGTAGTTCCATCTGTAAAGTCTATGGTCATGCCATCAGAGCGTGTGGCCTTTCTCTCACTGTTCATAGAGAAGCTGTATAATTTAGGGGCAAAATCCCCTAAGATTATATCTGTTCTACACAGAGTTTGTAACTAACTGTATAGCTCTGAGCTATGGAAGACACTGGAAGGAATTGAAGGAAAAATATAAAATATTGCCCTGTAACTTATAGTTTGGATAAGAATACCATTGCATGCCTGAGTGAAACATTTATAACTGAGTAAGAAATTTCCTACGCATCACACCGTCTGTGTATTTTGCTAGGAAGGCATCATTTGCTGTCATCTGATTATCCTATTAACTACCCTCTGAGTTTTGGGGTGGGGGGAACAGGACAGAAAATCTGTTATTTTCAGTTAACTACTAATTTTGATTTTTTGTTAGTAGAAGCCTCACAATTTTTTAGATAAACTAATATCCTAAATTTATTTGGCTAGATATGTGTTTTTCTTAAGTTTTAAGAAAATTGGAATGCTTATCCATCAGATGTTAAACATATAAAGTAATATGATCAAAATCAATTTTGAAATAATTTGACAATAAGGCATAGAACAAACCCATTCTGTTGTCCTGATATGTCACTTGTCAAGTTTATATGCTGAAACTTTGGGAAATGAGAAAGAGAGAGACAGAGAGAGAGAGGGAGAGAGGGAGGGAGAGAGGGAGGGGGAGGGAGGGGGAGGGAGGGAGGCAGGGAAGTCAGCTATCCAATCACGTGGAGCCATATCACTGATGTGTCCTGAATACAACAAGCTACACAGAAGCTCCAGGGATGATTTTAAATAGAAATGGCTCTTGCTTATAGAAACTACCAAAATATGAAGTACTGATTACGTATAAACTATAAAATCAAAAGTAGATTCATTTTAATCCAGTAAACAATTTAGAACTTCTGGGTAAAACTTAAAAATGACAGTTCAAAATATTTTGACATTTGTATCAGAGTGTGAACAAATAGGTAAAGCTATCTAATCAGAAACACCTGGATTTAAATCCTGGCTCTGCCACCAATTATATGACCGTATGACTTGATGTGGGTATTAACAATGAAATAATCTAAGAGTCCGTTTTAAGCAGTAAATGAGATAATGAGTATAGAATGCTCATAGCAGACCCTGGCATATAGTAGAGTTATTAAACATTAATGCTATCATTGACATTGCTTTGCATTATTTTCTAATTTTCTGACATGCAACAGTACTATCTTCCTAGCTATGTTACAAATTATATGACACAGCAGTATTTTTAGATATTTTTATATTCCTTCCAGTGTCTTACATAGATCATAGCAGACATTAAACAGGTATCTGTTTCATGAATTGAGAAAGGATAAGAATGGTTACTTATGTTCCAATTTTTGGTTTACAAAATCTTAGAATTTTCAATCTTAGAATCTACTACTCAAATCAGATTCTAATAATGAATCCCAAAATAGTTTGTCCAAATATTTTTTTTTTCTATTTAGGAAGTGTCGTTCTTTTTGGAAAGAAAACTAACCCAGCCTGAATCCTGTCCATCTTTGGAAACAAAAACAAATGCATGAATGAAGTGTTAATGATTTCTGCAGCTGTCAGCAGAGAGGAAGTGTTTCATTGTTTCTAAAGTGATAAGGCAAAAACCCTGAAGGACACTGAAGAGTAACAAGCGTCCTACCCTCAGGGAAAACCAGGATTGTTCTTATTTTTCTAAAACTGAAGCCATCCTTAGTTATCATTAGTTCCTATCTATGAAAGGAGACACAGGCAATACCAGAGAAGAAGGAAAACCAGGATCTTAACACTAACAGTTGAATACTTAGACTAGGTATGAGATTTACTTTTAAGTCTTCATCTTTGTGACAACATATCACTCTCCTTTGATAGTTTTCACTCCCCTTTGATAGAATTTTAGAGGTCTAAAATTCTTCCTCTGGACTAGCAAAGAACAGTAGATGGAAGAAGGATTTTATTTTCCATTTGACGTTTTTAAGAATGATGTGCAGGGGCGCCTGGGTGGCTCAGTCAGTTAAGCATCCGACTTCGGCTCAGGTCATGATCTCACGGTTTGTGGGTTCGAGCCCCACATTGGGCTCTGTGCTGACAGCTCAGAGCCTGGAGCCTGCTTCAGATTCTGTGTCTCCCTCTCTCTCTGACCTTCCCCTGCTTGCGCGGTCTCTGTCTCTCAAAAATAAATTTAAAAAAACATTAAAAAAAAAAAGAATGATCTGCATTTTCTGAATTTATATATGGATTACTTTTATTTTAAAAATATTTTTAACACAGGAACACCTGAATGGAAAGATTATGTTCTACTTTACTGCCTACTTATTTGTATTTCTCTGGATTTAAAATAGACTAATTACATACATGTGTATATGTGTGTGTATATGTATAAATATTCTCAGAGAGTTAAAAAAAGAAAAACAAGTTAATTCCATTTGAATTCTAAGCTCTAATCCTTATATATTCCTTCAGAAATCTTCTTTCCTAATCTTGCTTCAATTACTCATGTCTCTTCACACCCTTCTTTCAAGGACATTTAAAGAAGGCAATTGACAGGGCACCTGGGTGGCTCAGTCAGTTAAGTGTCCAACTTCGGTTCAGGTCATGATCTCACAGTTTGTGGGTTTGAGCCCCGCATCGGGTTCTGTGCTGACAGCTCAGAGCCTAGAGCCTGTTTCAGATTCCGTGTCTCCCTCTCGCTCTGCCCCTCCCTGGTTCACATTCTGTCTCTGTCTCAAAAATAAATAAACAAAAAAATATTTTAAAATAAAAGAAGAAGGAAATTGACATATGTTTAAATAATGAAATAATCTCATTTCTTTAGATGGCAAAGTGAAACATAACTAAGTACCCTTACTCACTTGACCCTCCTTTAAGATTACTCTAGTGCTCATTTGTAGAAATAGAATTCATATTATATTCAACTGAAGATAAGGAAATATGGTTTAACAAGAATATTTCAAAATTCATGAATTAAAAAATGAGTCCCCTTTTTGGAAATTCACAAGTTTTAATCAAGTCTATATAGGGTAGCAAGTATGCCCTCTCTTAGGTAAAATTACATTTTCTTTATTATTCCTTTTACTTGTTTCCCTTGTGAATGAGAAGGAAAGGTACTGTTTGCCTCCTGAAACATAAAGAAGATTGTGAACTTCACCAGAAAGATTAACAATATGCTTTTAACTCTCAAGCACAGGATTCAATTTGATACAGGATCTTTGCCCCCCTTTTCTACCTATGTAGCACAGCACTATTTCTTTGTTTTGCATTACGTCAGTCTAAACAGCCTCTGGACTACCAGCAAGCTATGGTCAGAGTCCTGGAACAGAACCGCTTTAGTCATCGTGCCCATTAGCTATCAGATTTGGTCTCTGTCACTAGAGATGGGGCAAGGGAAGGAATACAAATCATAAAAATTTAAAGGCGATGGACCCTGCCTGTGCACTGCATCTGACACAGAAATAACTACAAAAGTGCTTGTATGTGTACAAGTGTCTATGCATGCATGTGTTTTGATTATGAACAGGCTAGCAAACAGATTAAAAAATATGCCAGTTCACACAGAGGAACTATTACAGTGAATGCAGATCTAAATAAGCCTTTGGCAGGTGGCAGATTATAAAATAAATAGCAAAAATCAACTGTTTACAAAAGCAAACAGTTAGAAAATGAAATTAAAAATTTCAGGCACGGGACACCTGTGTGGCTCAGTCTGTTAAGCATCCGACTCTTGATTTTGGCTCAGGTCATGATCTTGAAGTTCCTGAATTCGACCCCAACATTGGACTCTGCACTGACAGTGTGGACCCTGCCTAGGAATCTCTCTCTCCTCTTTCTGCCCTTCCCCTGCTCACTTACTCTCTCTCAAAAATTAAACTAAAAAAAAAAAATTAAAATTTCATGTACAATAGCACAGAAATATATAGTTCTAAAGAAAACCACAAAACTTTACTAAGGTAGGGGCACCTGGGTTGGCTCAGTCAGCTGGGCATCCGACTTTGGCTCAGGTCATGATCTTGCGGTCTGTGAGTTCAAGTCCTATGGCAGGCTCTGTGTTGACAGCTCAGAACCTGGAGACTACCCCTCCCCCGCTTGCTCTCTCTCAAAAATAAACATAAAAAAATTTTTTTTAATTTACTAAGGTAGAAAATAAGGTGGCTTGAATAAATGGAAAGACATATCACAGGAAGGTAATATTTTACGGCTGCCAAACACTCTCCAATTAAAATATAAATGTGATATACTTCTAGCGGAGATTTATAATGGAATTTTTTTAAGTTTATTTATTTATTTTGAGAGAGAGAGCATGAGTGGGGGAGGGGCAGAGAGAGAGAGAGAGAGAGAGAGAGAGAGAGAGAGAGAGAGAGAGAATCCTAAGCAGGCTCTGCACTGCCACCAGGAGGCTGATGTGGGGCTTGAAGTCATGAGCCCACGAGATCATGACCTGAGCTGAAACCAATAGTCGTACGCTAACCCAAATGAACCACCCAGGTGCCCCTAGAATTTTTTTAAAAAGGAAAAATAATCAGTCATTATGAAGAATAACTGTAGGAATAGACAAGAAAAGTTCTGTTTTCGTTTAGAGAATGAAGTTAAACATAAATGTAGATGATAAACTCTCCATACAGTAACATAATAAATGCTATTTTATAATAAATATTTTTAATAGTTATAATAAATATTTATTGTTCAGCTTTAAGTTACCTTTTTCACTTCTGCATGAATTAGTTTCTGATTTAGAGCTGAAATGTCCAAGGCCACTAACCACTATAAGGCTACCCAGCATTTGAAATATGGCCAGTCCAGACTGAGATAAGCTCTAAATGTAAAATGTATGACAGATTTCAAAGACTCAGTACCCAAGAAAAGAAAAAAAAAATTCGTCATTAATTTTTTTTTACATCAGTTACACTTTAAATGTAGTATTTTGAACTTATTCAGTAAATAAAAGTCTATCAGAATTTCAATTTTAAAAATGTTTTTAATTTTTATTTATTTCTGGGAGACCGAGAGTCTGAGCACAAGTGGGGGAGAGGCTTAGAGAGAGGGAGACACAGAGTCCAAAATAGGCTTTAGGCCCTAAGCTGCCAGCACAGAACTCGATGTAGGGCTCGAACTCATGAACCGTGAGATCATGACCTGAGTCAAAGTCAGATGCCTAACTGACTGAGCCACCCAGGAGTCCCAAAATTTCATCTTTTCTTTTGATCTTCTTACTATTACTAGAAATTTTTCAATTATACATATGGTTCACATTGTATTTCTACTGTTCTCAAGTACACTAAATAAGATCTTACTATCAAATGGGACAAAAATATTGCTCACATATACAAACTACTAAGTATACAAAACAAAAAGTAAAACAATGGTAATTTTCCACTGTTTATTAATATAGCTAAAATGTATGACTAGTTTCAGGGATGACAGAAGCAGTAAAAAGAGGCTGCTAATAGTTTTCATCCTAATCATATACAGAATAGTCACTATACACTAATGGTTTCAACTGCTCAGAAGTAAACCCAGGTTCTACAAAAAAATACAGAATTGCCTTATGATCCAGCAATTCCACTCTTAGGTATACATTCAAAGGAACTGAAAGCAGAGACTTGAACAGATATTTACATATCAGTATTCACTACAAAATTACTCACAAACAGCCAAAACGTGGAAATAACCCAAGTGCCCATCAACAGATGAATGGATATTCAACATGTGACGCAAACATATAATGGAATATCATTCAGCCAGAAAAAGGAATGAAGCTCTCAGACATGCTACAACATGAACCTTAAAAACATTATTTGGAGTGAAATAAATCAGATATAAAACCACAAATACGGTCTTATTCCAATTATATGAAACCTAGATTAGGCAAGTTCAGAGAGACAGAAAGTAGATTAGAGGTTACTTGAGGGGAAGGGGGAAAAGAGTTATTAATAGTACAGGGTTTCTGTAAGGGTGATGATTAAAGTTTTGGAATCAGTGCCACTGAACTGACCATTTAAATCACTTAAAATGGCAAATTTTACATTATATCTGTTTTATTACAACTTAAAAAATTAATAAGACACTAGAACCCATTGAATTATGCACCCTAAATGATTATGGTATGTGCACTATATCTTGAAAAGCTGTTTAAAAAAAAAAAAAGTAACCCCAAACCGAGGTAACTTGCATGATTCTGCTACCTGCTAGCTGCCTGACCTTGAGCACTTGTTCCTCCACGACACCAGTAACTACATCATTGGGTTGCTATGAGGATTAAATGACTTAAACTTTGTTAAAGAGTATGCATTATGAACTACCTCTTAAATAAAATAGGCTCCAGAGTCACGTGGAAGAGTAAAAATAAACAAAAAAGGTAAACCCAAATGTTCAAGACACAATTTCAAATTTTCCTAAGTCATGAATGAATCTTAAGCGACTGCCACAGTCCTGTGCAGAAAGCTAGCATGGAGCTCACGGCCCACACCCTCATTTCAGCTTGCTCTGCTGCTACCTACTTGTTGCCACACGCAGGGTCACCCTCCCCAAGGGTTTAAGACTTCACTGGTTTTGGTAAATACACCATCCCAGCTCCCCAGCTCTTGAGATTAGTGATGGAAGTAAAAACTTTTATCAGGGTCGGTACAAGCTCAGGTAAGCACATGGTCAAATAGGGCTGTACGGGTGACAAAATATAATGAGGCTGAATTCTGGAAACCATTTTAGCAATTTTAATAGCTTTATTAATTATTTGAGCTCTGAATTTATGTGCCCATAAGAATCTAATTTTGATTTCAGACACTACCTATATTTAAAGTCTTGGCTCAGCCATTTACTCACTAGCTCTGTGTCCCTGGGCTAATTATTTAATCCTGTTAAGTCTCAGTTATGTCATCAGTAAACTGTGAATAAAAACAGTACCTACCTGAAATAATTATTGTCAAGATTCAATAAGCTAATATTTGGAGACACTTAGAACAATGCCTGGCATTTAACTGCCCAGTAAAAACCTGCAATTGTTATAAATGAAGTTTTATGAAGAAAATAATATGCTATGAATAATAATTTTTAAGTGTGAAGATTTTCAATAGCCCCTATATTCCTCACAACATCACAGTTTAGTAATCTGATTTTTAATAATCAATGTCTCTTATACATTCAAGTTGACCACCAAAATTTGACCTCTTTGCGATATATTTATCTCTTAAATAATATGTAAATTATTTTGGCTTCCAAGGCTACAACACAATGAAATGGATTTGGGTTGTGACTGAATACTTCACAAAGCTACATGTATCCGGCCCCTGGAATACCATTTCCTACACTACTGCAGAGATTTAACACACCTGGCCAAATAATAACAGCTTTTCAATAATTTCATCTAACATTCCCTCAAAATCGCTAGATTTATAAATCATTACCATTTATTTTCTTTGATGAATAAAAAATTTTAGTTACTTACCAAATTTTCTCTTTCAATCCTTTGCTGTTCCCTCTGCCTGTTGAGGGCACTGTGATATAACTTAGGGGGATGAACAATCGATCTTCTGGGAATCGCACTTCTGCTTCCTGATTTTTCAGCCTGTCTTGAGAGTTCTTTCAAAAGCCTCTGATTTTCCCTATCAATCTGTCTCACCTCCTCTCTTGTGAAAGAGTAGTTTTTCCTTGGTGCTACTGAAGGCTGATCAAAGTGGTGTCTTTGTGGTCCTTTTTTATCTAATTGCAGAAAAGCTAAAGGGAACAAGAAAAGCAAAGAGAACTGAACAAGGCACAGGGCAACATGATGGTACATACTCTACTGATGCTGTAACTCTCAGAAATGGAAACTTTGTTAAGTCATGAAAAGGTATGTATGATATAGTGTTAGTGACATCCACACTACAATTATGCAGAAAAAAAATCAAAGGCAGCCTAGAGTTTCACATTCTGATGGTTCTTTGGGAATAAAAACTATACATTCAACTGTGAAAATATTTTAATGAGAAATGTAGATGGCATGAGTTTTAAGGCAGGTATAATTTATGGAAAATGCCCGTCATGTCCATTTACATTTCCCTAAGGCAGTTAGTAGTTGGGGAGGTTAGAAACCTCTGGTTGAGTGCACCTAATACACAAATGAGATACAGTACTTCACTTGAGGCACTTTGTGAATTGGAGGGCACATTTAGAAAATAAAATGTCCTCAGGATGCCTGGTTGGCTCAATAGGTAGAGGGGTGTGACTCTTGATCTTGAGATCATGAGATTGAGCCCCACACTGGGTGCAGTGATTATTTAAATAAATAAATAAATAAACGTAAAAATAAATAAATAACAGATACAATAGATTGTGTCTTCAGCAATGACTGACGGAAACAATGGCTAAAAATTGGCAAAAAACAAACCCAGAATATTCTGAAACTTTCAACTTAATCTGCAAATACTTTACGGTCTTGATATTAAGACAAATACTTCTACAGTAAAAGTAAAATGTTTCATTCCTAATTAAACATAAGCCAAAATGAACACATTATATAAAAGGAGTTTTTGACCAGTAAAATTATTTCATGTAATATTGTTATCAAGTGAAATTTTATCAACATGTTTAATTCTTAAACTTCCGTATTTTAACAATTTTTAGTAAGTGACAATTATTACTAAACATTTGTTAAAAGTTTCTAAAGATATTAAAACTTGCTAAATGTTTCAGTTTAACTCGGTACTCTGAGTAAATTATATCATAGTAACTGACTGGAACATTTGCTTTTTTACAGTATTTTTTTTTTAAAGTAACCGTTGTTTTTACTTGAGTACCTTTAATTCTTTAACTTCCTTGGCGTTTTACACTGTTAAATGCACAGTGCTATAAGGGGAAAAGATACTTTTTAACACATTTAAAAATGTGCCTGGTGCAGAAAAGTCAAATTATTTGAACATGGTCAAAAGAACTAGAGGTTTCTCTCCTACATTTAAACCAACGAGTATCAAAGATTACAGAAACTTAAAAACAAAAACGATTAACAGTGGCTTTCTGATAGAATAAATTTGTTGAAAATCAATCATACCAAGTTAATGGCAAAACCTGAAGAACATATTTAGAAAGATATAGGTGCACTGTACATATTTTCTTGCTCCCAAGAAATGCCCATTTTGTACAATTTAATAAGGTTTCTAGATTAATTCTGCCACATATGAGATCTTTTAAAATTAAATTTTAAAGGGAATTAAAAGCTATTGTCTGAATGGCATTTTAAAAACGCTGTTAGAGGGTGCCTGGGTGGCTCAGTCAGTTAGGCATCCAACTTCCCGATTTTGGCTCAGGTCATAATCTCGAGATTTCATGATTTTGAGCCCTGCCTCTGGCTCTGTGCAGGCAGCGCGGAGCCTGCTTGGGATTCTCTTTCTCCCTTGCTCTCTGCCCCTTTCCCACTTGTGCTGTCTCTGTCCCTCTCAAAATAAATAAGTAAAACTTAAAAAAAAAACAAAACTCTTAGAAGTTTTTAGAAGTGAAATAAGGTAATAGCAAAAAAAAAAAAAAAAAAAAAGGAAGTTCAAGCTAATACATTAAAAATAACAGTGCTCTAACGCTCCGTGATGGGGGAAGTAAATACGGAGTGCTCATCTCCTCATACTGGTTATCACTAGTACACTTTTCTGAAGTGGCTATATATGCTTTACTATGAGACAAGCTCGAATACTTGATCCTTTGCTTATCAAATAAGATCTTAAAAAAATTTAACTTGGATAAACTTTCAGGAATACAAACATTTATATATGTACATAAATATTTAAGAAACATTGCTTTTCCCTAATTTTCTTTAATGAAACAGGTTCCAACTCTTTATAGTATTTCAATATCCTGCCCATCATCACTAGAGCCAGTTACTGAGTCATCTAACACAAATCATTAGACATATCAGTCCACTTTACTTTCACCTAGGCTGAGATACAGACAGCATTTTTTAAAAGTTACATGTGATGCTATCACTGGAAATTGTGTTCCAAGCCATATTAAGTCCTTATATATTAGTTCTTAAAAAAAAAATCCTGTAGGCATATTCATGATCCCTATTAAAAAAATCATATTTTCTTTTTAAAGTTATTTTTTAGGTGCACCTGGGTGGCTCAGTCAGTTAAGCATCTGACTTTGGCCCAGGTCATGTTCTCAACAGTTTGTGGGTTCAAACTCCACATCGGGATCCACGTGGATAGTATGGAGCCTGCTTTATATTCTCTCTCTACCTTTCTCTTTGCCTCTTCTCTGCATGCGTGCAATCTCTCTCAAAATAAACTTTTTAAAAGTTATTTTTTAAAGGTTTAAAAACAAATTCAACACTTGTAGCTGTGATGTCACAATTCAAAAAATAATAACTGAATTTACTAAATTTCTTTGTCTTCTTCATGAACTTGTCAGATGAGAAATTCTGTGACATTCTTCCTGTCCCCTTCTTTTGAATCCGGGCAGGCTTGTGACTATGTGGAACAAAACAATACAGCCAAAAGTGCGGCTTTAGGCAAAGGAAGAGTTGTACCCCCCCAACCCCCCCAACCTTGTTTGCTTGGGGCCCTGAGCTACCCTCTGTGTCTGACTAGCCTGAAGCTGGCAGGTTGTGAGGAAGTCAAACCACATAAAGGGGTGGTGTGGAGGCATTATGATCCTAGTCTTTTGAGTTATCCTAGCTTCCTTTTACACATCTAAGTTTTGTGTTTTGTTAGCAGAGCAATAGTAACTAACACAAAATTTGGTGCCAGGAATCAGAGTACTACTGCAACAAAAACCTAAAATACTAGCTTTGAGACCAGGTGGCAGTACGGCTGGAAGGGTCTGGAGGAGACTGCTGATGTAGAGGATGAAGTGACAGAATTTTAGCAAAACTGTTGGCTATGGTGACAAGGAAAGTGGAAATAATACCCGCCACTGGTGGATTTGGAAAAGTAGATCCCCACACAGGTTTACCTTATCCATAATAATGAAAAAGGAGGTAGATAGCTAAAAACAAGGACTCAATCAGTTTTCAGTAAAAACATACAAGATAGAAGAACTAGGACTTATGGGGTTCAAAAATATAACTACCACTCCTTCCTAATTTCCTGGCAGAAGACTGTCCCACACTCAAAGAGCTATGACTGAGGAACCACAAGTGAGGTTCAGCTGCACTTAGATCTGATTTAGATTCTCAAAGTCAAGGCTGGGGGTGGGGGAATCTTTGACAAGGGGGAATGTATTTTTTTGTGTTTAAAGGAATGTAAATCAATGTGTTGGATTGAAGAGGTTTTGAAACATGTCTATAGGCTACATGACAGTCCTCCCATTGGGATAGAGGGTATATGTCCCTCCCTCTTAAATCTGGGAAGGTTTATAACCATTTAAACTAATGCAATATGGAAGAAATGATGCTATGTCACTAGCATGATCACATTCTGAGGCTAGGTCATATAAGGGGATGAGGTTTCTGCCTTGTTTCCTTCAACACCGTACTTGGAGCCTTGAGTCACCGTGTTAAGAATAAGAAATACAGCTACACTGAGGCTGTCATATGTGAAGAAGCCAGGACACATGCAGAAACCACAGGTGGTGGGCCCTCTGCTCAGGAGTCCTGATCTTTAAGTCATCGCAAGCGCAGACACTTGACAAGTCAACAAACCAGCATTCAGCTGACTCCAGTCCCCAGCCGAGCTATCCCTGCCTTTGAGTCTCTCCACAAACCAAGTGCTAGGATAATTTGTTATGTAGCAACAGTAGCTGGTATTTCATCACTTTAAACATTGTGTAACAGACAAAATACATGTAGATCATCATGTTTAGCCCTTAAGCAGGCAGTTAAGTTTTTTGTGTGCATGACGTAATTAATTGACCAGTCTTTCACAGCAATTACGGCTCTGTCCATTTCATGATCTCGTTCTGTTTTGCTTTTTTATCAAGTTCTATTTTGTATACTATTAGGATACTTCTATTTTCTCCTTGCTAATACCCCTGCTTAGCATATCTTTTTCATGCCTTTTCATTCTTCCTACTATTTAAACTATAGTTTTAGGTTGTATTTGATTTAAATTCTTTTTTTTTTAATTCTTTTTTTTTTAATGTTTTTAATTTATTTTTGAGAGACAGAGAGAGACAGCACGAGCAGGGTAGGGTCAGAGAGAGAGGGAGACACAGAATCTGAAGCAGGCTCCAGGCTCTGAGCTAGTTGTCAGCACAGAGCCTGACTTGGGGCTCGAATCCACGAATCTGTGAGATCATGACCTGAGCCGAAGCCGAAAGCTCAACCAACTGAGCTACCCAAGTGCCCCTAGGTTGTATTTGATTTAAATTCTTGAAGATATTCTGAAAGTATCTTCTGGTTAGTTAAAACCATCTACTTATACTGTTTGATCTCTTCCTACAATCTTCGTTTTTCGATTTTTTAAAGTTTATTTATTTTGAGAGAGCGAGCAAGTGAGCAGGGAGAGAGCAGAGAGAGGGAGAGAGAACCCAAAGCAGGCTCCACGCTCTCGGCACAGAGCTCAATGCAGGGTCTGATATCATAAACCACAAGATCATGACCTGAGCCAAAATCGAAGAGTCCAATGCTTAACCGACCAAGCCACACACCCAACTTCCTTTTTTTAAATGCTTTTTTGTTATTTTCCCCATTGTTTCCCCTTTAGAAAGATTGACTACGTTAGTTTTTTTTCCTCTAATATACCACAAACCATATATTCTAATTACATCCTTTTAAAATAGAAGTTACGTTTTTTGGTCTCAGGACCCCTTTACACACCTAAAGATTATTGAGAACCCCAAAGAACATTTATGTGAACTACATCTATCAATATTAACTATGTTAGAAATTAAAAGTAGGGGGCCACCTGGGTGGCTCAGTCGGTTAAGTGTCTGACGTTTGATTTCAGTTCAGGTCATGATCCCAGCGGTCATGGGTCAAGCCCCTCATTGGGCTTGGCACTGACAGTGCAGAGTCTGCTTGGGATTCGTTCCCTCTCTCTCTGCCCCTCCCTGGCTCACAATTGCTCTCTCTCTCAATAAATAAGCAAACATTAAAAAATAAAAAGTAGGCATGTCTGGGTGGATCATTCAGTTGAGGGTCCTGACTCTTGATTTTGGCTCAGGTCATGATATAACAGGCGTGAGACAGAACCCGGCATGGGGCTCTGCGCCGAGTGTTGAGCCTGCTTGAGATTCTCTATGCCCCCTCCCTTCATGCCTTCTCTCTCAGAATACACTTAAAAAGAAGAAATTAAAAATTTTAAATTTAAAGATATCAATTTATCTGAAAATAATAAACCAGTGATAGATTAATACCATTCTTTTATTAAAAAAACAAATAAACATTCGTGAAGAGAGTGGCAGATTCAATTCTCATGAATATTTTAACACCTGCCTTACTGGAAGACCACTGGACCCACACGGCTACCTCCGCACTCACCGTAGCACGCTGACACTGTAACGCAGCCCTTGCAAAAGCCACTGTGCACATGAGACAGGGAGTGAGTGTAAAAGGCAAATCGTGCCTTAGTTTTATTAGGGAAATAGTGTTGTCCATGCAGCTCCTCTCTAAAGCATCACTGAGCTCTGTTTCAAGTATTATGCCCTTCATTTAGGAGTCTGGTGCCTTTTGCTCATTTTAGCTTTTCTCCAAAGTTCAGTAATACTTGGTAGTGAGCCGAGGATGCCTGGGATTTCCTATCTGAGCCCTGCTTGCTGCAGCCTGCCAGTCGAGGGCTGAGGCGGCGTCCAGGAGGCTGGAGTGGGGCAGGAGTTGATCTCCGTGTAACAAGGCCACAGCGTGGCCCCGAAGGAAGGCACAGCTTCTTCCCCACCTGCCGCTCATGCAACCATGTTCCTGACTCACCGGGGCTGCTTTCATCCCATCTTTCTCTCACATTATTAGTTTTTCTTCTCAGGATACATCCTTTAATGATGTATCTAATTATTTCACATAGAAGCTAGGTAGTATAATTTGAGGTGGTGCATTTCTAAAATGTGTCTACTTTGCCCTCCAGAATCTTCCTAAACTGACCTAATTTCACCTGTACAAAGTATGAAACATACCTTCAAACGTGGTCACATCAACTTATTCACTGTTCTCCAAACATGAGAGATTCATGCCCTCCATAACTGAACGCATAAACATTTGTTTACTCCACTTTAAAAATGTCCTCTCTGCCTGCCTATTCAGTGCTTTACAGCCCAACGCCAAAGAACTAATTCCAACCACACCTTTTCAACATTTAAATAGTGAAGGCAGGCTTGGGGTGGGGTGGAAAGTCCTCCCCCAATCAGCCACCTAACTCCTAACTGAGCTAAAAGTTACTGAAATATTTAGAAATCCTACTTTCAAGGTCTACCTTACAGTAAGATATCTAAAATAAATAAATAAGCAAGTAAGTAAATAAAGCCAAATATCTAATAACGCTAGTCCACACTAATCTTCCCTATTCACAGTTCTCAAAGAACCCCAGAACTCTGAACTTAGAACACATCTTAGCAACCTATGTCAACGACCTCATCCTATAAATGAAGAAACTAGGGCACAGAACAGTTAACTGTTTATCTATGCTCATGTGGATAAGACACAGAAGCCAAAAATCTTCTGATTCCACTTCTAGAATTTTCTTAACCTCACTTTGCAAGTTCAATATTATATCATTATTCTCTGGCCTATAACTGGGATATTTGATTTTACATTCTTCAATTAACCTTTGTTTCACAGACTTAATATTTTATACTTCAAATTTACAAACTTGTTAACAAGTTTATTTTAAACAAATAAGTAACATTAACGATGTTAGCTGTGCAAGCATCCCTCACTATCCGAACTCCGGCCTAATAGCTGCTCTAACAGCTAAGTTTTTTACTGAAAACAATAAACCATTTTAACGTAATGTTTAAATTGAGAGGGTGCAGAGTGTGCTGTGTTCCCACCTCAGCGGTTCTCTGATAGCATCCCATCGCCTGCTCACAATTTCTAAGCTGTGGTAAGCATTACCACTATTGTCTTCTTCACTTGAAGTGGAAAAAGTTATGAAGAAATTAGCCGAGCCAAAGAGTCCTACAAGAACCCATACAGTATAACTTAAAAGTGATGAACTGTATTGAAAAATGAGTGCAGAAAAGGCATAAGCTCTGCACACATCTCTATCTTACCAGGTCCAATGTTTTAGTTTCACGGGGGAAAACCAAGAAACCTTACGAAAATATTCTTGGATCTGAAAAGCAGTGGGTCTATCAAGCATGAATAATAATTTTAAAAGACGAAGAAATACTTTATGCCATAGATTGTTAGCCATAATCAGTGTGTAAAATCTTTTACTGTTAAAGGGGTGCCTGGGTGACTTAGTCATTTAAGTGTCCAGCTCTTGATTTGGGCTCAGGTCATGATCTCACAATTCGTAAGATCAAGGCTGGCATCAGGCTCTATGCTGACAGCGTGGAGCCTGCTTGGGATTCTCTGTCTCCTTCTCTCTCTGTCCCTCTCCTGCTCATGTGCTCTCACTCCCAAGTCAATAAGTGTAAAAAAAAAATTTTTAAATAAATAAAATCTTTTATTGTTATAAAGGAACCTTTGCGGATTAAGGGCTCCAGTAACATATGTACCAAGTGGCAAAATGGCACCTTTGTTCCTGTACCTCTAAAAGCTCTGAGCCCTCCTTATAATCAGGTCACTCAGATCAGGATTCCCTACTATGCAGCAGTATGAATAAATTTTCCTTCTACATTTAGCTCAGTTCCTGTGTTTAAACAGTATTTCAGTGCTTCAATTATATTTGGAGAAACTGTTTAGGGATTTGGGGTGGTAAAAATGTTTAGGCTTTCCATATTCAGCTAAATTTCAAAAATGAATTAGACAAGAAGAGTGATAGATAACCTGTATTTTTCTTCAATGAACCAAACCAAATAGTTTTTTTGTGTCTTGAATCTCAATACTATGGTCCTTGGATCAGCATTGATATATCACCACCGAGCTGAATAGAAAGGTTCCACTCTCGATTTAATGAACTAGAATCTGCATTTTAAGAGGTTCCCCAAAGACTTGTATGCATATTGAAGTTTGAGAAACCTTGGCCTAGTGGATAAAGGTGGATGCCCAATTAGCATACATTTCTACTTTTCTTTAAAAAAAAAGTTTTTGAGAGACAGAGAGAGAGAGAGCAGGCATGCACAAGCGTAAGTGAGTAGGGAAGAGGTGCAGAGAGAATCCCACGCCAGCTCTGTGCTGTCAACACAGGGCCTGACACAGGGCCAGATCTCAGGAACCCAACCACGAAATCCTGACCAGAGCAGAAATCAACAGTTGGTTGGACACTTAATCACCAAAGTACCCCTCCTTCTTCTTACTTCTTAACAAGTCTTCCTACCCCCACTTCTTTTGAAAGACACCTACCTTTCCCTTTCCCACGAAGCCCTGTCCTTACGGGGAAGCTGACTTCCGTTCTCCTGACTCTGACCCCTAACGCCAGGGTGAGTGAGTGGCCCACAAAAATCCCATTCCTCTTGCCAATGAACGTCTTAGGAATAGGAGCGTTACCCAATTCTGGGCAGTGAGACATAAGTGGGTCAGTTGAGAGTGCTTCTTTAAAGTTTCCTTCATTCTGAGAGAACCAGAGCAAGAAAGTTTCCCTTTCTCTGGACATCATCATGTCTGAGTATGAATACTAAAAATTGCTCTAGACATCTCCTACTAGCTTTAGAAAGAAGCCAGCACCACACAGCTGAGCCATCCAAGTGCCCCTACTCTGCTCCTTTTAAACACATCACATTAGAAATTAAAAACAATGCAGCATTAGAAATTAGACATACAAAAAAAGCAAATATATTTTATGTATTTATATATTAAGATGCATGTTATTAATACAAAGCATTAGTGAGCAGTCTGCATTATCTCATCACATAACTTTTTATGATTTAATTTTAACCACCTTCCAATTCTGCATTACAAATGTTTTCAATTTTTTTTTAAATCTTTATTAATTTTTGAGAGAGAGAGAGACAGAGCACAAGCAGGGGAGGGGCAGAGAAAGAGGGAGACATAGAATCCAAAGCCGTCAGCACAGAGCCCGACGTGGGGCTCGAACCCAGGAACCAGGAGATCACGACCTGAGCTGAAGTCAGATGCTTAAGCTTAACCAACTGAGCCACCTAGGTGCCCCTGCATTACAATGTTACTTTTAAAAACAATTATGGGGGCCCTTGGATGGCTCAGTCAGTTAAGCGACTGACTTCTGCTCAGGTCGTATCTCACAGTTCATGGGTTCCAGCCCCACACAGGGTTCTGTGCTGACAGCATAGAGCCTGAGCCTGTTTCAGATTCTGTGTCTCCCTCTTTCTCTGCCCCTCCCCTACTCATGCTCTGTCTCTGTCTCAAAAATAACTATAAAAAAAAATTAAAAACAATTCTGGGGGCGCCTGGATAGCTCAATTGGTTGAGTGTCTGACTTTGGTTCAGGTCACGATCTTGCAGTTCGTGGGTTCGAGACCCACATCAGGCTCTATGCTGACAGCTTCAAGCCTGGAGCCTACTTCGGATTTTGTGTCTCCCTCTCTCTCCACCCAGCTCGTGCATGGTCTCTCTCAAAAATAAACAAACATCAAAAAAAAATTCAAAACAAAAACCAATTCTGTTGGGGTGCCTGCCTGGTTGAGTAGTCAGTAGATCACGTAACTCTTGATCTCAGGGTTGTGAGTCTGAGCACCATCTTGGGTGTAGAGATTACTTAAAAAATAAAATCTTAAAACTAACTAAAAATTCCGTCAACTTTCAAGGAAAACAATTGAGAATATTTTTTGGTGATAATAAAATCTGAGGGGCACCTGGATGGCTCAGTTTGATTTGAGTGTCCGGCTTTGGCTCAGGTTTGTGTGTTTTGAGCACCACATCAGGCTCTGTGCTGACAGCTAGCTCAGAGCCTAGAGCCTGTCTCCAGAACCTGTGTCTCCCTCTCCCTCAAAAATAAATAAAACAGGGGCGCCTGGGTGGCTCAGTTGTTAAGCCTCTGACTTCGGCTCAGGTCAGATCTCACGTTCGTGGGTTCGAGCCCCGCTGCTGGCAGCTAGCTCAGAGCCAGGAGCCTGCTTCTGGTTCTGTGTCTCCTTCTCTCTCTGCCCCTCCCCCTCTCATGCTCTGTCTCTTTCTGTATCAAAAATAAATAAAACAGTAAGAAAAAAAGTTTTAAAAATAAATAAATAAATAAAACACTAAAAAAATTTTTTTTAAACTATGTGTTTTAGTAAAAATTACAATTTTGGTAAATGAGTTTGAAAGCTTCTCAAAAGCCTTCTGATGAGATTGGTGGGGATACTAACAACTATAATTTCTATATAACATATTCTTTTCTTTTTTAATGTTTTTTATTTATTTTTGAGAGAGACAGTGTGAGCAGGGGAGGGTCAGAGAGAGAGGGAGACACAGAATCAGAAGACAGGCTCCAGGCTCTGAGCTAGCTATCAGCACAGAGCCCAATGCGGGGCTCAAACCCACGAACCATGAGATCATGACCTGAGCCAAAGTCAGACACCCAACCGACTGAGCCACCCAGCTGCCCTTCTATAAAACATATTCTGAAATGTCAATTTGTAAGTTCAGTTTGTGAATATCTTCCAAATAACCTATACATCCTGTTAAAAAACCATGCAAGGTTAAAAGACACATTCAAGATGTACTATTGATAAATAAATTATAATGTAAAGACCATGAATTAATTAGTCTCAAATTTCATATTGCAACTCACACTTAAGAAACTAAGACCTGTGGAAATCTGATATGGTATCAAAGAATATCTAAAATTAACTGAAAAGGCTACTAAAACACTACTCCATTTTCCAAATGTATCTGTGTAAGACCAGATTTTTTTCACATACTTCTTCTGCCAAAACAACTTATCACAACAGTTGTATGCAGAAGTCAATATGAGAATCTGGGTATCTTCAATTGCCAGGCATTAGAGATTGGTAAAAATTACCTTTTTTTTGAAATATGTCACTTATTACCATTATTGGTTTACTACCATGATTCTTAGATGAATTAATATTGTTCAAATTACTAATATAGTTTTTATTTTATTTTTTTTCATAATATTTTATTGTCAAATTGTTTTCCATACAACACCCAGTGCTCTTCCCCTCATATGGTAAACGTTTATAGATATAACCCACATAAACAAAAGGGTCTTTGGGGTACTCAATAATTTTTAAGAATGTAAATGTTTTTTTAAAAACAAAACAACAGAGTGTAAATACTTTTGGTCCTAAGGCCCAAAAGTTTTATCAAATGTTGTGCTAGAGCACCAGGGTTGGTGCTAGAAACCTGGAAGAGTCACAGATGCGGTCCTTAACTTAATGAATCATACAACTGATCTTACGACAAGAAAGTGGCCATAAATTTTTTTGTTATTGAAAGTTGTTACAGTGCATGGCTTGATAAAGAATAGATTTTCCCCCCAAAATAAAATTAATCAGTTATATTAACAATTACAAGGCACACATGTATTCTGTGTATTTCAGCTGGCAAATCTAAGAATAGGTAATTGTTAAAAGGAAATCAAATTTCAGTGAAACATGAAACACAGATCCTAATACTGCAGCTGTGCAACAACAGAAGCTTCCTGGTTCCTTCATCGACAATAGTGTCCATACTGTGCCAATGCCTGCTGGATCTGGAGATTCTAGCAATGAGTAAGATCCTGCCCTCATGTTGCTTGTACTCAGCAGAAGTAAGCAAGTAAGCAAGCACACTACACTAACTCCAGGGTCTGATAAGTATTCTGATGGAAGGAAACAGGGTTTTGTGACAGAGAGCCAGGGGTAGGGATGTGACACTACTCAAGATAGAACATTCAGAGAAAGTATCTCTGAGGGGGTAATATATAAACCAAGACTTGTGAAACAGAAGCAGCCTATATAAAGAAAAAAGGCAACAGCAATTGGAAATGTGCCATAAATACAAAGTATCCTGAGAAAGGTAGGGAAGCTTTGTGACTAAAGCAAGGTAATAAGAGATTAAAAAAAAAAAAAAAAAGGAGTTGCAGGCAATATCCGCATGATGTAGACTATGGTTTTCATCAACTTTTTAAAGGATAGGAGACTAACTGCATCAGAACTGCTGTGGAGAGCCTCGGCATCAGTATGACACTAATACACTGCCTAGGATAAAAATCACTACTATTCAATATATTAGGCTACTATAAGGAATTTGAATTTTACTTTATTTTAGAGTGAGAAAAAGAGCAAGAGAATGCAAATGAGAGTGAGGGAGAAAGGGGCAGAGGGAGAGAAATAATCTTAAGTAGACTCCAGACTCAGTGAGGAGCCAGACGAGGGGTTGGATCCCAGTACCCTAGGATCATACTCGAACCAAAATCAGTCAGGCACTCAACTGACTAAGCCACCAAGGTGTCCAAGGTTTTACTTTTCTATCAGAGTAAGCCCACTGAAGAGTTAAAAAGGAAACTGGTAAGACGGATTTTATTTTTTAAAATATCACTCTGTTAGGGGAAGTCATAAAGGGGCAAGAATAAAAAAAAAACTCTTCAATCCTGAAAGTTTTAAGGGATTGAATGAGCATTTATCAAAACAGTGAGTGGAGGCCTAAAACCTAGATGATGATGGGCAAAGACAAGAGTCTGATTTTTCAGACATACTAATCAACAAGTACAATCAGAACAAAGAGAAAACCTACAAAAAAGGGGACATTCAAATGTCCAACATACTTTATCCATCTGACTAAAAATAATTTGACTACATGAGGGATTTGTTTTTGCTCTTACATTACCACCATATGTGAATTATGTAGCTAAAGATTTATTCTTTCAACTGACATTTCAAGGACTCAGAAGGAAAATACTATTTACAACTTAAAAATGTGGGCACCTGGGTGGTTCGGTCAGTTAAGCATGCAACTTCGGCTCCAATCATGATCTTACAGCTTGTGAGTTCGAGCCCCGGTTTGGGCTCTGTATTGACAGCTCAGAGCTTAAGAGCCTGCTTCGGATTCTGTGTCTCTCTTTCTCTCTGCCCGTCTCCTACGTGCACTTTGTCTCTTTCTCTAAAAAAATAAACATTTAAAAAAATTAAAAAATAGATAAATAAAAATGTTGCCTTCAACTGACCTAAAATCTAACCTGGCAACCTAATATTTCACAGTTACCTTAACTAGTGTAAGATAACGTTTCAACTTGCTTTTACTTTACCTAGTATAGTTTCTTTCACACTAAATAACAAATTGACATATCCAAAAAGTAAAAGTAAATTGATATGGAAATACAGCAATAAAGATTTTACTAATAGGGGTGCCTGGGTCGATTACATCAAACTAAGAAGCTTTTGCACAGTGAAGAAAACCATCAACAAAATGAAAAGTGCAATTTTAGAAACAAAACAAAGGAAAAAGACAAATAGACTCTTAAATACAGACAGAACAGTGGTTGCCCGAGGGGAGAGGGGCAGGGGATGGGTGAAATAAAGGGGATTATGAGTACACTTACCATGATGGGCGCTGAATCGTGTACAGACTTGTTGAATCATTACACTGCACACCTAAAACTTATAGCCCTGTATGTTAATTATACTTTAATTAAAAAACTAAAAAAAAATAGCACAAGACCTGAATAGATATTTTTCCAAAGATGACATATAGATGGCCAACAGGTACATAAAAAGATGTTCAACATAACTAACCATTAGGGAGATGCAAATCAAAACCACAATGAGATATCACCTGTCAGAATGGCTAAAATCAACAACACCAAGAAACAACAACTGTTGGTGAGAATCTAGAGAAAAGAGAAGTCTCTTATACTGTTGGAAATATAAATTGGTACAGCCACTACAGAAAACATGACAGAGCTTCCTTAAAAAACAAAAACAGAAATGCCCTATGAGCCAGCAATCCACTTTTGGATATTTATCCAAAGAAGATGAAAACAACTTGAAGAGAATATGCACCCCTATGCTCACTGCTGCACTGTGTGCCACAGCCAAGATATGGAAGCAACCTAAGTGCCCACCAACAGAAGAATGGATCAAGAAGATGTGGTATATGTATTCAATGGAATATTACTCAGCCATCAAAACAGAGAGGTCGTGCTATTTGTGGCAACATGGACCTAGAGGGTATGATGCTGAGTGAAATAAGTCAGACAAATACCGTATTTGTCTTTCACTTGTATGTGGAATCTAAAAAACAAATGAACAAACAAAATGAAACAAGACTCTTAGATACAGGAAATAAATTGTTGCTAGACTTATCTTGGGGATCATTTCATAACGTATAAAAGTATCAAATCACTATGATAAATACCTGAAACTAACAGAATACTCTATGTCAATTATACTTCAAAAAATTTTCAATCTTAAAGGATCTGAAACTTGAATTATGCTATTTCATCAACTTGGTAATTATTTTGCAGTAATACTCTTATTAACCATTTTCCTTACAATCTGAATAGTTCCCTACTATTCTGAGTTCTTTCACTTGCCAGCATTCTCACTACTTTCTCTGACATGAAGACAACAGGTTAGGTTACTTAAACTTTGGTGCTGTTGCCTTTCCCAAAGAAGAAAGTGCACTGTATTTTATGCCCACATCCCTCTCAAATGTGAAAAACCTCTGGCTCCACCTCTCCCATTTATCTTATCTAGGTTATGACTTTGCAAGACACTAAAATAAAATTTAGGGTGAAGTAGTTTCTAGCGCTAATTAGTTTTTCAACAGTATAAATGATATTCTAGATATTTTTATGGTAAAATAGGATAATTGGTAAAGTTACTATACTATCAATTACCCAACAATAAAATATATGTAGAAAAATCAATGCAAATTCATAGCGTTTGATATTTAAGCTCAATATACCATGAGGTTTAATATCTAAGTTCAATATATCCAGCTTTTAGAAAGAAAAGAAACTTACCTTTCAAAAGATGATTGAGGTCCATTGTGTCATGTAAGACTTTTTGTTCATATCTGTGGTCTAAATTGGAATCTAACACTGAAGATTTTGGAGTGAGATCACGCCCAGTTTTTTCTTTCCCCTTTTTGGTTGATTTCAAACATTTTGAATTATTTTTTAAATCCTCAACATTTCCATGTACGTCTGGACTCACATTTTCTTGCCTTTTAACTTTTACTTTTTGGTCATTTGATGCTCCCAGTTCAAAAGACTGAATAGGGCTGATGTCTGGGGTTGAGAGAGGAGTGACATCTGTCACAGTATCTTCAGATTCCTCAGTGTAGTCACTGACTTTTAGTTTAGTACTTGAAGGTCGTGTGCCTGTTGACTTTACTCCTGATTTATATTTCTGTTTTGGTGACAAGTGGGTTACACCAGACAGACGTTTCTTTAATGATAGAGATGAATCAGAAACACAGTTATCAGACCCTGTATCTGAACAATCTATATCTGAACTTGAAGATGAGGGGGATAAAGAAGAAGAGGAGGAAGAGGAAGAGGAATTACTTTTGGAATACTTTTTACTTCTGTTTTTTTTAAGGGTACTAGGTGGTTTAACCGACTTGGACCTGACATGCTGCTTTTTCCCATCATCGCTACTTTCCTCTCCATCTGTATAATAATCATCTTCACCTTCTTTTACAATTTTGGGAATTCTACTTGGAGTGGGCAAGTGCATTTTATGCCCTGTTGTACCATCCCACAATGTTTTTGATCCTGAAGTGGTCAATGATAAGGAATTTCTGGTTTGCATATTATCATTTTCTATAGGGTGTTCTCCTGGAAGAATTTTCTTTTTTGTTTCATTTTCCTTTCTTTGTATTCCAAATTTCAAGTTTACATTTTCTGTATCTTTATCTATTCTCTCTTTAGGGTCATCATTTTGCTTGTGAAAAACTGAGTTACTTTCACATTTCTTCGCTTCTTCAAAGTCACTGTCAAAGAAAGAATGGTCCACTTCACCTTCTGATATATCTCCAAACCGATCCATGATGGTAAAGATATACCTGAAAAAAGAGGCCAATGTTACCATCAGACTAAAGACTAATTATTAATACTTTCCTTTTTTTTTTTTTTACAGTAATTGCATATCTGGAACTGAGAAGTTCAGTTATAGAGAAACATGACACAAAACACCCAAAAAATAATAACTCAGTGAATTGATAATGGGGCTATAAGAGTAATAACAAATTGTACCAGTGATATGAAAAATAAGTCTATTAGTTCAGTTCACCAGTTATCAAGACAAGCCTATCACAAACATATACCTAAGTGAACCCTAAGGGAAAATCTGCCTCCTAGAAGTACAATTAGTTTAAACTAAGAAAGGATGGTATTAAAACCTCCTAAAATCAGCCATGCCAGCTTGAATTCAGAATTTGACCTCTAATACTATTCTACACTAAAACAACAACAACAACAATCAAAAAACCATAATGACTTGGAAGGTAGCAGATTCTATATCTGCAGGTAAAGAAAAACAACGGCCTAGATTATCTTACTGTTACCAGAGCGCACAATATTCAAATACGGCTGCTATAACGGTAATACAATAAAGGCTCCAGTTTAAAGGGGCCTCCTCTGTCCAGGTTGGACAATTTAACACTGAAAAAAAAAAACACACAAAATACACTTAAAGATGAAAAAGTCCTTCTGTGGAAAACTATTAGTCCATGATGACATTCAAAAGAGCAAATAATTGAGCTACATTAAAGGAAAAGCACATATAAATTTCTAATAATATATAGTCAACAATTCAATTTTGTGCTGAGTATATTCAAATAATGATTATTTCTATTATGTCAAATCAAACTATAAAAGATTATCTAATCTGTATTCTAAAGCAATCACGATACTCTGGAGCCTTTAATTGCTGAAGTGACATTGCAACCTATAAAAATAAGTACAAATATGATTTAAAAGTCAACCAATTTACACTATTAATTCTAACACAACAGGTTAATACAATCGATCAGAGGTATATGTGGCAATACATCGCATCATCATTGGTTAACTTTTTTTGACTTTAAGGTTTTGAAGAATTTAAAAGTCTGCCATATTAAATTTATAAAAATTTAACTATTCACAATCAACTTTTACACATTTACGGGAATCTAATTAGTGAGGTTACACTTATTAGATTTATTAAATATGTCTAAGTGCTTACTAAGACTTCCTTTATTAGATATGTCAGTATCCCTAGTTAAGTGTTCAAAGTACATAAGAAAATCAAATATACTAAAATTGAATTTTGCTGTTAAGCAAGTTTGCAAATGGTAAACAATATTCAGGGAAATTTAAGCTAAGTCAAGATTAATCAAAGTACAAGTTTTAAAATTCTAACATATTATTACAATTATACTGACTTAAAGTGAGATAATGTGTAAGATCTTAAAAATTTAAGAAAAATTAGATTATACCTTATACCCAAATATTAAACACAAGAAATATTATTTCCTAAAAAAAGAAAAAAGTATTATTTCTCATAGCAGAGATCAATGTCCTTTAAACTTGAAAATTCAAAACAACAGGAGCCTCCTCCACAAGTCCTTGAAAGGTATTTAATAAGGTTTTAGATGTCATATTTATCCACAGTGAAATTAAATTAGTCTACTCTTTTTTTTACTCTCTTAATTTATAAAAATTGAAACATCTCTTCTAAATGAATTTGGCAATTAATTTTCAGAGCTGTAAGAAAGCCATAAGCCTTCTGTATCAGTACCTTCATTTCAGAAATTTATCCTAAGAACAGAATACTAAAAAGAAGGAATGGAATTCATCATGTTATTTCAGTAATACTGAAAAAAACTGAGCAGAGGAATAAATAACTATTAAAGTAACTATTAAATCAGGAGTCAGCCAGCTATTCTGCACAAGCCAAATCTGGCCTGCCATTTGTTTTTATAAACAAAGTTTTACACACTACAGCTGCAGAGCTGAGTAGCTGTGACAGAGACCATATAGCCCACAAAGTCTATCCTTTACTGAAAAAGTTTGTGGATCTCTGATTCAGGTGATCTATCAGCATGAAAAATGCACAACACAAAACTGTTAGCCATACTGGGTTAATAATACAATTTACACACTTAAATAAAAACTGGAGAGGGGGGCAAAATTAAGTTGACCTGTTACAAGAAAAACTAACAATCCCACTGCATTTTTAATATTTCCATTACTATTATTATAATAATGTCCTTGCAATAAATTAAGCAAATAAGGGATGACTGGGAGTCTGCACAATGAAAAAGAATGAATTCACTCAGACACACTCAAGCTCAAACTTGCTTCTGTCACTTCCCAGTGGTATTTCTGGGCACATGTACAAAGATGTTCATCATAACCCTACTGTTTATAATAGCAATGAGTTAGGGGAAAACCTCAATGTCTAATAAGAGGAAAATAGATAAATGAAATGTTGTATGTGATATACTATATGTCAGTCAAAAAGGGTGAGCTGAGAGCTACAAAAATAAAGTTTACTACAAGAGCAGAATTAAGTGAACAATAATACAATTCTGTAAACCTTAAAACACACAATACTAAATTCCTCCTGGGCACAAAGTTACATAGCACGGACTGGAAGGACATACATTAAACAACTATGAGGCTGTGAAGAGGCGAGGAAATGAGGATGAGGAAGTGGACGGCGGCGGGGTAGGAGTGAGGACCAAGAACCTGGAAGAGGGTGGTGATCATGGGTTATCACACACCTAAGGAGTATGATTGAGGGGCGCCTGGCTTGGCTCAGTTGGTGGAACATGCGACTCTTGATTTCAGGGTCGTGAATTTGAGCCCCACAATTGGGGCTAGAGCCTATTTTGTTTTTAAATGTTTATTTATTTTTGAGAGAGAGTGCAAGCAGGGGAGGGGCAGAGAGAGAGGGAGACAGAGAATCTGAAGCAGACTCTGCACTGTCAGCACAGAGCCTGAGGTGGGGCTCAAACTCAAGAACCATGAAATCATGATCTGAGCTGAAATCAAGAGTCAGACACTTAACTGAGCCACCCAGGTGCCCCAAAGCCTACTTAATTAAGAAAAAATTAAAGAAAAAAGTAGTATGATTACTCATTGTCAATCCAATTCTGCCCACCTGAGTTCAGAAAGAAAAACAAGTTAAAAAGCCACTGAGTGGTACGTAGCTCTTATAAATACTGTCATTAAATTCTGAAAAGTTACCCTCTTTTGTAAGGTAATTAACTGTTTAATCCAAAATGTCAAGGGATAGAATAAAAAGGAGTTATTGTTAGTTTTATTCTTCTCACTTTGTTACATTGTTAATACATTTGCAATTAAAACAAAAAAATTTTTTTAAGTTTCTTCAAATTGAAAATTTGAAAAACAAATGGTTTCATGGCATAGCCCAAAGCATAAATTTTCCTAGTCAGTTTAAAAAACAAATCTTTCGGGGCGCCTGGGTGGCTCAGTCGGTTAAGCCTCCAACTTCGGGTCAAGTCATAATCTCATGTTCGTGGGTTTCAGCCCCTGCTTCGGGCTCTGTGCTGACAGCTCAGAGCCTGGCGCCTGCTTCAGATTCTGTGTCTCCCTCTCTTTGCCCCTCCCCCTCTCATGCTGTCTCTGTGTCTTAAAAATAAATAAAATATTTTAAAAAAAGTAAAAAAAAAAAAATCTTTCAGTGGTATCTGACTCCTGATTTTGGCTCAGGCCATCATTTCACAGTTCTGAGTATGAGCCAGGCATGCAACCCCACAGGGACAATGCAGAGCCTGCTTGGGATTCTCTCTCTTCTCCTCTCTGTCCCTCCTACTCCCTCTCAAAATAAACAAACATAAAAAAAAAAAGTCTTTCAAAAACAAATCATCCAAATCATTCTATCTTCCATCCCTCAAAAAATTTGTTTACATTTTTCAGGAAATACACAAAATTAACCTAAGTCCCATTTGTATTAGTGCTATTATTCTAAGTATAACTAACAGCTAAAATGTATCTAAGCTTAAGAAGTTTTATTATTCCTATTTACCAATGAGAAAAATGAAGCAGAGCAAGAACTTGCCCAGAGTCACACAACCAAGAAGTTGCACAGCCAGGATTGTAAAGCACGCATAGTTTAAGGATCATATTATTAACCACTGTTCTATTCTGCTTCCAAAGTATGGTCCTTCCAAAGGGACTAAGATCTGGTTATTTTTTCAAACTTTAAGATATATTGCTGTGATTATCTATGATTTATGTGATGGTAAACTGTGGGCAAGATAATAAGATTTTCTTCTCATCACTGGGATTTTTAAGGAACCTGTTTAGCAATATGGTTTTAGGAGCAGTTCTCTGCAGGAGAGGATGGTCTGTACAGTTAAAATTAGATACACATGCCAGCGATTGGCATGCCTTCTGCTGGATTAATCTGCCATGTAGCAGTTTTCCTCTAACAAAGTAAATTGGAACAAATCTCATTAGCACCACAAATTAAATAAACTAGCTGCCTTAGGTAGGTAACAAGAATTCAGAACTTTGTAAAAACATTAAAAAAAAATTTTTTTTTGAGAGACAGAGAGAGACAGCGTGAGCAGGGGAGGGTCAGAGAGAGAGAGAGGGGGAGACACAAAATCCGAAGCAGGCTCCAGGATCTGAGCTAGCTGTTAGCACAGAGCCCAACTCGGGGCTCGAACCTATGAACCATGAGATCATGACCTGAGCCAAAGCCGGAAGCCGGACGCTTAACCGACTGAGCCACCCAGGCACCCCAAGAATTCAGAACTTTTAATTAACTTGTGACTCCGTAGAATCCAATATGAGCTTGTGACCAAACCCTTTTTCCAAAGCGAGTAGAGAATTCCAAAGATATTTCTGGCAAGGAGAGTGACAGTTCTGGAAGACTAAACTTGAAATGTTTCCAGCAAGCCTCCTCTTTGTGTATTTGGCATTTCAAGTCAAGTCTTGTGATTCCTGATAACCTTGAGTGAGACCTTAAGTTTCTCCAGATGACACATGACAAAGTAATGCAAGTTAGAGCTAATACCCTTCCTGTACCCTCAGAGTTCCCCAATAGTCCTGAAAGGAAAAGATTTTACCCCCTTACATTAGAACTAAGGCCTAGCAAATTTAAACGGTTGACCAATTTAAAGTTATTAGTTTCTAGTATGCTTCTTGTGATTTCAAGTTTTATCAAATTTGTGAATAAAAAAAACTGAGATGGGCAGTTGAAAATAAGGATTCAGAAGGTTCTAGGTAAATGGAAAAGAAGCCACATTCATATAGATTACATGAATAGATTCATACAGATTATATATATACTAACAACTTTCTAAGCACTTTTTCATCATCATCTAATACTGGTAACTACTTTGATGTTAGAGATGAAGAAACTGAAGCACAGAGAGGTTAATGGACATATTATTAACCACTGTCAACACTACATGGCCAGAAAGCAGCAGAGTCAGGATTTGGATCAAGGCAGTCTGGCCAGACAGCAGTCTGACTGATTATGCTATACTGAAACAAGCAGAGGAAGAGTAAGTAAGAAGTTAAAAACCCAGTGGGCAGGTATGCTCTGAAACAGCCAAATAATAACACAATTAGTAGCACAAGCACAGAATGAGAGAAGGTGCACGGAGGACACCCACTTAAAAAAAAAGACACGGAGTTTACCAGGTGGCAAAAGGATGACTTAGAAACCAAAACACTGGGTACCTGGGTGGCTAAGTTGGTTAAGCATCCGACTTCGGCTCAGGTCATGATCTCAGGGTTCGTAGGTTCAAGCCCTACATCAGGCTCTGTGCTGACAGCTCAGGGCCAGGAGCCTGTCTTTGAATTCCGTGTCTCCCTCTCTCTCTGACCCACCCCTACTCATACGGTCTGTCTCTCAAAAATAAGTAAAAAAACAAAAAACAAATAAAAAATTAAAAAAAAAGAAAAAAAGAAAGAAATGGCTAAGAGAAAGGGGGGATTCAGATCCTAAAAAAACTCTGATATGAAAAACTGTGGGTTGGAAAAAACATTTACAACTGTCACCGTTCCTGAGAGGTGGCGGAGCATAAACCCTGGGAGACTCGCAGGCACAATATCCAACAGACAGGGTTATTGTAAGGATTTAAACACTCCAGTGATTTTAACTTAATTTACAGAAAAATTATCCAGTGATCGTGATCCGATCCATCCACCAAGCAATCCTTCTGATAACATTTATTCCCAAATTAATGAAATTCAATTTACATTGGGAAATAAAAATACGGGCTTAATAACACTGTAAAGATTCTCTTCACCACATACTGGGAAAGGGTAAAAATTAAATGATAGATCACTCAATAACCCTTCCGGTGCTCAATGAAAACCGGAATTTGTCAACGTTGACTGGGCGTCCTTGGACACTCAGCCATTTGTCTAGCTCTTACAGAGCCAGCAACAGAAATACTAAGGCTCCTTAAAATACACCAGAAAAACACACAAATAAGAATCTGGCATTTTTTATTGTAAATGATGGAAAATAATTGCATATATTAAAAAAATAGTGTTATATTCTAAAAAATAAAAAATAAAGTTACAAAAAAAAA
>NC_043700.1:14898878-14905972 GCF_006229205.1 Suricata suricatta
GGCTCCTCGCTGCAGGCGTCATAGAGCGCGGCGGGCTCGCAGGCGGCCTAGAGAGGCTCGACGTGACGCGCCCTGCTGTGGGTGGCCGGGCCCGCGACTCTCCAGTGGGAGGGACACGTGAAGAAACTGTTTAGGCCCTTAGTTGCCGGTGCGGGCGGACCTAGTTGTTAGGCTGTATGATTTAAATGTGAAGGTGGCTTTTATTCCTCACCAAAACAACTAATAAAAATGGGGGCAGCTGTGACGTTGTGATTATTTATATCCGCAAAGTTCAGATCAAAGAACTAGTTACTTGTGTGATTCAAGAGCTGGTAACACATTAGAAAGTTTTCTGAGATGAGATGGGTAGTTAAGAGAAAAATGAAAGTGGAATATGATGAATCATATTTTTTTGTTTTTGAGCTCACAGGCGTGTAGTAGGTGTGGTAGAGTAATGGTGCTCCAAAATATTTCCACCTCCTAATCCCCAGGACCCGTGTATATGCTGTTTAACGTTGAAAAAGGGATTTGGGCTATATGAGTAAGGATTTTGAGACGGGAAAATTAACTTGGATTATCCAGGTGGGTTCAGGGTAATCTAGATGGATCCTTAAAAATGAGAGTCAAGAAGTTTCCAAGTCATTAAATAGGAGTGGTGGCCATAGAAACAAGAGGTTGTAATGTACAGTACTGTGACTATAGTTAACAATTCTGTGTTGTGTATTTGAAAGTTAAGACAGTAGAGCTTAAAAGTCCTATCACAAGAGAAAAAACAACTGTGAGGTGATAGTTGTTAACTAGACTTATTGTGGTATTCATTTCATGACTTATATATCCTGTTGTCACCCTAAGCTTATATGCTGTTACATGTCAGTTATCTCAGTAAAACTGTCAACTTAGGGGCTTCTGGGTAGCTCAGCTGGTTAAATGAGCGACTTCAGCTCAGGTCATGATCTCATGGTTGGTGGGTTCAAGCCCCACTTGGGGCTCTAATGCTGACAGCTCAAAGCCTGCTTCAAATTCTGTGTCTCCCTCTCTGCCCCTCCCCCACTTTGCACTGTTTCTCTCTCACTCTCTCTCAAAAAATAAACATTAAAAAAAATTTAATTAAAGCTGCAGGAGGTCAGAGTGATATAAACTGCCCTGAGCCAAGGAAAGCAAGTGCCTCTGGAAACTGACAAAGGGAAGAAAAGGTATTCTCCCCTGAAGCCTCTGGAAGGAATGCAGCCCTGTTAACGCCTTGATTTTACACTTCTGACCTCCAGAACAGAAAGAGAATAAATTTGTGTTGTTTTAAAGCACTAAGTGTGTAGTAATTTGTTATATTGGCACCAAAAACCTAATTCAATGGATACTCAGTACATAATTTTTTTTTTACAAGGAAGTGCAAAGAAAACTAGCTTGTCCAGATCCTAGAGAGTGTCGCTAAGGAATTGACTCTATTTTTGTTCTACACAATGCATTTTGTACTTTTCAGTTTCAACTACCAACAAATAAGAATCATTTTGTTCTTTTTTAAACTAAAAGCCAGGATTTCACTTAATTCTGCTTGATAAAACTATGCTGGCACCATTTCCAAGGGATGATTGTCTACTCTGTGGTCAAAAGTTTGTTATCCAAGGGGTTGAATAGACATTTCTCCAGAGGATATATACCAATGGCCAATAAGCACAGGAAAAGATGCTCAACATCACTAATCATTAGGGAAATACAAACAAATCATGAGATAGCACTTCACACACATTAGGATGGCTGTTATATAAATTCAAGACAATAACAAGGATTTGCAAAGGTGTGGAAAGATTGGAACCCTTGTGTTTTGCTCATGGGAATATGAAATGGTACAACTGCTGTGGAAAACCATGGCAGTTCCTCGGTAAATTGAACACAGATTCCATGTGAGCTAGCAATTTCATTTCTGGGAATGTGACCCAAAAGAACTGAAAGCAGAGTCTCTAATGGTATTTGTATACTCATATTCATAGCAGCGTAATTCACCAAAGCCAAAAGACAGAAACTACCCAAATGTCTACCAAAGATGGATAAACAAAATGCAAATCCATATGGGAATATTACTTGGCCATAAAAAGGAATGAAGTTATGATACATACCACAATATGGATGAATCTTGAAAACATCATGCTAAGTGAAATAAGCCAGACACAAACGGACAAATATTCTATGAATCCCCTTACATGAGGTACCTAAAATAGGCAAGTCACAGTAATAGAGATTGGAATCGAAGCGGGGCATCTGGCTGGCTCGGTTGAGTGTGCAGCTCTTGATCTCAAGGATATGGGTTTGAGCCCCACATGGGCTGTGGAAATTGCTTAAAAATAAAATCTAAAAAAAAAAAAAGAAGAGAGGTTACCAGCAACTGAATAGAGGGTGGGGAGAAAGGGTAGGAGAAATTCTTGTTTAATGGGTGCAGTTTCAGTATACATGATGAAAATGATCTGAGGACAGATGCCGGTGATGGTTGTACAACAATGTGAGTATGCCTAATGCTACTGAATTGTACACTTAAAAATGGTTGAAATATTAAATTTGGTGTATGTTTTATGATGAAAATTAAAAACAGAAAAGCTTATATCTTAACTTTAATTTTGGCTTTTTTTTCTGGGTTATTAATTTGTAAAATTTTGCCTTTTCCCTGGTTTTCTTTTCCTGCAAAGAGCACATCCTAGGTAGTCTATGAATGAATCAATGAATGTATGAAGTAGATCATAAACAAATGTTTTCAGGCCAGAGATTTTGCTTTGTGCCTGTTCATACTTCTGGTCCCATAGCGTCATCAACTCAGAGGTTTAAACAGGCTCTTCCCCAAATTCATTGAATCTGAACTCTTTTATCAGAAAAGATGTAAATAATATCCCTTGGCCCCTTAAAATTTTTTTTCACATATTGTATACCTCTTGAAATAGAATATAGGCTTGACTATTTCTGTAGAGAGCTATTAAAAGACTTTTGCATAATAGCTGGTGGTTTTTTTCATCTATGCTAAACTCAATATTCTGAGCATATGGAAAACTTTTTTTTTTTAATTTATGAATTAAGTTTTGGAGGATGAAGTCTTTACTGGGTTGAAGTTTATAAACCAAATAGAAATTGGGGCACCTGGGTGGCTCGTAGGTTGGGCACCTGACTTCGGCTCAGGTCATGATCTCACAGTTTGTGGGTTTGAGCCCCACGTCAGGCTCTGTGCTGACAGCTAGCTCAGAGCCTGGAACCTGTTTCAGATTCTGTGTCTCCCTGTCTCTTTGACCCTCCCCTGCTCATGCTGTCTCTCAAAAGTAAATTAAAAAACAGAAAAAATTTCAAAAATAAACAAAATAGAAATTAAATGCAGTTAAGTTTCATATATTTTAAGTATCTAAAAGGGGGTAGTTCAACATATTTATATGCTGGAATAGAGGAAGTTAAGGAAGCAAAATTACTTACATTCACATATTAATTTCCTGAATTCCCATAAAGCAGAATTAGTAGCTCTCTTCTTGACACCATAGAACTTTGTAATACCTTAGTAACATACATTACATTGCTTTCTACTTACTCTCCCCCACCCAATTAGAATGTGAGCTCTTCAAGGACAGGGACTATAATTTATTTATTTTTTAAAGTGTATTTATTTATGAGAGAGAGCATGAGCTTGAGCTGGGAAGGGGCAGAGAGAGGCAGAGAGAAAGAATCCCAAGTAGGCTCTGTGTTGTTGGCGCGGAGCCCAGTTTGGGGCTGGAATTCATGAACCATGAGATCACGACCTGAGCCAAAATCCAGAGTCAGACTAACCAACTGAGCTACCCAGGTGCCCCTATACTGTTTTTTTTTTTTTTAACAACACTCCTTCTTAATATATTTGGACTGAACGAAAGAATGAATAGAAGTCACATACTACCTTCCAGAAGTTTACAATCTATTTAAAAGCCTGATGAATGCTATTATTATTGCATTGGTTTTGTAAGGACATTGTATAATATAGACAGTGATTTGGTCATTTGACATTACTTTTAACTATAGTATTTGAAAGATAGCATAATGGAACAGAATCTTATAATTTAGGTCCACCACCTACTAGCTATAATTTTGAGCGTTTTACTCCTTTAACTTCTCTGAGACTCAGTTTCCTCCTCTGGAAAATGGGATTATAATGCTTACCATATCTCCTTTACAGAGTTATAGTAGGGAACATGTTTTAAAAGGATTTCTAAAAGTTGAAGTTTCCATTAAAATATGGGATTATTTTTTATTACTTCTTTTGGTCTATTCAGTTATCCTAGATATATTATCATGGAAGAATATAAGATTTATTCATTTAAAAGCATTTATTAAGGGCCTACTATGTGCAACATCTGTTCAAGACTCATTAAAACTCTAATACCAATTTTGGGGGCATCTGAGTAGCATAGTCGTTTGAGTATTGGGCTCTTGATTATAGCTCAGGTCATAATTTCATGGTGGTGAGATTGAGCCCGATGTTAGGCTCAGTGCTGACAGCGCAGATTCTCTCTCTCCCTCACTCTGCCTCTCCCCCATGCTCTCTCTCTCTGAAAATAAACATTAAAAAACCCCTCTAATACTAATTTTTACTTTCCATAAGTATGTTCTCTTTCTTAGAGCAAATAAATGACAAATGAGAGACACTGTCTTCTTTTTGGTACTGTATACAAACTTTATATATATTAAATACATAGTGTTAATCTGAAAATATTCAAAATTCTTTCCTAATTTATGCAATATGTTTACGCAGTATTGTGCCCTGCCTATATTTTACTCTGCTCATATATCATGAAACAGTAAACAGGTCAGTTCAAAAAGCTTTTTTGGCCCACATGCATTTTGGAGAAATTAGATAATAAGTAAACACAATTTACATCCTTTCTTTATAATCTGCTGCCCAATAATACTGGCTATCAAAATCTAAGTGAGTGTAGGGGCACCTGGGTGGTTCAGTCAGTTATGATCCTAGTCATGATATCATGGCTTCTGGGTTCCAGTGTGGGTCAGGCTCTGAGCTGACACCTCAGAGCCTGGAGCCTGTCTCCCCCTCTGTCTGCCCCTCCCCTGCTTGCACTCTGTCTCTTTCTCTCTGAAAAATAAATAAACATTAAAAAAAACTTTTAAAAATCTGAGTGAAGTGTTTTTTGCTTTATGTTTCATAACTTGAAAATATCAGAGTGAAATAAAGCTAAATGATAAAGCTTTATAACCAAACTCTTTACTGGCAAACATAGTTAAATACTGTCCCTATCCTTACCTACGGCCTTTTCTTTATCTTATAGGTAAATGGAATTAGATTATGAAGAAGTATTAATTTCAGGGACAAGAAATGTAACCTTTAACGTATTTGCAGTAATAAGTCACTGGATACCACTAATTTGGGTGAGCAGCAAGCTGAGCCATGAGAAACTGATTAGTTTATTCCGTAGAACAAATTGAGTTACGTTGTTAAAGTAAATCAATCCCTATATTTAAACCCATGTGTAGACCACTCCCTGTTTAATTACTGGTTGCGCCATATGTTTGCTTTGGGCAGTGGGAAGTTAGCAAATGTAATGCAAGCAAAAGCTTAAAAAGAAGTTGCACAGGGCATCCCTGAAACTGTCATGTGAAGAAGGCCAAGCTGACCCTTTGTAGGATGGGTACACAGGAAGCAGAGACAAACCATCTCAACAGACTCCGTAGACCAAATAGCCCAGCCTATGCACCAGGAGACCAGAGGCAAGAGTAGAGTTGCCCAACTGACCCCAGCCCAAAGTGCTGACCCACAAAATCATAAGCAAATAAAATGGTTGTTATTTGTGGTAGTTATGCAACAATAGATAATCAACACACCATATTTCCAGTATGTCTTCTTTTGGATAATAGCCTCTTGGAATACAATAAACAACTAACTGGAATTTAAATACAAACTTGAAACAATAAATAAATGTTTGGCAGATATAAAAATCAAATTGCACAGCTTACTGTATGTAAATTATTCTTCATAAAACAATAAATACAAAAAAATTAAAAATAGTAAAACCCCCCAAAAAGAATATCCACCAAATATTTTATTTCATATGAATGTAGTTTTTTTCCTTTGTTGAAATAATGACAGATGATTCCTTACTGAAAAACAGCATAGTCACAGTAATTTGAAAATATTACCTTAATGCTTATTTTTCTTAACTATGCTCCCTGGAAAGTAGGATATAAGTCATTTTATTGGAGAACAACAGTGCTGTTTAACTGTTGAAATTCTCCAGGACTCCTACACGTAGAGTTGGGACACTTTGCTTTTGTTGCCCCTGTCCTTTCTCACTGCCTCTCTCTGTTTACCTCTCCTTCCCTTTCTTCTCTCTATTTGGGATTCGCCCTCTCTACTCTATCACCCATCCTTTTATATCATTAATCTCTTTAGAATTCCTTCATTTTCTTTCCAATTCTTTTTACCTAATAAAAATACGGCTGCTGCTTCATTGGTCCTAGTAGTAATTTCCTAGTACTCATCCAGCATATTAGCATTTTCTCAGTAAACATTATCTGTATATTAACGATGGGATCATGATAGGAGAATAGAAAAATATGTTCTGTAAAAGTGATTTGGACCACTTTCACTTGCGTGGGTAATAACATTTGTACTGAATCTCTGGTAACAAAAACATAGAGACTTGGAGCCAAAGTGATTATGGCAGCTGTGTACACTCTCTGGCACTAGGCCGACTTCTTCGGGCCTTTCCATAACTAGCAATTGCAGGCTTTATTACTCTTCCACATTCGTCGATCCCTTCCCTGAGGCGGCTGAGTGGGAAAAGTAAGGTCGTTGAGCGAAACTGTGTTAAAAGTGAGGATTAGGAATGGTTGCTCATTGAATCTAAACACCAGGTGAAAACAAGGCAGAAATTTGGGGAGCCCTAAGCATGCGAGGAGGCTACTTGTCAGTGAAGAGCGGAGAGTGAGGATTAAGAGATCACCAGAGCCGGAGAATTACCAGTGCTTCTGACACCTGCAGCAAAATTTTCCATCCACAGACGGTACCCTGGGGGAGGGGAGGAGGAGCGCGGGGACCTAGCAGTTTTCCCAGCGATTGGCCGCGCCCCCTCCCCTGAGGGGCAGCCGCGGTCCGACCCCGCCCC
>NC_043700.1:14906072-15001963 GCF_006229205.1 Suricata suricatta
GCGTGGCCGGTCCCCTCCGCCCGGGCTCGGGGGGACTGACGGGGCTGCGGTTGGTCGGCCCGGCGGGTAAGCTGCGAGCGTTCCCTCGGGCCGCGCGGGGGGCGGGCTCCGGGCTCCTCCGGGCTTGCGGGGTGCTCGCCGAGATGCACGTTGTTAGGCTGTGTCGTTGCTCCACAACCATCCTCGGGCACCACCTTGATAGCTGGAGAATCCGAATCTTGGATGTCGCTCCGCGGTTGGCGAGGGGAGCACCCACTGTACGCACGCGCTGCGCCCTGTGCGGGTCATGGCGTTTGCTGCTTCTAACCGTTTTCTGGGAGAGGTAACTTTATGACATTTCACAGACGCGGAAACTTGCTCCGGGAGGCCCGGCTTAGCTCGCCCTGCCCAGACCTCTCCCCAGAGGCCGGGTACACTTCTCATTTCCCGCGGCATCCTGTCTTCCACCATGTTGATAAGTAACGCAGTCCCAACTAGTTTCGGTGATTTTTTGAAAGGGGACGTCAGATGTCACTTAAGTGTGCAACAAAAACAAAGGTATCCTCAGGGAGGGGTGAGGCAGCAGGGCCGTGGTTAGGAAATCTAGGAAATGAGTGTTTAAATGAGCTCTTCTCTTAGTGCCAAACCGCTGCTTGCTCAGCCTCCCAGCTTCCTCTCAAACGTAACCCTTTAAATGAAACTTGATTCAGTTGTAGCATGTTCTGTTCGGGGCACATTATGCCAAGCCTGAGATTTGTTTCTGCCAATACCTTATTTCACACGGGTTTCCTACGAGAATTATAACATTTCATAAGCCATAGGTCACTGGATGATGTCTCTCAATTATCTGGTAAGGAAATAACATACTCCACAAACCCATGATAGGTGAATTATATTATTGATCCAGGCGAGAAATAAATGAAGTCCAGATTTATTTGAGGTGTGCCTCTCTAGAAGTTGGTTCTTGGTAGAGTAAGCCCTTTGACCCAAAAGTTGGTACAAGCTGCTGGGACATATAGTTAGTGGACGGTGGTCTTGGCATTGGACATAGGCAAGGCTGACTGTTCTGAAGGTTAGTACTTTGGGGACACTTAGTTACACAGCCTGCACACGGGCCTATGAGAAATACCCTCACCAAGGCAGGAACAGATGGCTCTTTCCTTCCAAGAGTTGCCTGACCGCATCAGGAGCAAAAGCCTCAAGATCTTCAGAGAGCTGTTCATATCAGCAAAGAGTAGCTTTGCCCAGACTGAACACTCTGGGTAGGTCCACACAAACTGCCGATATTTAAAGCCCATGACATCATACTTATCCCTCCACATATTCATATGGAAGAGCCCTCCGTGGCACAACAGTTCTGCACATATCTTCTTGACACGGTTTCTCACATTAGATCAAAACAACTTAACTTAATTCAAGACCATATGGACTTGAAATCACAACAAATCAATACACAACATAATTTGGCCCTCGCTGCTTGACTGAATGGAAGTGTCATAAAACTGAAATTGCCCAAGCCTGTTGGGGTAAGGGAAATGGCAGTGGCTCAACTTCATAAAGATATTTGTTAGAGGGATCACTGCCCCCTGGATTTTGTATTTGCTTATGATATGATCTGTTTACTCTTTTGTAAAAATCATCCCACTCTTCACCAAAATCACCCTGTCTGGAGTCTGTCGGTTTGGAATGTAGCCCTGAGATAATGGCTGGAGGGTTATAGACATTCTTACTCTGGCATTCTTACTCTGTAAATTGATCAGAAATTAAGTATATTAAGGAATGGGAACTTCTGTTTCCCCGGTGTTCTAAAAACCATTAGTGATGTTTATTTCCTTTAAAAACCTTCATTTATCCATTTTTTTTCAGATGTAATTGCATGAGCGTTAGTAAGCAGGTTTATTTTTTTCTTGTGATTTTTCTCTACAATGATAGAAAAATAAGGACCCAAAGATTTTAGTAGTTGGCTTATTGCTTTATAAATGATCCAGTCCTTTTGATTATTGAAAGAAATTATGATTTACTATGTGTGTGTTTATCAAGCTTGTTTTTTTTTAATGTTTTGTTTATGTTTGAGAGAGCCTGAGCATGGGAGGGGCAAAGAGAGAGAAGGGGACTGAGGATTTGAAGCCGGCTCTGCACTGACAGCAGTGAGCACAATGCCGGGTTCTAATTCACAAACTCTGAGATCATGACCTGAACCAAAGTTGGAAGCTCAACCAACTGGGCCACCCAGGCCACCCTATTGAGTGTTTTTATATGAGCCAGGTATTATTCTGGAAGCTGGGGGTTGGATCAGTTGACACATAAAAGCCCTACTCTCTGGAGATTATAGTTTTATGGAAGATTGATAACAAAGGAGACATTTTTTGTTAGTGATAAATGCTTTTGAAACAAAAGATAAGAGTTAAGTGATTAAGGGTACGTAGTAAGTGGGAGCAGGAAGTGTAGATGGTGAGGTCAGGGTCAAAACCCTCTAGCATTGCATTCTGCCTCTGAAGGCCTAGAAGCTGCTTGTTGTAGGTTAGTTACCATCCTATTTCCTGGAAAATACATTTCCCAAACCTCCCAACTCATATTTCTAGGTAGATAAAACTTGGATTAGCATCCAGTAAAATGGTTTAGTAGAGAAATTAGAGAAAATAGTATTTCATAATTTTTTTTAATGTTTATTTTTGAGAGACAGTATGAGGTGGGGAGGGGTGAGGAGAGAGGGAGAGAATCTGAAGCAGACTGCAGGCTCTGAGCTGTCAGCACAGAGCTCAGTGTGAGGCTTGAACTCATGAACTATGCGATCATAACCTGAGCCAAAGTTGGACGCTTAACTGAACCACCCAGATGCCCTGAGAAAATAGTATTTTATTTTATTTTTTTTCAAGTTTTTTTTTATTAATAGTTTATTACCAAGTTGGTTTCCTTATAACACCCAGTGCTCTTCCCCACAAGTGCCCCTCTCTGACCATCACCCTCCCCATCCGCTTCCCCCCTCCTTCTTCAGCCCTCAGTTCTCAGCATTCAAAGGTCTCTCGTGATTTGCCTCACTCCCTCTCCCCAACTCTTTCCCCCCATTTCCCCTTCCCATGGTCTCCTGTTAGGTTTCTCCTATTAGACCTGAGTGACAACATATAGTATCTGTCCTTCTCTGCCTGACTTATTTTGCTTAGCATGACTCCCTCTAGGTCCATCCATTTTGCTACAAATGGCCAGATTTCATTCTTTCTCATGGCCATATAGTATTCCATTGTATATAGATATACCACATCTTCTTGATCCATTCATCAGATGATGGACATTTAGGCTCTTTCCATGATTTGGCTATTGTTGACATTGCTGCTATGAACATTGGGGTACATGTGCCCCTATGCATCAGTACTTCTGTATCCCTTGGGTAAATCCCTAGCAGTGCTATTGCTGGGTCATAGGGGAGTTCTACTGATAGTTTTTTGAGGAACCTCCATACTGTTTTCCAGAGTGGCTGCACCAGTTTACATTCCCACCAACAGTGTAAGAGGGTGCCCATCTCTCCACACCCTCGCCAGCATCCATAGTCTCTTGATTTGTTCATTTTAGCCACTCTGACCGGTGTGAGGTAGTTTCTCAGTGTGGTTTTGATTTGTATTTCTCTGATGCTGAGTGACACTGAGCATCATTTCATGTGCCTGTTGGTCATCTGGATGTCCATTTTGGAGAAGTGTCTGTTCAAGTCTTCTGCCCATTTCTTCACTGGATGAGAAAATAGTATTTTAAAAGTGACAGAAAACAAAGCAACATATATAATCCTGAAAATTTCAGGTACTAGAAGAAGTGAAGTATAATTTAAGGAAAGTATATTATTGGTCATTTTTTTGAACTTGGATTCTCCTAATAGTCTTTAATGAGAAAGTAAGTACAGTAGAAACTTTACTTTCTAAGCTCTGTATTGTAATTGAAATGCAGATTTTTCACCTACAACTTTACATATTTTTTAACAGTACTGGTGCTATTTACTCAAGTCTTCCATTGTGCTGTATTTCTAATTTGTGTTTAAGTTTCTTCTTTTTTTTTTTAAGCTCTGTTCTTTATGAATGGAAGCATAAGCATGTGGTGTAGTATAAAATATCTGTTGGTTTTGTGGGGGTAGCAGCTGGACCACACAGGTCATCTAACATATGTGGAGGGGGAGGCTGTTTAGTAGTGAACCAAATGGTGCCTCTAAGATACAGTGACTATGTGACTACAGATACAGTGACTATGTTACTACAGAGGTTTTGACTCAGCATGAAGGAAAGAATTCTCATTTGTTCTCACACCTTTTACATTCTTCTAAAATGCTATCCTTCTACTCTCCCCCCACCCCCAAAAACCCTCAGTTTGTTCTTCGTATATAAGAGTCTCTTACGGTTTGGGGGGAGAGAGGAAAATGGGTGATGGGCATGGAGGAGGACACTTGTTGGGATGACCACTGGGTGTTATATGGAAACCAACTTGACAATAAACTAGAATAAAATAAATAAATCAGGAAAAAAATTAAAAAAATGCTCTCCTTCTAGCTGTTCATCCTTCCTTCCTTCCTCCCTCCCTCTGTTTTCTTCTTCGTCTCCTTCTATAGAGGAAAAAAATGCATACATTGTTAAAAGTAGGCAGCTGAAGAAGCCTAACCTAAAAATGAAAAGGGGTTTTTGTGTCTGGGAGTGTTTAAAATGCTTCTGCATGTCTCACAGTGTAGTTACTGGCTGTAAATTCCATGTGATTAGGACCTGTGATTGACACCTTTTGCTATACTTGTACCCAGCAGGAGCTCAAGGAGTGATTGTAGATGATGATAAAATGGTCTGTTCTCACTGCTTCATGCTTCCCCCTCCAATTAATCCAGTAGTACTTCTTATTGGGCCCCTCCTGTGTGCAAGAATTTTGATTTTATTTGAGTGGGAATGACTACTGATTCAAGTAGTAACGATAATTTTCGACTCAGGTAGAAATAATTTCCAGTGGTATATTCAGGTACTGCGGAAGCTCTTCTGAAAGGTCAGGAAAGTCTTGACAGTTGCTGTCCTGGCCCCACTTTAGGAAAGCATGGACTTCGTTGCAGCCGGCACACTGGAGCTGCAGCGCTCTGGGGCTGGCCTGCCCCTGGGGTAGCTAACAGTTGTCAGCCCAGCTTGGCTGAGCAGGCTGGCTTAGTACGGTGTTCCTGGTCCAAGGTTGTGTTTGGTCTTGTGCCAGGCCAGTTAACTTACCTGAACCTGGAGCCTCAGATTCACTGGCGACAGTTAACTTGACCTTAGCACCTCATGTAACCAAGGCAAGGGAGAGAGAAATATGACAAAAGCGAATCAGTAGTTGAGAAAAATTACTTTCATTACTGGACCAGCAGTACAAAGCACATCTTTATTTAATGGAAAAGAGGAAAATTATTTCTTACATTTTGACAATAGGAAGATAAGAGAATAGCTTCTGTAACTGTCATTCACATACAGTATGGATCTTTAACTTTTGTACTATAACTTATTGGATGTTTCTTGATATACGTTTCATAAATTCAAAAATGATCAGAGGCTGATACAAGAATATCCACAAAAGTGAAATGCTTAATAGTGCGTGGGACGCCAAAGTCTGCTGCTGTACGCAGAAAACGTTAATGAAAGCCTTTTCAAAGTTCAGGCAGATAGGAACGTTCAAGTGGTTTATGAAATGTAAAAACCAGCGTTTACTGAATAGCAGCTATCAGGACCTTGTTAGATCACTTTTTGCCTAGTTAGTTGTTCAGTCCCTGTGCCAGGCACATAGTAGGCTCTCAGTAGATCAGTTTTGCCTGAGTAAATGGATTATTGTTTGAGACATAGCAAATTTAAGTATCCTACTGACGTTTTTATTTTTTAATTTTTTTATTAAATTTTTAAAAAATGTTTATTTTTGAGAGGAGAGAGAGAGAGAGAGACAGAGAGAGAGAGAGAGAGAGAGAGAGAGAGAGGAAGAGAGAGAGAAAGAAGCACTCTGAGCTGTCAGCACAGAGCCCAAAGCTGGGCTCGAACTCACAAACTGTAAGATCATGACCTTAGCCGAGACAGAAGTCAGACACTTAACGGATTGAGCCACCCAGGTGCCCCTCCTGACATTTATAGATTTGAAATTTTAACCCCAGCAACCTAGAGAGAAGGGTCAGAGCCTTGCAGTAAGCTCATTAAGAGCTTGGGAATTTGCTTTCTGGAAATGCAGGACAATGTTTTTAGTGTCAGGGAGGATTCATAGATGAACAGGCATCTCCCTGTCCCTGCCCTCTCAGGCTGAGTAGATTGGACTGCTAGAGAAGACTGGATGGGAAGGCAGATGTTTATAGAGACAGTGAAATAGTCACACAGCAATCCGTGGTGCCAGTTGGCTTGGGTAGGACTTCTCGAATTCCTAAATGAGTTCTTTTACGAATACAAAAGTTCTTTGAGTAAAGCAAACTTAATTTAGTTACTTGAGAGGAAAAAGGAAAAGAAACAGGAATTAGGGAGATTATACACAGCCTCTTTGTGACTTTCCTTTATTATGCTAATGTAATAAAGTAATCCTCAATAATTTGATAATGGATAATGGCATAATATACTTACTGTTTTCAGAATATTTGTTTGCTAAAGTTTTAACGAGGGCTTTAAGTCATAGTGGGAAAAATGTTTTTGAGGAAGATCGCTTTTTGAGAAGCCCTTAAATCACAGAATCCTCCCTGACTCACTCTCTCTGGTATAAAGGCTGCTTTCCTTTAAATTCACACTATTGATAATTTTTAAATTTAAATTTTTATGCAGATGATAATGTTCACATTAAAAAAAAACGTGTGAAAGGGTATACAGTGAAGTTTTCTCTTCCCTGTAGGCAGTTACTGTTAATAGTTTATTCTTCTACATATATTATGCACATATAAGCAAACACATGTGTATTGAAAGAGAGAAGGTTTTGATACCTGTAATCTCTTGATACAAAAGCAATGATTACATGTCTACATGAATGCTCAGAAATGAAGGAAGTGTTTATTTGAATTTAGCAGAATTATTTAAAGGAAACCATTTTTATTTTCATAATTTATACAAAAAGCAAATGAAGCAAACTGTTGACAGAGTACATGTACCATTTAGGATTTGAGTTGCTCTTGAGGATATGAGATGAATCAGAGGAGCTAGGTTTGGAAAGGTAGCTTGGGCCACGTTATAGAAGTCTTCAGTGGAGAGTAAAACTGGATTTTAGTCTGTAGGCATGGCAGCTGTTGACATTTCCTGAGCACAGGAGTGATAGCCTCCTGAGCTGGGCTTCACAAATGTTAAAAGGAAAGTGATTGGGATGAACTCAGGAGGAGAAATATGTTAAATGCAGTGGTAAAAAGTGAGAGTTAATGCAGCTGTGTGAATGGAGACCAGAGGCAATAAATTTGAGTGAGCTTTTTTTTTTGATGTAAAATAACATTAGTTATCATTATAGATATGTTTAAGAATCTTTTCTGGAGTATCCTAACATTCTCTGTAAATAGTAAATTCAGGGGCATCTGGGTGACTCTGTCAGTTGGGCATCCAACTCTTGATGCCGGCCCAGGTCATGATCTCAGGATCTTGGGATGAGTCCCATGTTGGGCTCTGCCCTGAGCATGGAGCCTGCTTAAGATTCTGCCCCCCACCCACCTCCACTCCCTCCGCTCCCTCCTCCCCTTTACACCACTAACACATGCTCCCCCCCAGTAAACAAACAAAACTGTAAATTGAACCCCAAAACACAGGGTCATCCTATTCACAAAATGAATGGTTTCCAAGCTTTAATGTTCTACTTTGAACCTAAATTCTGGTCATTTCCTTGAATCTTAAGTTGCTTTTGTTTTGGGAGCATGCTGTGATGTAACTTTCATAATCGAATGTTACCTTCTTGAAAATCTCTTAGGTTTCATTTCCCAACCTTATAGCTTTGGGGGTAGGGAGCACCCCCAGATTGCTGAAAATGTGAGTTCTTATAGTCAGAATGGTGTACACAATTGTACTATAAAGGTGACTTAGGTTTGGTACTGAAGGCTCAGGCTTAGAAGATGAATATTGTCTGTAGAAAGCTTTAAATATTAAAATAATAGTGTAGAAACTTGTAAAAAAACTTTTGCATCTTTACTCTTGGAAGAAGAAAATGCAAACTTGGAACTAAAGCGTTTTGAGCCTATACCTACAAACCACCTCTCAAAAGGTCTCATTACCCTGTGCAAGTCAGCTCTTAAAATAGCTACCTGAGGGCTGCATGCAGGCTTTGCCAACTTGTTAGACAGGAAATTAACATCTTAAGTATTGCAGAAATTTCACTGTGTTTTTTCTGAATTAATCTCCTCTTTTTCCTTTTTGATTTTTTTTTTTTTTTGGTCTCATTAAACATTTCTGAGATTATAATAATCTCTAGATAAACTCAGGAAGTAGCTTTGTTTTCCAGATTTGAATTACGGTTCTTGAGGTCTCTTTTTTATTATCTCACTCTTAGGCAGTCTCATCCTTGAGCCCCTGTAATAACCATCCCTACACTCAGGATTAGAGATTTAGCCTTCTCTTTTTTGGGGGCCTCAGACTTATTTATTCAACTGTTTGACTTGACATTTCCACTTGGCATTTGTGGTGGTACTTGAAATTCAGCTAGTCCAAGTGTCCCCATCCCTCTTCCGTTGCCCATTGTGTCCATTACTAGCACCTCCAAAAGTCAGGTCCCATGGCCAGGAGCATTTGAGTTCCCTGGACATCTCCTTCTCACTCTGCATATGCTGTCCATCATCAGGTCCTGCCTTCTTACCTCTTGAGTGTCTGGCATCCATCCACTTCTTTCCATCTCTCCTTCTTTGTCCCAATTGCCATCATGTCTCACCTAGATGACTGCAGTAGCCTCTCAACTCCGCTCTCTGCCTCCTTGTTGACATTTTATGTTTTATTAAAAATTTTTTTTAAATCTGTATTTTTGAAAGAGAGTGTGTGAGCAGGGGAGGGGCAGAGAGAGAGAGGGAGACATGGAACCTGAAGCAGGCTCTAGGTTCTGAGCTGTCAACACAGAGCCCAACGTGGAGTTCGAACTGGCAGTGTGTGAGGCCTGCATATTGGCAGCTGGATCCAGAGGCTTGATCAAACTTGTGTTCATTCCCTTTGACAGGTGGTGGTGTGACCTTTCAATGGCATCTTACTGACTTTCTGTTATAGTAATAGCTATTGATGCTTGATAGCTAGATCCACTGATTGGTTGGGGTTGACAAAATGGTAATATTTGAATTCTGTCTTTTAATTTATTGTTTTGAATACTTTTTTATTAAAAAGATTTTTTTAAGTTTATTTTGTCACTTGGGGGAGGAGAGAGAAAACAAATTGGGGAAGAGCAGAGAACAAGGGAGAGAGAATCCCAAGCAGGCTTTGCACTGTGAGTACAAAACCCAGTGTGGGGCTTGAACTCACTAATGGTGAGATCATGACCCAATCCAAAGCTGGACGCTTAACCAACTGACCCAAGCTGGCACCCCTGAATACTTTTTAAAAAGAGACACATTTCCCTCATCTGTTTGGTTACACAATGGTACAGTTCATATAGAAACGCAGAGTAAATGCTAGACTTTTCCCCATTATTAGTTTCTAAAATAATGAGTTGGTTACCCTTCATCCTTTGAAGGTAATCAGTTAGTTATGTGTTTTTAAAAAAATTATAGAACTTGCAGATGAGAACATAATAGGTAGGTTTTGACCAGTTGTAATTATGTTTTTTAAAGTTTATATAATCCCATTTTTGGCCTGTGGGAGCCTTTTGAAGTTCGATCCTGAGACCTTTCTATATGACCCTACCTTTTGATATGACCTTAATTAGTTTTTAAAGTTTTCTTACTGTCTCAAATAACAGGATATTTCAGGTTCATCTTGAGCATTTTCTTCTCACACCTGGGATTAGCCATTTCTGAAAAAAGAGTCCTGATTTCTTTTAATGGGATATGGTATTTCAAGAACTCATTCCATCTTAGCTCTGAATAAATAGCACAGCTAGACCCAGACCTAGGAACTTGATTTGCTTTATTTGTTTGTAAGGTGACCAGCTGACCTGATTTGCTTTGAATGGTCTTGGTTTTAGTACTGAAAAGTTCTGTGCCCCAGGGGAAAAAATAAAACTAATTATAGGTATTTAGGAGGCTTGTTGCTATTGATTTGGTCTTAGTCTCTTGACTTTCTCTATGGAGAGATCTGGAAAAATGTGTTTTGTAGAGAATTCTTTCAGATGTTGGTTTTATATACTCCATAGGTTTTCTTAAAGGCAAGTAACACTTATTTGGACAGTGCTTTGTAATCATTTGCCACTTGCTTATCATAGCCTATCTTAACATTGTAAAGGGTTCAGGGAAATAGGTTGTATGGTCTTCATTTAATTCACTGCACTCCAGTCCATGGTTGTGAATATGGTGGACAAATGTGAATATCAAAGAGTAAATGCCTTAGTAATTGCTATAGATAAACTTAATATTTATTGTATTTACTGTATGCAGGTAGATGTATTTTTAAGTTTTATAACTACCATGTGAGCTAGGACTGTTCATCTCACTTTACAGAAGGGAATACCGAGGTTTAGAGCAGTTGAATATGTACCCAGGCCACATAACAAGTGAAGGAACTAAGAGTTAAACCCCATCTCTCTAAGGGCACCTGGGTGGCTCAGTCAGGTAAGCGCCTGACTCTGGCCCAGGTCGTGATCCCGCGCTTCCTGGGTTTGAGCCCCGCGATGCGCTCTGCGCTGACAGCCCAGAGCCTGGAGCCTGCTTCAGATTGTGTATCTTCCTCTCTCTCTCTCTCTCTGCCCCTTCCCTGCTTACACTCTGTCCCTGTCTCCCAAAAAGAAATATTAAAAAAATTTAAAAATCCCCAGGTCTCTCTTACTCAGCAGTCTATAAACTTAACTACTTTGTTACCCTTGTAATTATTAAAGATGAAACTTACCTGATTAAGGTTTAAAAACCTTGAAATTCTTTGAGAAGATTTTAGGATTTGCTTAGGAATTGATGTCACTTTAGAAGTCTCAGGATGAACTAGAATGTTGTCCCAACTGCCCCTTCCATGCTCATGACGATCGTTTCTAATCAAGTAAGACTGTTCTTGTTTTCCTGCTGAATCTGGATGAGGCCTCAGAACCCCTTTCAATATAGTATTCCAGGCAACCAGTATATATTTACTAGAGTTGGCACATAACGTGAAACCCACCTGCCATTCAGAGTGAGAACCTCCCTGAAGGGCAGTGATCCTCTGAATTCATGGAGCACATTTCTGTGCCTGTACTGCTGTCATCATTGTACTATATCGTAAGTCAGTCACATGCTCTTCTCATCTGCTCTGCTAAAAACCAGTTTTCTAAACTATGATCCATAAATACTTAATTCTCAGAGATACTTCTAGGTACCCTGCAAAAATAAGAGGTAGGACGAGGGGCTTGTTTTTTCACATAAAAATTTGAAAAATTTTATAATGTGGATTTTAAGGTTAACATTCTGAGAAATCCTATAATAAAGGTATCTGTTTAAACTGTTCTTAACCCTGTGTTTTTGGGGTGCCAATGTGGGTTAAGCGCCCCACTCTTGATTTCAGCTCAGGTTGTCATCTCACAGTTGGTGAGACTGAGCCCCATGTTGGACTCAGTGCTCACAGTGTGGAGCCTGCTTGGGATTATCTCTCTCCCTCTCTCTGCCCCTCCTCTTCCGGCCCCCTTTCCTGGCATGGTCTCTTGTCTGTTCTGTCCCTGCCGCAGGTCGGCAGGTTGGCAGGTCGGCAGGTTGGCAGGTCAGGTCGGCGGGTCCGGTGGATCGTCCTGAGTTCCTGAGGGAGGGAGAGAGAATTGGGGGGCAGGGAGCACAGAGAGTGAAGGCAAGACAAGCGTTTCTGATAAAGCCTCAGTTTATTGAGAAAATACCCACATCTATATAGGGTTTAGGGTGGGAAGCTGACCTAGGTTGGTTGCTAGGAAACAGGGTCAAGTGATTTTTAGGAAAAGGCTAGGAAAAACAGGGAAACCGAAACTGCAATTTCAAACACAGCATCTAAAGGATTGGTAAGAGAGCCCAGACTTGTAGACTGCTGGGCAGGGGAGCAATTGACACCACTTAAGCCTAAATGCGGTTGATCTTTTGTTTTACTGGATTCTCCAGTCTGGCCATCTCCAGTCCTGGAATCTGGAATAGCACTTCCCTAGCCGGATCTTTGTAATTCAGGTAGCTCCCCTCAGGGAGTGACATTTCCTGCCTGTAAGCTGCTGATCAGCTGAATCTTTGCAGCTTCCCACAGTCTCTTTCTCTCTTTCAAAATAAATAAGTGTGAAAAAAACTTACCCCCCACCCCGTGTTTCTACATGTGACCAATCCCTGTATCTCCCCCTCCTTTTTTTTTAAACAATAGATTTATTAAGAAATAATACACAATATAAAGAGCTAGAGGTAGGACAGGCCCCTTGTGGGGAATGTCAAGCCTCCATCACCATTTCTTGTATTTTTTCTGCCCTCTCCTGAGGTGTGTTAACTCTCAGACTAGTGGCCAGATGAGGGTAGCCGTCTCAGGTGCCACAGTCACACCAGATGATATCCGGAGGAAGAAAGTCCCTTTCCGGTACAAGGAAAAAGTTACTACCGATGCCTCTGTCAATCCTCACCCTCACATCTTACTGGCTAGGTTTGGGCAGGTGTCTGTTCCTAAAGAATTGTAGGCAAAGGGACAGGATTTCTGTGATTGACCTGGGTCAACCTTTAGGAAGGAAAGAAGTTATAGGGTCAAAACAGTGAGTATTTCCTAGTCTTCATGACTAGGGCTAACATGCCTTTTTAGCTTGTCTTCCACAGTTTTACTCATTCTTTACTTAAATCTACCTACTGGGGCACCTGGGTGGCTTAGTGTGTTAAGCTTCATTTTGGCTCAGGTCTATCTTAGGGTTTGTGAGAAGGAGCCCCAGTGCAGTGTGCCTGCACTGACAGTGCAGAGCCTGCTTTGGATCCTTTCTCTCCTCTCTCCGCCCCCCTCTTCTCCTTACACTGTCTCTCTCTCAATCTCTCTCTCTCTCTCTCTCAATAAATATTAAAAAAAAAAATCTACCTTCTGTTCCTGAATTTACCCTCGTGTGTGTATGTGTGAGCACCCACATGACAGTGGGAAGGCCACTGCCCCCATTTCTACATGTTCAGTTCTGCTTCTTAAAGGTCCATTTCAATTGTTCTTCTGTTTAGTCAGCTTTACCTGCTCTTTGGTTCTGCCCAGTTCATTGTGGCGAGGAGGGGAAGTCTGGGTTAATTCCAGGGTCTGGCATGGGTGGACAAATGGCTCTAGGAACTAGTTGTGCAGGTTGGGAACAGTGGTGGGTAGTGGGGTTTTGCTGGGTAGACTTTGAGAGGCCTGTGGATATGTTCAGCCTGCAGTTAGGTGTGGAGATCTGCAGTTTGAGGGAGAGGCCAGGATGAAGGGAGTAGATTTGTTGGCGGTTGGGATACAACGTGGTAGTCAAAACTGTAGAGTTGCTGAGACTGCCCAGGACAGCCAGGGAGTCACGGGGCAGGTAGAAGAGGAACCGTCCACTGAGCTGGGAAGGAAAACAGTGCCGAGACAGCGTGCGGGAGAGACCAGCCCAGGGAAGCCAAGGAGAAGCAGGGAGTAAGTGGCAAGTAGTGTCAGGTGTAGCAGTGAGGTACAGAAGGAGGACCGAGAAGTGTCTACTGTGTCGGACAACCGGGAAGGTCTTTGGAGACTTGTGACAGTGGTGTTTAGGGAGCCAAGGATGGATGTGTGAAGAGTGAGCAGCAGGTGAGGAAGGAGAGGCCCTATGTGGACAGCGCTCTCTAGAAGCTTGGCTAAGGAGGAAAGAAGAGTATGCAGCATTTATAGGATTGTGTCTGTGTGTGTGGGGGAGGGCACAGGTTTTTGTTGAGGGGAGAGATGTAAACACATTTCTGGGTTAAAGGGGAAGTTTGAAAAGAAGACAGGAAGGGCCTGGAAGTCTCAGAGCTAGAGAATGATTGATGGAGTGGGGTCTAGGTACACGCACAGCTGGAGGGTTTAGGCTTGAGACTAGTGGGAAAGACTTACAAAGTGGGGGGTAGAGAGAGAACCTCTTAGGAAGTTGGCAGGGAACTGAGATGGTTCAAGCTGGCCCCTACTTTCTCGGTAAGTACGAAGTACAGTTAATTGCTGATGGTTAAGAGGGTGACCTGTGTAGAGGTAATTTTAAGATAGGTGGTAAAAAGTTTCGAGAAAAAATAACTATTGAAGAAAATACCAGGAAAATCATTTATTGAGCCGTCACTATTGTACTGGGCCCTATAGTAAGTACATTCTCATTTAGTCCTCACAGGGACCCCATGAGATGGTTACTGTTAACCCCTTTTTGTGGACCAGGAAACAGTTGTGAAGAGGTTAAGTGACTTGCCAAAGGTGTCAAGTTGGGAACCAGGGACCCAGGCTTTTTCTGACACTGGAACCAGTCTCTCAGACTTTATGCTCTATGGCTGCACAGAGGGAGGAAGCCTAGCAAGGATAAGTGGGCAGACTGCTTTATTTATCTTAGTTTAGTTTTTTTAGATAGGAGCACAGGAGTTGCAATTTTGTTTTTTAATTAAAAAATTTTTTTTTAATTTTTTTAATGTTTTATTTATTTTTGAGACAGAGAGAGACAGAGCATGAGCAGGGAGGGGCAGAGAGAGGGAGACACAGAATCGGAAGCAGGCTCCAGGCTCTGAACTGTCTGTCAGCATAGAGCCCAACGTGGGGCTCGAACTCACGAATGTGAGATCATGACCTGAGCCAAAGTCCGAGGCTTAACCGACTGAGCCACCCAGGTGCCCCTAATTAAAAAATTTTTAAGTTTGTTTATATATTTGACACACACACATACACACACAGAGCACAAGTTGGGCAGGGACAGATAGGGGTGAGGGAGAGAATCCTACAGGTTCTGCACTGCCGGCACAGAGCCCGATTTAGGGCTTGAATTCAGGAACTGTGAGATCTCGACCCAAGCTGAAATCAAGAGGTGACACTCAACTGAGCCACCGGGGCGCCCTGGGCGGATCTTTTTAGAGTTAAGTGCAATTTGTGGGTTGGAGGCCAGGAGAATGTGGTGACACCCGTTGGCATGGTTGTGATATTTTTGTAGGAGGAGCTTTCTGCTCCCTTGGTAGAGCCAAGAAATAGCCAGGCTGTGGGACCGACCAGAGTGCAGGAATCCTGATGGGAGTTGCTCAGGTGCTCTCTGGGGACTGTGGAAGTAGATATACTACTGAACCAGATTAGCAATGTAATATTTTTCTAACTTCGTATGTACTAAATACCTAATCACCAGTTTTTATTTAAAAGCTAACCAGTAAATAATAGTATTATGGTATTTCAGGACAGCAATGGAATATTAAGAAAAAAACAGTGATTGCTTTTGTTACTAAAGGACTCTGAAAAAGCAGTTCTGTGTGACTCCTATTTGTTGAGTTACATAAAAGCCTTGAAGCAGAGGCAACCACTGTGACTCCTTTATCATTTGTGTCGAGTGGCTTCAGTGAGAACTCTGATGAAATGAGAAGAATTCTTGTAACATACTTAAAATATGTATGAACTTAAGTTCTTCTGAAATGATCTCTTGGGTTGACTATATACTGTATTCTTCCATGCCCTCGGCTGAAGATCAAAATGTAGAGAAGATACCAGAATAAGGAAGAATATTAGAATTCTTAGAATTCTTAGAATTAATATTCCTAATATTAGAATTCCTACTTCCTCAGTGCTATGGCTAGCCTAACTTAACCTCTTTAAAACTGCTTCCTGATCCATAAAATGGACATAACACTAACTATTTTGTGGGATCACTGAGGATTCAATGAGAATGTGCTTAGCATATGGCCCAGTGCAACATTATGGGCTCAATAAATGTTTTTGCTATTATTTTCTCCAAGAATTTTTTCCCCCAAACCTTTTGCCACCTCTTTTACATGACGATAATCTTCCATCAAGAATAGATTAAGGCCCTTGAGCACAGAGAATGTAATTTATTTACCTTTGTCTCTGTGGTAGCCAACTAAGTGGCAGACACACGGAGTCCTCAGTAAATGATAGACGATTGAATAAATGGATGAATGGAAATGTGATTCATATCATGGAAGCCTTTGATTTCCCTCATGGACTCAAAATTACAATGGAGGCCAGGAGCAAAATGGTTATAGAATTTTTATTACATGAATGTTTTCAGGAATGCACAAAGCTGATGTCAGTTTTCAGTTGCCCTTCCTGAGCTAATTTGCTTTTCCTCATTCTCCTCCTTCCACCCCTAGTGTCTGTTCTACACTTGCCAATTTAGGCACACTGCTGTCTCCCTCTGTACTTTCATTCTTTCTTTTTTTCCTTAATAGTTTATTGCCAAGTTGGTTTCCATGTAACACCCAGTGCTCTTTCCCACAAGTGCCCCCCTCCATGACCACTACCCCCCTTTCCCTTTCTCCCTCCCTCTTTAGCCCTCAGTTTGTTTTCAGTATTCAAGAGTTTCTCATGATTTGCCTCCCTCCATCTCCCTAACTCCCCCCATTTCCCCTTCCTATGGTCCCCTGTTAGGTTTCTCCTGTTAGACCTATGAGTGACAATGTATGGTATCTGCCCCCATCTGCCTGACTTATTTTGCTTAGCATGGCACCCTCCAGTTCCATCCACTTTGCTACAAATGACCAGATTTCATCTTCTTGATCGATTCATCAGGTGATGGATATTTAGGCTCTTTCCATGATTTGGCTATTGTTGACAGTGCTGCTATGAACATTGGGGTACATGTGCCCCTGTGCATCAGCATTTCTGTATCCGTTGGGTAAATCCCTAGCAGTGCTATTGCTGGGTCATAGGGGAGTTCAATGGATAGTTTTTGAGGAACCTCCACACTGCTTTCCAGAGTGGCTGCACCAGTTTACATTCCCACTAACCGTGTAAGAGGGTGCCCATCTCTCCACACCCTCGCCAGCATCTGTAGTCTCTTGATTTGTTCATTTTAGCCACTCTGACTGGTGTGAGGTGGTATCTCAATGTGGTTTTGATTTGTATTTCCCTGATGATGGGTGACGCTGAGCATCGTTTCAAATGTCTGTTGGCCATCTGGATGTCCTCTTTGGAGAAGTGTCTGTTCAAGTCTCCTGCCCATTTCTTCACTGGGTTATTTGTTTTTTGGGTGTGGAGTTTGGTGGGTTCCTTGTAGATTTTGGATACTAGCCCTTTATCTGATATGTCATTTGCAACTATCTTTTCCCATTCTGTCGGTTGCCTATTAGTTTTCTTGATTGTTTCCTTTGCAGTGCAGAAGCTTTTTATTTTGATGAGGTCCCAAGATTTCATTTTTGCTTTCATTTCCCTTGCCTTTGGGGATATATTGATTAGGAAATTGCTGCGATTGAGGCCAAGGAGGTTGTTTCCTACTTTCTCCTCTACGGTTTTGATGGTTTCCTGTCTCACATTCAGGTCCTTCATCCGTTTTGAGTTTATTTTTGTGTATGGTATAAGAAAGTGGTCTAGTTTAATTCCTTTGCATGTTGCTGTCCAGTTCTCCCAGCACCACCTGCTAAAGAGGCAGTCTTTTTTCCATTGGATACTCTTTCCTGCTTTGTCAAAAATTAATTGGCCATACATTTGTGGGCCCAGTTCTGGGTTCTCCGTTCTCTTCACTGGTCCATGTGTCTGTTTTTGTGCCATGTCACAGGTATTTTTAAGGTCCCTAGTCTTTGTATCAATAGCTCCTCTGTTGACTTCCATGCTTTTTTCAAGTCCAGCGATTAATTTTATGACATTTGTTCTAAAAAATGTTCAGTTATGTTACTTGTGTCTGTTTTGAGCAGTTCTGTGGCTGTGATTTCTTCCTGGAATTTCTTTAGAGGAGAGTTCTTTCGATTCATCATTTTGGCTAGCTTTCTATCACCTGTCAGTTTTAGAAGCTCATTCAGTTCTGTGTGTCTGTTAGTATTGTTCTATAAAAGGAGGCTCATTGACTGTCTAGTGCCTGTCATTTCAGGAAGTGTTCTTTTAATGGTGTTTCTCGGTTTTTCTTGTTACGCCTCTGATTATTTTATTTCCCCACTCAGTGATATTTGGGATTCTCCACTTTGTATACTTTGGCTTCTTTCTTGAAGTAGCCCTGAAAAGGAAAACAGACAAGCACATAGAAAACAAAAGACCACAAATGCACAGACAAATCAAATAAAGAAGCAAACCAATAGGGGAAAGAAAACAAGAACAGAAAAGAAAGGAAAGGAAAAGAAAAAAGAAGAAGGAGGGAGGCACAGAAACAGCCAAAGACAAAGTACAATCTGAGAGGATAAAACCTGTGGAGGGGAGAGATAAGAATGCAATAAAGGAAAATATATCTGGATGGCAGGAATTGACCTAATCACGGCAGTGCATAAGTGTTGGCCTTTCCCAGACTCCAGGGGGGAAAAGGAAAAAAAAAAAGTAAAAGGGAAATAGAAAAAAGATAAGGAAAAAATTTTTTCAAAAAAGAAAAAAAACTTTTTTTGTTTTTTTAAAGAAAAGGGCAGCTCTTTAGAGTGGACGGGTGAGGTTCAGTGTACATAGGCCGGGTCTCATGAGCTGTTCTCTGAGGCCCCACCTGAGTGGTTTCGGGGAGAAGAATGGCGGAGTCCCAAGCCCTGCCCTTCTCAGACCATGCGTTGCACGCCACTCTTTTGAGTCCGATCTCCCTGTGCCGTGCGTGGGCCAGATTGCTTTGTTTTTCTAAGCTCCATCACGTTTCCAAGTCCTAGTCCATGCACTTTAATGCTGCAGCCTTAGAAGAAATTTTTTCCCCGTAGGCAGGCGGCTTTCTAACAGGGATTAAGTAAGGGGACTGGGGAGCCTGGAGTCGGCGAGCTCCGAGCCCAGGGGAGAACAAGCCCGCTGAGTGGGGGTGACGAATTCCTCTCCCTACAGCCAGTGGCTATGTTTGGGGTGTTTGTGTCTCTCAGTTCAGGGCCGAGGTCTCTCCCTCTCCATAGACCACTCTGTGAGCGTTTTCAGTCTCTCTCTCTTCCCCTTTGCTCTCTGTCGCTCTGCACAGCCATTCCGAGCATGACCCTTCATGGCCCTGTGCCGCCTCTGTACACAGGGCCGGATGTGGGCAGGCACAACCTTTCTGGGTGCTCTCTCTCCCAGCTCTGCTTTGGGCCGGAGCTCCCTCCCCTCAGAGCCTCCAGTCCTAGTACCCACCCATTCAGGCATGCATGAGGCTGTCATCTGTAAGGACTGTATGTGTGCACCTCCCATTCTTGCAGACCAGAGTATTGTGGCTTTAGTCCTTAGTTTGATAGTTGTGAGCAGGCAGAGATTACAGAGCTCCCTACTTCTCTCCAATCTTGCCGCCCTCCCCATACTTTCAAGTGCATGTTACTATTTGTTTCCAAACCCATGTCTGATTTGAAATATACCTAAATTTCTCCTATAATCAAGTGATGTGTGTTTTCTAAGGCTCTTCATATTTGAGTCCTTGACATTACAAATGAAACACATTTCCCTTCCCATTAGTCAGTTTCTTCCAACCCACCTCTGTTGATCAATTAATAGAGAACTATTCATTTTTCTCCTGGAAAGCAGTTTTTTAACCATGAAATCTTCTTGTGTCAGTAAGACCTGAAAGCATGAAAGTCATAATACTAATCATATGTAATAGAACTATAATCATTTTTTGGGAAGGAAATTATCATTGTAAAAAAATTAGACTATGACTCTTGGAACCATAATAAGAACCTCTATTTGTAAACTGCTTTGTAATTTTAAAGCCCTGTTCCTGTGTTATCTTTCTTGAAATGCAGCATAATCCTTTAATATAAATAGAGCAAAAGTTATTTAAATTGAATTGAATCTCAGAGAGGTGAATATGTTTACTATAATTCAGCAAGAAAATGGCAAAGAACCAACTACAGCCTACTTTTCTGGGTCTTAATTTAATGTTCTCGCCACTATAATGTCATATGCTTTTCCCATGGTAATAATAGGGGGATTGTGCTCCAGTATAAAGCACATTTGAATTTCCTGTTTGTTCAGAGAATAGGTCTGATTTCATACTCTTTCATGGGATCTAGTCTCTGATCTATCCCAGCTGAAGAATATCTTTCATTATGGAAATAAAAACAGAACCTTGATTCCTATATTTGATGCATGCAGGGTTGGCCTTTAGCCTAAACACAATACTTTGATAAATGGTGTAATAAACTACGGGAGCTACTGATGATCTAATCTAGTAACAGTCATCTCTTGCCAAGTTCATTTTAGGTAGAATCACGACAGGGATTTATATTTCTGGAGGCCAAGTTGGCTTCACTGCCCAAGTATTGCTGAGGCTAGAGAAGGCCCTGACTTGCTCCTGCCTCTGTGTCCATTACTCATTTTCCTATCTGAATGTACCCTGCAGTATCGGGCTTTCTAGGCCCATAGTTTAGGGTTGGCTGAAGAGACTGGAAAGGGATTGTTCCAGTTCAGCTTTGCAGATTTTGTGCTTTAGAGCATCCCCTACGCCTTCCTACCATGCCCCATTCAATTCCTTCACTTTCTTCTTAGCTGATTAGATGCCATGAAGCACAAAATTCTTGAGGTACACAGTCATTTGAATGAACTCGAGTCCAAATTCAACTATATATTTAATAGACACTTAGTAGATTTTTAGAATGCTTCTGGTGGCCCTACACTTAGATCAATAGCATAGAAATGAAAATATTTTTTCATTTAAAAGAGGAAGTTTGGCACCTAGGTGGCTCAGTAGGTTAAGCGTCCAACTTGGGCTCAGGTCATGATCTCATGGTCCATGCAATCAAGCCCCATATCAGGCTCTGTGCTGACAGCTCAGAGCCTTGAGGTTGCTTTGGATTCTGTGTCTCCCTCTCTCTGACTCTGCCCCTCCCCCACATACTCTGTCTCTCAAAAATTTTAAAAAAGGAAAAAAATGAATGGTGGAGATAAAGCAAATGAACAGTAATAAAAGAATAGTTACATTGTGGTAGAAGTCAATCAAAACAATATATTCCGAATCTTATTTCATAAAAGATGCTCATAATACTAAGTATGAAAAGCCAGCTGCAGGGGCACCTGAGTGGCTCAGTTGGTTAAGCTTCCAACTTTGCCTCATGTCATGATCTCAGGGTTTGTGTGTTCAAGCCCTGCATTGGGCTCTGTGCCAACAGCTCAGAGCCTGGAGTCTGCTTCGAACTCTGTGTCTCCCTCTTTGCTCCTTGCCTGCTCATATGCTCTCTCTCAAAAATTAAAAATAATAAAAACATTTAAAATCTTAAAAAATTAAAAATAAAAGAAAAGCAGAGCTTTGTGAATACTGTTATCTTAATTTCTTTTAAAAAGTAAGAAAATAATAAAAGATTCAATAATAATCTGAATTATTGTGTTACCAGGCACTATTGTAAGTGCTTGATGTGTATTAACGCATTTAATGCTTTATCAACCAGAAGAGGTAGGTACTATTGTTATCTTTATCTTAGAGATGAAGAAATTGAGGTACAGAAAAATAGGTTCAGTTCCCAAAGTTACATAGTAAGTGTTGGAATCACTGGCTGAGAGAAAATACCCCAAAATGTCAATAATGATTATTTCTGGATTAATGGTGTTATGGGTCAGCTTAATTCTTTATAAAGTAGAACGTGTCTCTGCTCTTGATATTATTGGAAATAGCATTTTAAAAAGAAAGCTTGTTTGGAATCTAGGGAAAAAAAACAATAAGAGAACATTTATAGGTTTGAATGTCAAAGAAACTTTTTTTCTTATATTTGAAGTAGAAATTATACTTGATTTTTTTTTAAGTTTGTTTATTTTGAGAAACAGAGCAGAGACGGGACAGAGAGAGACAGACAGACAGACAGGGAGAGAAAGAGAATCCCAGGCAGGCTTCCTACTGTCAGCGCACAGCCCGAGTACAGGTTCGAACTCACAATCTGTGAGATCATGACCTGAGCCAAAACCAAGAGATGGACACTCAACCGAGTAAGCCACCCAGATGCCCCAAAATTATACTTGATTAAGAGGGGAAGATAGATGTGAATACCACCACTTTCTATCAGTACAATCTCCCCAAGTGATAACCTCTCAATACATGTGTTTGACAGTTTTCTTTTATCAATAAAGAAATAAGGCCTTTTTTAGTTCATGATTAAACATTGTAAAGTACAATCCATGAAACTGGCTTCTGATCAAACCGGGTTTTGTTAGAACATTGAAATACTTCACCAGCAATAGAAAGTGTAGATGTAGAACATCTCCAGGAAAATGGAGTGGAGATGTAGAACATGTACACCTCCTCCCTGTAAAGTGTAGCTTCAAAGGCAAAAATACTTGAAACAATGTGTTTTATTATCTTGGGTCTTATTTTCTGGTTACTTAACTTTTCAGCCCTTCTTTCTTGCATTTATTCCCACCATTTCTTTCCTTTAGGAAAACCAACCAGCTAGCCATCCAGCCCAGCCCACTGATTAGCCTCAATTTTGTTGAAAGTTGTTAACATTTTGAGTTTTATCAGTGATAATAGCTCTATTTGCTGCTAGGTGCCAGGCACTTTGTTGATAAATGCTTTTTGTGAGCCAGCACTTACAGAGTAGAGGCCCATGGTTTGAATGTGGCTCACGGTTTGGCTCAAACAGTGTAAACCCACAGTGTTGGGAATGAAATTGGATTACTTGTAGATAACATCTGAAATTTTTGATTTCTGTTTCTTTGTAAAAGAAAGTTGGAACATCTAGCAGGTACAGCTGTGGGCACCCCCTTAACTTACTTACATTTACCGGGCTCCTGCTGTGCCTTTTCATTTTGGGACCCCTGATGTTCGTTGTTTAATCCTCTGAGGTATTCTAAGTCCTCTTAAGCTAGAGAGGGAAGTGGCTGGATCAAGGATCTGCCATTAGTAAAAAGCACCATTGGACTTGAGAGCCCGTGTTCTTTCTATTCTGCGCTGCCCTTGTAACTGTTATGTGGCTGTTCAGCTACCACGGTGGGCATGGCATTTATTACTCATGTCACAATCTTCTGTCAGTGTCTTAGTCAAATGAGATGATTTTTCAATTATTTTAGTCCTTTTCTATCTTCCTGAGATAGGCTTTCAAGTTTCTTAGTCTCTTATCTTCTGAGGAGGGCTCTGTGTGATTCTTGCACTTCTTTGGTTTTGTTGGAGACATTATTTTCTGAGTCTGAGGCAGAATATGATTGGCTTAAAAGGAGCCATGGTTGTGAGAATAACATAGTTTGAGAATGAGAATATTAGTCACAGGATCCCAGTACTTGTCAGATGCTGGGAATACTTGGTAAGAGTCTGTCATGTGACAGCCCCAAGTGGTTAATGGTGGTGATCAGGGCTTTGTGTTTGTTTTCCTAAGATAAATCACATTATAAGAAATGACACCCATCAGTCTTTCAACTTGGTGCAACTGTTTTTCTTTTGAACATAGACCAAAATACATTAAACAATTTTTTTTCACTGTGTAAGCATATACTGAAGGAGAGTAGCATTTGTTTATTTAAGGAGTGCAGGTAATGGGCACGAAAGTAGTTCCAAGTCCTGGGCTGGCTGTCAGGACAGCCCATCTGTGTTCCCACAGGAAACAGCACAGTAAGCAATGTCATGCTTCTAAACAATGGACAGTGAGGTACATGTCTTGGCTGAATTCCAGGTGCTTCCTGGTTGTTGAGTTGCTAATGATGTCAGAGTGCCCAGGTTTCTCTGCATGGGTTTCCTCTGGATGGTGCTTCCTCAAGAGAGGGAGTCTTTATCTCCAACACAGACAATTTGAGTATATTTTGGCTATAGACTAAAAGCTGATATTTCAGGAGTGAATAGAAAGCTGATATGTATCCAGCAAAGGGTTTTTGATATGGTATCTGCTCATTGATGCTGGAGCATTTAGTTACATATATTAGAGAAAAGCTTTCTGGTTTTGCTCTTTTTTGGAAAGCATTTCTAAAATTAGCAGTTCTATGTTGAGACGTCATTTTTCTCTCCAGAGAACTCACTGATGAAAAATGACCTCATGTTAGTTTTAAGCTAGATTTAAATCTTAAAACGAAGTCGGAATTCGTTTGTTTTAATTAAATAAAAAAACACGAGGTATATATTTTTTACATGACAGAGATAGAGATACTGGTTAACCAAAAGCTTTTATGAGTTAATAGTGTGATATGGAGTCTAAAAACTTTAGTGAGAGCTGAGTAGTCAGACTACATTCAAAAGTCCTAATTTCTGGATTTGAAATCTTACCGAAATTTTCTATCACTCTTTGTTACAGTGGGAAGAGTACAGATATTTTTATTTCCTCTTGCCTAATACTGTCATTTTAGGAAAGGGATTGTCAGGAAGAGGTAGGCTTTCCTGTGCCAGTGCAGATGGGGCAAGTTAGCATTTGCCTTAAAGAACAAGACTTTTGGGGAAGTCTCTGCCATGTGGAGTTTTTTTTCCTACCCTATAAATAGAAGGAAAATGAAGACAATTTTGGCTCAACTGCCCTGAGCCACAGGAATTTATTCAAATTTTGCATTTGTTGCAGCTAGCTAGCTTTCTCCCCTTCCGCTGCTCCCTTCTTCCCTTTCCCTCCTTTCTTTTCCTTCTTTTCTTTCTCTATGTTGGGGTAAAGATGAATAAATCCCATCTTTGTGATAAAAGCAATAGCCTATGTGTGGTAGTGACCAACTTATACTCTGTGTGGTCATTTAGACATGAGATTCTGGCTCCATAAATGCTAAATGCTAAATCCTAAAAAAGGAATTTTCATGCATGATTTCCTTGTTATTTTGAGCCCATGAATTTTTTTTTTTTTTTTTTTTTTTTTTTTAGTCTTCCTGTTACTTAGAGATTCTTCATCAGGCTGTGGGGATGGCATAGGGATGATGAACTTTTTTCTTTCCTGTAGGGGCCAGTGACTCCAGGGGGCTGACGTGTGGGGACATCCAAAACCCCAGACTGGAAAAACAGATTGAAAACCTAATAGAGCTTTTACTTAAAGAGCCAAAATAGAGAACATACTCTCATAAGCTTTTTAGGTTGAAGACCATAAAGGACTTAGATACAGTCAGTAGTTACAGACATTTGTTTATGTACGTATTACATCTAAGTATGAAGCAGAAAGAGAAAAGTATGTAGACAGATGGCAAGAAGTAGTAAAGCCATAACTAGGAAGACGAAAAACAGTAAAAGGTTAAGAATGAAAACATTAAGTTTTTGGGGCGCCTGGGTGGCTCAGCGTCTGACTTTGGCTCAGGTTATGATCTTGCGGTCCATGTCAGGCTTTGTGCTGACAGCTCCGAGTCTGGAGCCTGCTTCCGATTCTGTATCTCCGTTTCTGTCTACCCCTCCCCCGCTCATGCTCTGTCTCTCTCTGTCTCTCAAAAATGAATAAATGTTTAAAAAAATTTTTTAAAAAGGAAGACATTAAGTGTTGGAGGAATTTGTGAAGATAGGTAAGCACAGAATATGCTTAAATCTTATGTGCTGCCTGTCAGTCACATTCATAACTGCTTCTCCTCCCAGCCCTTACAGGCAGTTTCTATTTTAAGAACCCAAAATTGGGACCATCTCGAATAAGTGTGGTTTGGCTATGGTTTCTCATCCAACTAGTATTATGTACTAAAACTACCATATCTAGATTTGGGAAGCCAGAAGCTTGAGAAATTATTAAAATGATTTATTAGAATAGCACTGTAAAAGTGTTCAAAACAACTGTCTAAAAAGTGGGTACATTTTTAAATATCTGGTGTTTTAGGAATTCCTAAAATTTGGGGTGCCTGGGTGGCTCAGTTGGTTAAGCATCTGCCTCTTGGTTTCAGCTGAGGTCATGATCTCACAGTTCCTGGGTTTGAGCCCTGTTTCAGGCCCTTTGCTGCTAGTGCAGAGCCTGTTTCGGATTCTCACTCTTTTCCTTTCTCTTTGCCCCTTCCCTACCCTTCTGACTCTCCCCACCCTCATGTGGGTGCACATGCACATTCTCTGTCAAAATAAACAAACTTAAAAATTGCTAGGATTCTGAAATTCCTCTCATTCCTCAATTTTTCTCACAAATGAAATTTAAAAGTTAAAATATACTTACCTTTAATATTATAGCAAGCTACTGAGAGACTAAAAAGTAGTTCTAAGTGGTTGAGTGTCTTTTATGCAATAATGACTTTTGTCTATAGGTAATGAGTAAGTTTTTTTTGGCGGGCAGGGGGACTCCTTGGGAGAGTGTTGAATGTTGTAGCATAAAAGGATTCTTTTATTTCAGGAGTACAACACATTCATATTAAGACTTTTAAAAGTATTTCAACTAAGGAATCTTAAGACTATGGGTTTTTGTTTTTAATAACAAAAAAATGGGTGACACTTTGGTACTCCTACCCATGTGGATGGATAGTATGGAACTAAGCTAAGGACTAGAAATTCTCCATTCTAGGTTGGGTGGCCCGGAGCCGTGGGTTTATTGCAGTTGTGTTGAGGTGACCCTGCCTGGAGAAGAGAGTTGTTTCCTCACGCCTGGTTGTCCCTGGAGCATGCTAGTGATGCCAGCCATTTGTATGTCATTAGTGATGTGGCAAAGCTAGTCAAGCACGGGTAATACTTCCACGGCACGGAGAAGTATCCTACATTTTGTTAATATTACTCAGTTTCTTTTTATCCTCCAAAACCAATAAGTGGGCCCAATCACCTAATACATGTTTTTGATCACTTTGGTATGTGACCAGTTAAAACAGTTTCTTCTTGAAATAGTCTTACTAGCCAGATAATAGGATTTTAAGTTTTTACATTGTTCCTTCTGCCCCCCCTTTTTTTGCCAAGTAGTATGTTTTGTACAATTAAAAAATATTTTTAAAAATTTTTTTATTTATCATTGAGAGACAGAGAGAGACAGAGCATGATCATAGGAGGGGCAGAGAGAAGGGGAGACACAGAATCTGAAGCAGGCTCCAGGCTCTGAGCTGTCAGCACAGAGCCCAACATGGGGCTTCAGGCCACAAACTGTGAGATCATGACCTGGGTCGAAGCCGGACGCTTAACTGACTGAGCCACCCAGGCGCCCCTTGTACAATTAAAAATTTTAAAACTTACTGTCACACGGACATATATGGAGCAGGAAGTTAAAATCTTATGCCCTTGCCTACAAGAAATTACTTTTAATAGTTTGGTGTATATATACTCCAAACATTTCCCATCATGGAAAACTTCATGAAGGTATATGTATCCCTTATTCATTCTTTTTTTTTTTTTAATGGAATGTTTTGCAGATTTGCATGTCATCATTGCAAAGGGGCCATGCTAATCTTCTCTGTATTGTTGAAGCCAGTTCTTTGTTTTTAATGGCTGCATTATATTCTCAAATATGGGTGTACCTCACTTTAACTCTATTGATATACACTTGGATTTTTTCTTTTTCTTAAAAAGATTTTTTTTTTTACATTAATTCGTTTTTGGGAGACAGACCAAGAGCAGGGGAGGGGCAGAGAACGAGGGAGACAACAGAATTTGAAGCACGCTCCAGGCTCTTAGCTGTCAGCAGAGAGCTGGACGCAGGGCTCAAACCCATGAACCATAAGATCATGACCTGAGCCAAAGTTGGACACCTAACCAGTTGAGCCACCCTGGTGCCCCGTGGTTTTTTTCTATTTTTTTTTGCCCTTAAAGTCAACAGAGCAGGAAAATTCTTTGTATACTTCTTTGCATATGTGCATGTATTTCTGTTGGATTCCTAGAAGTAGAATTACTAAATGAAGTTGTAGCTCATAGGAATAGACATTTCCCCCAATGATGTATGAAAATGAGTATTTCTGTGTATCTTTGCCAATATTTGAGAGTAGGTACCTTTCCCTTTGCTTTGGCAGTTTGAGGTCTCATTGCTCTAATTTGTATTTCTCTAACTAAAAGGGAGGTTGCATATTTTTTTCATACATTTATTGGTATTTATCTTTCATGATTGTCCTTTTAATTTCTTTGCTTGGTTTTTTTAGTTTTCTTAGGAGCGCTGTATATATTAATTAATAGTCCTTTGTTACATATGTTGCAGATATATTTTATGCTGAAGATACTTCAGCCACACAGGAGTTGCCTAGTTTTAGGTAGCTTTATTTGTCAGTTTTTTTTCCTTAAAACTTTTGGATTTTGTGTCTTACTTTAGGGAGGCCTTCTCCATCCCAAGATTATAAACAACTTCTCCCTTATTTCCTTTGAATACATTTTTAGTTTAATAAAATAGTTTATTGTTTATCAGTTTGGAATTATCAATTTAGAATTATTTATGTTTAAAGTATGAGGTAAGACTCTAACCTTTTTTCACACAGGAATATCCAGTTATCCCAACACTTTTCATTGGATGATCTGTTTTCCTTACTGACTTCAAATTTTCTTATGTTCTAATGTCTCATATGTAGATACATTTGTTTTTGTACTTCTGCTGTTCTGTTGATTTGTTTATTCCTCCTCTGGCATCATGTTGTTTTTTGATATTTGGTAGGGAAAATCCTTTCTTTCTTTTTCAAAAATGCCTTAACTAATCACAAGCATTTATTTACTTTTTCCAGAAGAACTTTTCAATGTATTAATGTCTAAATATCTTGTTTAAGTGATATTTCATAGTTTGGTTTTATTTTTATATGTGATTTATTCAGTAATCTGTATCTTTTTTTTCCTTCATTTTTTCTTACATTTCAGAATCCTGTATATGGAAACTCACCTGAGTCAGTGCAGTCTAGAAGGGTAGTAATTTCTCATAATATGGACAAAGCTCTAAAAGAAGGTAAGGAAAAAATGAGAGTATATAATTACCATGTAAAGCAACTCATTATGTTCTAAAGGGAAAATGCAATCTCTAACAAATTTATCCTTCTTGTCTGTTTGTAGCCTTAGGAATTTTTATTCATGAGTTTTTATGTTGACTAAAAAATACATCCTTAGTTTAGTTGAATGGATGGGATTTAAATATAGATTAAGTAGGATTTCCAAGTCATGAAGCTAACTGGCCATGTGGATCTAGCTCCAGCATGTGAAACGAGGATCAGGTCTCTGCTATCTAAAATAGGTATCAGGAAATATATTTTCTTCTAGATGTAACTGAGAGAAGGTGTGTTGGGGATGAGTGCACTCAGGCTCACTCACTGACAGCAAATGAAGGGGTAGCGGTCAGCTTTCTGAAAGAATGACGGACGAGCCAGTAACAGTGGTATTGAAGAAGGCTGAAGGCAGGTCGCCAAGGGCACAGTGTTGTTACTGTTACATGTAGAAATGGAACTAAGTAGGCAAATTAACAAATATTGAAATTGAGAAGATACATTTTGATCAAATTAAAGTTCAAATAATATTTTAAAAATCAAATATTTAAAAACTCAGTTTCACTTATAAGTGCAGGAAAAGAGTCTTGAGTTTTTCTAGTGAATACATGGTGTTAGATATGAAGTTGAGAGAACCGAATAAGTGATACATACTTAAGCAAGTATGTTTACTTTCATAGTTCACAGAAAGTACTGTATTAAATTTGAAGATGAGTACTATGTAAGTTCAGAGACCATCTGAAATTGTATGTATTCATAGAGTTTAGAACTTTTGGAACTCATTAAACTTTTCAGATATTTCTATTAGTAAAGTACGATGACTTTGATAAAAGGCAAATTTTAAAATTCAGTAATTTTAATATAATCTCAATGTCATGGTTTAAAAATAATTCTTAACTGTATTTATTGAAGTAAAATTTACATACTTTGAAATGCACAAATCTTCAGTATATATACAGTAATTTTCATAAATGCATATAGCCATGTAACCAGCACCCTTTGCAAACTAAAATGTTTTTTTTTAATGTTTATTTTTGAGAGAGAGTGAGAGCATTCATGCAAGCCAGGAAGGGGCAGAGAGAGAGAGGGACATAGAGAATCCCAAGCAGGTATCATGCTACCAGTGTGAGCCCAACACGGGGCTTGGGCTCACGCACTGCGAGATCAAGACCTGAGCAAAATTAGGAGTTGGATGCTTACCCACCTGAGCCACCCAGGAGCCCCTAAACATTTCCATCATTATAGGAAGTTTGCCTCTTGTCCCCCTTTAATGAAACCCACTTCTCTTATTGTAATTTCGATCACTGTAGATCAGTTTTGCCTATTCTTAAACCTCCTAGAAGTTTGTATGGAATCATACAGGACGTAGTGTCCTATGCCTGACTTCTTAGCATTAAAAAATTTTTTTTAACTGTTTATTCATTTTGGAGAGACAGAGCATGAATGGGGGAGGGATGTGGGAGGGGGGACACAGAATACAAAATAGGTTCAGGCTCTAAGCTGTCAGACTCCGATGCAGGGCTTGAACTCACAAACCATGAGATCATGACCTGAGTCTTATATCAGTTCATTCTTTGTTATTACTGAGTGTAGTATTACTTTATACTAATATGACTGGGTCACAATATATTTATCCTTTTTCTTTTTGGATATTTGGGTTGTTTCTAATTTTTTGAAACATACTGAATAGAGCTGCTATAAACAAGTATTTTTCTGGACATGTTTTTCGTTTGTCTTGGACAAATTCCTAGGAGTAAAATTGCAGGGTCGAGGGTAGTTGTGTGTTTAACTTTATCGGAAATTGCCACATGATCTAAAGCGGTTGTGTCTTTATTTCAGCTCTCATTATGTATGACCGTTCTAGTTGTTTTGCATCATCGCCAACATTCACTGGTGTCACTCTCTCTCTCTTAACTATATTGGTAAATGTAAAACAAAATCGTACTGTGAGCTTCAACTGCATTATCTGTGGAGACGAATGATGTTGAACATCCTTTCATGTGATTTTTGACCACTTCCATATCTTCACTTGTGATGTGTCTGTTCAAGTCTTTTTTTAAAATAAATATTTAACTTAGAGTTGTAGGAGTATTTTTAAAGATCTATTTTGGTTTCACATTCCTTCTTAAATATGGATATAGTGAATACTTTCTATCAGTTCGTAAATTGCCTTTTATTTTTTAAATGTTGTCTTTGAGCAGAAGTTTTAAATTTTGATAACATTTAATTTACCAATTCTCTTTTTTTTCTATTCTCTTGATAGCATAATTTTTGTCTTCGAGTTCATTGACTGTTTTTCTTAAAATTTTAGTGTGTAGTTAAGTGTATCCAGTGAATTGTTTTAATTATATATTGTCCTCATGACTAGAATTTCCATATGGTTCTTCTTTGCAGTTTTGGGTTCTCTGAGATTTCCTCATCTGTCACTTAGGACCATCTTTATCTTTAATTCCTTGAACATACTTTATATAGCTGCTTTGAAGGCTCCTTGGGTGAAGTCTAAAACCTGGGCCACTTTGGCTTTGCTTTCTGTCGATTGATTTTTGCTCTTAAGTATGTATTACTTGTGTTTGTTTGTTTCTTCCTCAGGTCTTCTTCTTTTTGATTATGTCCTGAACAGTGTGGATGCTACTTTCTAGACATTCTAGCTTCTGTTATTGTCCTCTGAAGAGTGTCCATTTTTGTCCTAGTATGCAGCTAAATTTTTGACTCTCCACTTTGGGGATACTTGGTTTTACACATATTTTTAGGGCAGGCTTGCTTGGATTTTGTCCTTAGTCTGTGGTGAATTTCTCAGTCCTGGGTCATAGGGGTTAACCTTCTAGTTCATGTTCCCTACACAGTTTCAGTGGAAAGTCCATGGTCCGATCTCTAGCTGGACAGGATTCCAGTTCTGTGGCGGACAACAGTTCAAGTATCTGTTCCGCTGACTCAGTCTTCCAGCTGTTGCTTTGAACTGGTCTCCTCGCAGTCATACTTCCATACCTGTGTAGGACGGAGTGAGCAGTGGGTTTGAGAATTTGTAATTCAGACTTTGTGGCTCTGTCCTTTTTTGTATTTCCTGCATTTATGTTCAGCTGCTTTGGCAGTTCCTAACTCTGTTTCTGATATCTTAGATTAAAATTAAAAACACACAGATGTTCAGTCTAAGTTTGAACTGCCTTGGGGCGCCTGGGTGTCTGTGTCCGACTTCAGCTCGGGTCATGATCTCACAGTTCGTGAGTTTGATCCCTGTGTTGGGCTCTGTGCTGACAGCTGAGGGCCTGGATCCTGCTTTGGGTTCTGTCTCTCCCTCTATCTCTGCTCCTCCCTAGCTCACACTCTGTTTCCCCTTCTCTCTCAAAAATAAATAAACATAAAAAAAAAAAGTTTTAACTGCCTTGTGTCTCTAGGACTACTGAGTGTCTCAGGGGAAAGTTATATAAACATGACTTGTACCAGCACTAGGTCCCTTCTATTAAGGATAGATTTTCCCTTCAGTTTCTCTGACTTTGCTTTCTAGTGCCTTTAAATAGTTGTTTAATATTTTTTCTCCAGAGTTCACAATTGGTTTCTATTGGAAGGTTAGTCTGATATAAGCTATTCTACCATAACTGAATTGGAGCTGTCTCTCTTTTTTCTTTTAATTGTGGGAAACTACATAATGTAAAATTTATCAGCTATTTTAAAGTATATAGTTCAGTAGTATTATGCATATTTTCACTTCTGTGGAAAGGTTTCCAAACTCTTACCATCTTGCAAGCCTGAAACTATACCTGTTAAGTCCCACTGCCCCATTCCCTCTGATCCTGGTAATGAGCACTCTGCCTTCTGTCTCCATGAATTTGACGTTAGGTACCACATATAAGTGAGATCAAATAGTATTTGCCCTTCTGTGTTGAGCATATTTACTTATTAGCACAATGTTCTCAAGGTTAGTCCATGTTGTAGTATGTGTCAGAATTTCCTTTTTTTTTTTTTTTAAGGTTGATGAATACTCCATTTTATGTCTGTAACAAGATAGGTTTTTTTTTTTTTAAAGATCTTATTTTTTTAAGTAAACTCTTTACCCGTTGTGAACTTATGACCCCATGACCAGGAGTCACCTGCTCTCCCGACTGAGCCAGCCAGGCACTTCCTATAACCGCATTTTCTTTATCCATTCATTCATCAGTGGACATTTGGGTTGCTTCTAGCTTTTTGTTATAGTGATTATGCTGCTATGAACATGAGTGTCTCTTTAATTTTTTAAGATTGTAAAATTTCTCTGCACCTAAACGTGGCATATTTATCTACCATGGACCAATTTGTTTCAGAATATTTATGGAACAGAAAAGACCAGGGCTGAGGCCTAGTTGACAAAAACCAAAACAGAATGAAACCAAAAAAAAATCTCAAAACCACATTATCCTCAGGCTACTTTCTGCGCAATGATTTATTTGGAAAGGACAGTATTATCCAAAGCCTTGGGGTAAGAGCTTTAGTTAATTACACTTTGGTACAGGAATTTTTTTCTTTTTTTTCTCCTACTATATTCCTAATGTTTACAATTTCCTCTCCTTTGTTTTAAGCAAAATGATTTTCAGTGGAGTTGAACATTATATTACCCACCAAAAGAAGAACTAAAGGCTGCTATCAAGTTGGTTATGAGAATAAAATGTAGGCATTTGGGAGTCATTAAAAGCAACAGTAAACTAGGGGTGCCTGAGTGGCTCAGTCAGTCAAATGCCTGACTCTAAATTTCAGCTCGGGTTGTAATTTCATGTGGATTCGAGCCCCATGTCAGGCTTGCTTCTAGATTTACCCTACTTTGTTACCCTAAATCCTCCTTTTACATTAATCTGAAGTTCCAATCATATTATTCCATCTTATGTAATCTTCATAGATTCCTTTTTACCTGCTAATTTCTTTGAGAGCACTCAATTTTTGTTGGCTACTATTACATGTTTAGAAGAAAGACTCTATGTTGGCAGTGAGGATAAGTGTTCTTTCTCGTTGTGGTTATATTATTTATCCTTATTTCTTTTTAAGAAAACTTTTTTTATTTGAGAGAGAGAGAGAGTGAGTGAGTGTGTGTGTGTGTGAGAGAGCAGAGGAGAGGGGAGAGAGAGAATCTTAAACAGGCTCCACACTCAGCGTGGAGCTCAATGTGGGGCTTGAGCCCATAACCCTGGGATCATGCATGACCTGAGTTGAAATCGAGACTCAGATGCTCAACCACCTGAGCTACCCAGGCGCCCCTATGCTTATTTCTTAATAGAGACCATAAAATAATATAAATCATGAATTTCTGTATCTTCAGATTGACCCATAGAGTATATTTGAAATAACTCATATATGTACTTGTGTAAATGAGTATATGTACCTTGTAATATATACTTAGAATCATGGCTTTGTTGCATACTTTTTCTTTCTTTTTTTTTTTTTTTGGCCCAACATGGGGCTCAAACTTAAGACCCTGAAATCAAGAGTGCTATGCCTCACTGACTGAGGCAGCCAAGTGCCCTTGTTTCATACCTTTATATTTGTTATGTTTTTATAATACTTAGCTTAAAGGGGTACTGATAAGCTATGGATAGAGATTTGTTGGTGTGACAGGTAAATGTTCTATTACTGAGTTCAGATTTTTGCCAGTATTCAGTTTCGTCCATTCCTAACCAAAATGTATTATCAGAAGAGTATTTTAGGGCTGTATTGGTTAACATGTGCAGTGTGGCTAACACAGGTAATGGGACATTATGTAGATGAATATGCCATTCACATAGACCCTTTCGCATACTAAGAAGATCTTATTTTAAAGATACTAAGCCTCTTAAAATTGCTTTTAATTTCCTTCTATAATTTGAAAGTAAACTTTAACCAAGGGAAAAATGCTTCTATTTCCCAAATGTTTTGGGTTGTAGATTTATTTGCTACTAGACAAAAATTCTGTGGCATGAAAACTTTGTTTAATGAAAGAGTAAGGGAGAATCGCAAATGAACAAATTCGTGTTTTGTTGTCAAGGTGGCTCTTACCATGCTCTGATTGCTTGGCACTGAGATGTCCAGGAGAAGGATGGAAAGGACTTGCAGACCAGGGCCTGTGGATGTCACGTAGTTCAGCCCACCATCTCAGGAAGTAATGTTTTTTGTGTCATCCTTGTCCATTGGATATCCAGCTTGTTTAAAAGTTGCCTCTGGGGGCACCTGGGTGGCTTAGTCAGTTAGGTGTCCGACTCCGGCTCAGGTCATGATCTCATGTTCATGGGTTCGAGCCCTGCATCGGGCTTTGTGCTGACAGTTCAGAGCCTGGAGCCTGCTTCAGATTCTGTGTCTTCCTCTCTCTCTGCCCCTCCCCCGCTCACTCTCTGTCTCTCAAAAATGAAAAAGACATAAAAAAATTTTTTTAAAGTTGCCTCTGATAGAGTATTCACCATCTAATGTGAATCTTGAATAGCTTTAATGTTTTTATTCAATTCCTCCTAGTGTTGATCAGAATAAACAACTTCTTGTGACTTCCACCTGTTTGGCTCTATTAATGCTTTCTAGGGCAATGTTTAAAGGTATAGCCATTTGCATATTTTTTCATGTAAATATATATTTTTTAATGTTTTTAATTTATTTTTGAGAGCAAGACAGCATGAGCAGGGGAGGGTCAGAGAGAGAGGGAGGCACAGAATTCGAAGACAGGCTTCAGGCTCTGAGCTGTCAGTATAGAGCCTGACACGGGGCTCGAACCCATGAACCATGAGATCATGACCTGAGCCAAAGTCAGATGCTTAACCGACTGAGCCACCCAGGTGCCCCCATATAAATAGATTTTAAAGAAGCTGGAGGTCCACTGGGCAAGGAAGCTATTTCAGATGTTTCCTGTCTTGTACTCCTGTGACTTGTTTTGTTCAGCCTTCATGAGGGACTAATGTGTACTGAGTACCAAGAGTGTTTGACTGGCAGGTAGGATCCTTGGCTTTGCCACCTATTTGGCTTTGAGCAGATTACTTCACTTATTGGAGTCTCAATTTCCTGAGAGGATGTAGCTCAGTTACTCTGTAGGAACAATGAATGATTGATCTATTTGTTGCTAATAAATGAGATTATAGGATTGACCTATTCCTGTTTTTGCCGTAATTTCTTAAATATTTGGGTCAGAAACTTTTCCTGTTTTCTCCTAAATGGAAGAGTCCAATTAGGAATGAGATATGATTAGACATATTGTAAAACTTCAGCATGGAAGGTAAAATAGATAGATATCCACTGGACACAAAAGAAAAGGCTGGGTGTCTAAGTTAAGTGTCTGTCTTTGGCTCAGGTCATGATCTCACAGTTCACGAGTTCGAGCCCCATGTTGGGCTCTGTGCTAACAGCTTGGAGCCATGAGCCTGCTTAAGATTCTGTGTCTCCCTCTTTCTCTGCCCTTCCCCTGTGCATGCTTTGTCTCTCTCTCTCAAAAATAAAGTTAAAAATTAAAAAAAAAAGAATGAGATGTGTCTACTTTTTGTAAAATCTAGAAAACATAACCATTTTTTTAAAATGTTTATTTTTGAGAGGGAGAGCGTGTGCACATGGAGGGTCAGAGACAGAGAGGGAGAGAGAGAATCCCAGTCTCCACACTGTCACCGCAGAGCCCGATGTGGGGCTCAAACTCAGGAATCGTGAGATCATGACATGAGCCAAAATCAAGAGGGTCAGATGCTTAGCTGACCAACCCAGGCATCCTGGGACACCTAACAACTATTAGTTCAAATTAATATCTGAAAGTGAGCACAAAATAGCCAAAGGGTTTAGGAGATGATTAATCTGTTGAATTTGCTTTTGTTTTGCCTTTTCTTTTGTGTCCAGTGGATATCTATTTTACCTTCCATGCTGGAAGTTTTACGATACTAGAATTAAAAACTTATTTAATGAAAAATGAAAGATTGAAGTAGTGTCTTTTTTTCTTTTTTAATGCCTCCCCCATTAGTCTTTGGCAAGTAATGTTCTCACCTGTAAGGCTTACCTACCTTAAGTATCTTCTCCCACTACTGAGGCCAGTGGAATCACTTTGAGACTTTAGCCAAATCTTTGTATATATGTGTCTGTGAACAAAATTGTTGGTGCTCTATGTATGTTTTTGACCTATGAGATTTAAGATGCTATTTTGTAAATTATTATAAAGCTATAATGCAGACATTCTGGAAACATGCAAAAACACTGGATATACTTTCACAGTCAATATGCTGAGAAAAAAGCTGTCAGAATATTAAAACAAGAATAGTTTTTTCGTTGTCTTGCGGGCTGTTGCATGTACATGGAATCCTCACACAGGATGCATACTGACCCTGAGCTGGAGGTTCCATTTGTGACCCAGTTTTCTGGGAAATAGGACCCCCTCTACCCTCGCCAGGCGCATTTAAAATTGGTGTGTAATGACCAAGAGGAGTAAAATGAACAGCAAATCCTGGACTGCACAGGTATTTGAAAATTATAGGTTAGACTTTTGTAGGCCGGTTGTGAAGTGAGTCAGGATCCCAAGTTACATTTTGTTTCATAGGATTCCTGGGGACAAAGCAAAGCAAGAGTAAACTGTTTATCTGAGATGATGTATGGTCATAGCAAAATTAAGCCAAATCAACTGGTATTTGAGGACAGAAATGAGCAGTGCTTAAAAAATAGTGCAGGTGTCCTTGAGCTGGAACATGAGTATGTGGCGAAGTGTTTTTCTCCCTTGGGGGAATCACCACCTAAACCCTTCCCTTCTCTACGGGCTTGAGCAATAAATACAGTGACTACTGTACAGAAGTAGTGATGGAGTAATGTGGCTAGACAAAATTAAGATGTGCTGAAAGTATAAAATATATACCAGATAGTGAAGACATCGTGTGGAAAAAGTTTCATCAACATAGTATTGACTATGTGTTGAAATCCTAATATTTTGGATATGTTAGTTGAAATACATTATTGAAATTTAACCTGTTTTTTTTCCCTTCTTAACATGGCTACTAGACTACATATGTGACTCTCCTTTTTCCGTTGGATAGCACTAATCTAGAGCTCAGGTTTTTTATTTCTAAGGCATAAAATTGGTCCAGAATTAAGAGAGACTAGAAATCTTTCAGAGAAAGTGGTCAGCTACAGATGTTGAACCTGGTGTGATACCTGACTTATGGGATTGTTCCTGTGTTGGGGTCTCACTTAGAGACAGAAACCTCATAGTACTTGCAAGAAAATTTAATACAAAGTTTTATCAACTTGTAAAGGGACTTAGTTACTGGGAGATAAAGAGAACTCCAAATATGGGAAGAGCAGGTAATGGGAGAGGTCACTGTCCCTAGTGGTGGACAGTAGAGCACGTTAAGGAGGGACACAATGGGAGAGGGTTGGTTCTTCATCCTGGAGCTGAGATCCGGGCCTGACTGGGGAGGGCATAGCCATGGTCTGTGTGATGGTGGAGTGGTTTGGGGAGCCACCCCCATGGTGCTAGCACAATTCTCTGGGAAGCTGCCCTCTGTGTGCCATTGGAATCTGCTGGAGTGAGTGCCATCTGGTGCCCCCCCATGCTGCTGTGTGCAGCACACCTCAGGGGCAGTCAGAGAGGAGCACACGGGAAACAGGAGAGAAGCCCCTTCCTCCTCTAGCGTCACTCCAGCATCCTCTCCCGACAAACCTTGACATGATCTTGGTTGGCAAAGAAGAAGTGTTTACTGGGTCCATTCCCAGTATCCTAAAGCAGGGCAAAAAACGGTGCATTTGGAGCAGAGAGGCAATAAACTGATGACTGGCACACTCCATATGCAGATTGCCACTGTGTAAGATGCTCTGTTGTCTTGATAAATTTAGATAGTTTGGCTCCAAGATAGAGTATTTAAAAATTGGGCCGTCTGTGAATTTTGAGGACATATGGTCAGCACACTCCTAGAATTTTAGTTAGAGGAGACTTTTATTTTGAAATATTTTAGGAAAGATTATGTCTTCTCTTATTTTGTTATCCACTCTCTTTATATTTTAAACAGTGAATGTTAAGTAGTAGTTTCCAGTAGAAATGCTGTCTTGGTGTTTCATCAAAGTTTTACTCCTTGGTCTGTTTATTCCCGGTAGTGTTTGACTACAGTTACAGAGATTATGTTCTGTCCTGGTATGGAAATCTCAGCAGAGACGAGGGGCAACTTTACCATCTGCTCTTGGAAGACTTTTGGGAAATTGCCAGACAGCTGCGCCACAGACTGAGCCACGTGGATGTGGTTAAAGTCGTCTGCAATGATGTTGTAAGAACTTTACTCACTCACTTCTGTGACCTGAAAGCTGCAAATGCCAGGTAACTGTTCGAATATGAACAACCTCCCCCACTTTTCTTCACATTAAAATATTTTTCTTTTATAGAAAGGGGTCAAAGTCCAGATAAAGTTCTAGAATTTTCTGCGTCTTGCTGGCAGTTGGCTTGAGATGTACATATATTGAGGGGTAATAATTATAGTGTGCTGATAGAGTAGAATTTTTTTTTTTTTTTTAGTGTTGGACATATTGTGATGAGTGTCTGTGAATTTACAATTTTTGGAAAAGTTAAGAATTCATGTTTCTTTTTGTGAGTCCTGTGTTAAGAGCTCTGTCTCATCATGGTATGTTGAAAACTATTTAATTATTATTATTACTATTACTGCTTTTATTCTGAAATGCCAATTTTGTTATTTTAATTCCTATTTTTTCTTTTTTTACATTTTCTTTTTTTAAAATTTACATCCAAGTTACTTAACATGTAGTACAGTAATGATTTCGGGAGTAGGATCCAGTGATTCATCCCCCACATTAACACCCAGTGCTCATCCCAGCTCGGGTTTTCCTTCCTGCCCCTCGCCCAACCCTCTGTTCTCTGTGGTTAGGGGTCTCCTATGGTTTGTTCCCTGCCCTGTTTTTATATTATTTTTGCTTCCATTTCCTTATGTTCATCTGTTTTGTTTCTTAAATTTCACATATGAGTGAAGTCATATGATATTTGTCTTTTTCTAATTTTGTTTAGCATAATATATTCTAGTTCCATCCATGTTGTTGCAGATGGCAAGATTTTACTGTTTTTGATTGCTAATATTCCATTATGTGTGTGTGTGTGTGTGTGTGTGTGTGTGTGTGTGTATACACACATCCATTATATATATATATATATATATATATACCCACCAGCAGTGCAAGAGCATTCCTCTTTCTCTGCATCCTCGCCAACAACTCTTGTTTTCTGAGTTGTTAATGTTAGCCATTCTGATGGGTGTGAGGTGGTTCTCACTATGGTTTTGATTTGTATACACACACACACCCACACACACATATACATACACACCCCCTCCACATCTTCTTTATCCATTCATCAGTTGATGGACATTTAGGTTCTTTCCATACATTAGCCATTGTCAATAGTGCTGCTATAAATATTGGGGTGCATGTGCCCCTTCCTGTATCCTTTGGATAAATACCTAGTAGTACAATTGCTGGGTCATAGGGTAGTTCTATTTTTAATGTTTTGAGGAACCTCCATACTGTTTTCCAGAGAGCTGCACCAGTTTGCATTCCCACCAGCAGTGCAAGAGCGTTCCTCTTTCTCTGCATCCTTGCCAACAACTATTGTTTTCTGAGTTGTTAATGTTAGCCATTCTGATGGGTGTGAGGTGGTTCTCACTGTGGTTTTGATTTGTATTTCCCTGATGATGAGTGATGTTGAGTATGTTTTCATGTGTCTGTTAGCCATCTGGATGTCTTCTTTGGAAAAGTGTTCATGTCTTTTGTTCATTTCTTCACTGGATTATTTGTTTTTGGGGGGTTTGATTTGGTAAGTTCTTTGTAAATTTTGGATACTAACCATTTATCGATACATTCTTTGCAGATACCTTCTCCCGTTCCATTAGTTACCTTTTAGTTTTGCTGACTGTTTCCTTCACCGTGCAGAAGCTTTTTATCTTGATGAGGTCCCAGTGGTTCATTTTTGCTTTTGTTTCCCTGGAGACATGTTGAGTAAGAAGTTGCTCTGGCTGAGATCTCCACAAGGTTTTTGCCTGCTATCTCCTCTAGGATATTGATGGCTTCCTGTGTTACGTTTAGGTCTTTCATCCATTTTGAGTTTATTTTTCATATGGTGTAAGAAAGTGGTACAGGTTCATTCTTCTGCATGTCACTGTCCAGTTTTCCCAACACCATTCCCAGGTGCCCCTGAATGTCCTGTTATTGAGTGAGTGTGAGAATGCTGAATTAAAGCCTTTCTAACTTGCACGTAAAAGTCGTCTTATCGAAAGGAGTGGCCTTCTGCCTGTTTGGATATGGACTCAGTAGGAGAGGGGCTCCTTACAGTTAGCGTGGCCTATTCTTACTGATAGTATTCTATCTCTACTTTCAGTGAAGAGAGAAGGTATCTGACAGACACACAGGAGGATAAATAAGCATCCTTCTTGGGCAGGTGGTAACTGCTGTTCTAAGAACCCCAGCTGGGTGACTTTACCAGCCAGCAGTCCTGTTCTGAACTGTGCTGTTGCTCACTGGGGCCCAGCTGCCAAATGTCATTGTCCAGCAGCAGCTCCCTGTGCCTGGCTAGATTGCCTTTCTCTAGGAATCCTTTTCTCTCCCAGAGTCTACCTAGCACAAGCCTATGAGACCAATGTTTACAGAGCCATCTCATGTCTAGTATTTTCCAGCTTACTGCCCCCACTGTGTTGCCTTTTTAAAAAAAAAAAACCATGACCCATAGTAAGAAATACATTTTCTATTGTGACCTAATTTCAAAAAACCGTACTCTCATTACCTGTGATAATTGATACCTTTCTGTTAACATTTTTTTAAATCGTGTTGGAGACTAGCTAAATTTCATTTTATTCCTTGTGGGTCACAACCTAGATTTGAAAAAATTATTGTAGAGCAGTGGTTCTCTGATTATTTTGGTCTCAGGACCCCTGTATACTCTTAAAAGGTATTGAAAACCTAAAAGCACTTTGCTCGTGTGGGCCCTGTCTCATGGGGAGCTGCAGCCCACTTGTACTGGTTTGCAAGAGCTGACTGTGCACATCTCTTCCCAACGTGGAGATCAGTGACATCACCTTGTTTGCTTGTGGTTGGCCATGATGGGAGTATTTACACAGTGCGAATGCTCCAAATCAGAGCTGTTTTCCCCCTTGGGGAAGCCACTTGTTCAACCTAATACCACCTCACCTTTCGTTACACTAATGATATTTACCATGTCGGATACTAGAAGTAAGAAATTTTGAAGTGCACGAATACAACACCACTCCCATTAGCCAGCAGAGTGATGCCAGCACACATCAGGTAGCCTCTGGAAGCTCCCCTGTGCTTGTGAGAACAGTAGAAAAGACTTGTGTCGTTTTGTATTGCACACAGGGGTCCCCAGACCACCCTTTGCAAATGGCTGTTGCTAGAGAAAGCAGCTTCCAGTAAGGGAGTGTGTGCACTAATAAGGAAAGTGAGAGGGTGAGGACTCTTGGCTTTTATACCTGGCTGCTCGGGAGCTTCAGCCTCTCCTTTCGAGTGTCTAGCAGCCCCTTGGAGCGCCTGCTGGTTGGCTGCGGTATCTGCTGAATACAGCGCTCCTTCGTTCTGCCTGGCAGATACTGCCCAAGACTTGTCTGAACTCCATGGAAGGTCATTTTAAAGTATGTAAATTATGGTCCAACAGACGACAGTATTTTAAATCCATGGTTTATTCCAGCAGGAAGACTGATGGATTTTGGTTTGGGAGAAGAGCAAGTGGTTAGAGAAATTTTAGCATTTTTATGATTATCTAATTTGAACATGAACATATATTTTTCATGGAGACATTTGCCAGCTTCTGAAATTATTGCTTCTGAGACTAATCTAAAGATATTATGGGTAAACCATTGCAATAATAGAAACAGAGAATTGATTCCATTTTAGAAACGCCTTCTCCCTGGGCTTCTAGTTTTCTTACCCCAATGGTAGGTTTATTTTGCTGATATCTGGACTATGCCCAGAAGCTCTAGTTGATGGTTTTTATTAAAGAAAAAAAGATCCACTCTATACTGGCATTATAGACATTTGGAAAAGTGCCAGTAGGTTACGGGTGTTTTTCATATAGATGATTGTGCCCTGAAAGTGAACTCTAGAGAACTGCTATCTGATGGTGCATTATCTTCTACAAGTCAGACGGTGAGACTGGCAGACAGTGTGTCGAGGTTTGATGGCTGTGTCTACACTTGCCTGCTCTGGGTAAACAGTGCCCTTGTCCTAGAAATCTTTGTTGGTCTGCTGGTATCTGGGCTGTAAAATGACGTTGGCATCCTGGGAAGCACCCGATTGAATTGGCCACGGTCAGACAAGCGAATAATAAATTGCATTAATAAAAACAACACAATACACTGGTTGAGTGTTAGGCCATTGTGTGGAGGCAGCTTTCCAGTCAGCTCATATTTATTTCCAGGCTGATATTCTGTTGCTGCTGTAAACCCATCCAGATCACATTTAATTCTTGCCTCTGCTGCTTCTTCCTTTGTCCCATCTGTCTTGTTTCAGCATGTTTCAGGAAAATCTAAAACTGATTCTTTGTATGCTGTCTAGTCAATAGCATCTTTAATTTCATAGTCTTCTTACAGTCTCTTTGTGTTTTGTTTACTAGTCAAGCACAGGCATGCTGTTTAAGGGGAAAAGTAATTTTTACTAAGGTATTCTGTCTTTATCTCTGAAATGTCCCCTCCCCCTTTCATCTTTGCAATTTTTGATTAGAGAGCAGTGTAAAGAGTGTGAACTTGAGAGTTAGGCAGAACAGGAAGGCTTATTTCTACCATTTATTACCTCAGGCTTTAGACTATTCATGTAACCACTCACATCCTCAGTTCTCTCATCTGTGAAATGGTGATGATGATATCTGCTTCTTGGTGTAGGTGGGAAGATTAAGTAATGTTGAACACAGGAAATTTATAACAGGCTAATGTTTGTCTGCGCACTCAAGGAATGAGAACCCACATGTAGTAGGGATAGTAGTAAACAGTTGGTTCGCACTGGGACAGGAGGATGTTGCCTGGATGAAGAAGGTGCGTGGACACCACCTGACCCAGAAGGAGCCATGTGCCTCATGATCTTTCCTTGGGTTCGCAGGCAATACCCGATACCCACTAACTAGAGGGCATGATGGGAATATGCTGCTCGGAGCGAACAGAGAGAGATTCCAGGGAAGCCTTTGCCCCTCCTTTTTCCATAGATGGAACTGATTTGACCAGCTGTCTGGCCTTCGGCTCAGAAAGTTTTCCCTAACTCTCTTCTAGGAGAGAGATGAGTTTGTCGAAGCCTGAGGGCCAGGCTCTTTTTTATTTTCTGCCTTCCATTGGGAAAGAGAGGGGGTTGTGTATGCTTTGAGAGGAATTTTGGTATTATAGAAAGAAGCCTCTCGTTAGTTTTTTTGGGGCCAGCTTTTCCCAGTAATGATTAACCAAATACATATTTTAAAGTAAAATTATACCCTTAAAAGTGCTTGGCATGACAAAAATAGTATCTAGATCTTAGTATATTTAAAATAATTCTAGCTGGCAGCATAGTTAATTGAAAATAGTTGAGGATGCCATTTTAAATATATTATTTTTATTTTTTAAGGTAAACTCTACCCCCAGTGGTTCAGACTCTTGACCTGAAAACCAAGAGTCCCATGCTTTAACAACTGAGCCAGCCAGGCACAACTGAAGGTGCCATTTTAAAAAAGTCAACATATATCAATATATATGCAAAGACTTATTCTTAAATTCTGTTTATTTTGTTGGCTTTGCACATTAGTGTTGAATTTCTCTTGCTTGTCGTAGAAGACAAAGAGGAAATCTTTCTTTTATAGAATACCTACTCTGGAAACTAGTCTTCATTCTCTAGTGCAAAAAGAAAGTGCAGTGAACTCCCAGGAGGTCTAGTCATAAAGGCACGGATGTGCATTTGTTTCATTTCCTGTGTAGTGCACAGTACCCAGTAGGATCGCTCCCCTGTGTAGTGTCCCCCCTCCACCCCCAGGAATGACCACTAGTTATTGTGAGAAGTCCCTAAACTTTGCGTCTTACCTGGTTTTAGATAGAAAAATTAGCTTCCTTGTCTTTCTTGGTCACTACTGTATCAAGATACTATGGGAAAAGGAGATCTAGAAAGTTCTAGTTTCCACTCCTCTTCACTCAGATCCTCCAAATTAGTGGTGCCTGGGAGAAGGATAGGCCAGTACCAGGAGGGAAACCTCTGACCAGGGTGGGCAGGGCTGTTGAGAAAACACTTGGGCGGGGCGGGGGTGGGGGGTTGTGTGTGTGCCCGGGTGGTTCTGTCAGTTGAGTGTCTGACTCTTGATTTGAGCTTAGCTCATGATCCCAGGGTCGTAGGATCAAGCCCTGTGTCAGACTATGCACAGAGTGTTGATACTGCTTAAGATTCCCTCTCCCTCCGTCCCTCACCTCAGCCCCTTTCCCCCCATCTGTGGCTCACTCTCTGTCTCTTTCTGTCTCTCTCAAATAAAACATATTTTAAAAAATACTTTGGAGCCTCACAGAAGGCAATTTGCCACCAATTTATGTGGCATCAGCTCATGGACTCTCTTCTCAGTAGGAACACCGTGGAACTTTTATCTCATGATTACCTAGTCAGGAAAGCTGGCAAGTGACCCTGGCTTATGCTTTCTAAGGTTTTTGGTTTTTGTTTTGTTTTGTTTTACTTTTTAGTGAAGTTATAGATCACATTTAAGAAGACATCTAGGAGACTTAAAAATAATCCAGTTAAAGAAATATGCCTACTATCCTGGATTGTTGCTGTGATTTAGAAGTCATGTATAATTGTCGATGGTACTTAAGGATTTAAATCCCAAAAAGCTGTGCATTTGCATTTTTCATGTGATTGACAAAATTATTGGCTATTGATATTTTTGAGGAGTGGACACAGTTTTTAAAACATACATTTGAGATATTTTATACTTAATGATCCATAACCAAATTGTTTCCAGAGATTTCTTTCCTTCTTCTTTCCTCGCTTGGTTGATTTTTTTTTTTTTTTTTTTTTTTAGACATGAAGAACAGCCAAGGCCTTTCGTGTTGCGTGCGTGCTTGAGGAACTCCTGTGATGAAGTGAGGTTCCTACAAATGTGTTCTCAGGTTCTGGTGTTTTGTCTGCTGCCCTCCCAGGATGTCCAGTCTCTCAGCTTACGTATAATGCTTGCAGAAATTCTCACAACAAAAGGTACTTTTATAAATAATTCCTATTACTGATGTGATGATTGTGTAAACAAACGTGCTGCATACTAATGGGATAACACTTTGTATACACTGATGCAAACCTTGTATATTGTGGGACATATGGGAACGAAAATATTTTCAAATTTTCAAACTTTAAGTGTCACTTAGAGGGCATTTTTTGGCCGTCCATGATGGTCAAGTTTTTTATGTAAAATGTTGCCAAATGCATAGTCTGTGGATATTTGGGATGGCTTTTGAGATATCCGGGATAATAACATTTGCATCAGTGAAAAAATAGGTATACTCGAGTGTGCATTTACTTAAGACACTTTTCAGATAGAAGATTCATTGATAATGCCTAAACATAATTTTATGAACTTGGAATAAATAAAAAAGGAACTGTAACACAATATAATGAATTACCACAGAAAGTATATTGAGGGAGATGCTTGACCAGAATAAGTGGAAGAAAATAGTACCTAAGAGAAATATCTCTTAACTCAAAATCTCAAATAACACTGCCTTTGATATACATTTATGGAGTATCTCATTTGTTATCTGTGGCTTTTAGTGGATACCAACCACATAGAAAAGGGAATTATTTTTAAATTATTTTTTTAATGTTTTTTTTAATTTATTTTTAAGAGATAGAGAGAGCGTGAGCAGGGAAGGTTCAGAGAGAGAGGGAGACACAGAATCTGAAGCAGGCTCCAGGCTCTGAGCTAGCTGTCAGTACAGAGTCCGACACGGGGCTCGAACCCACGAACATGAGATCATGACCTGAGCCGAAGCCAGATGCCTAACTGACTGAGCCACTCAGGCGCCCCAAAAAAGGAACTTTTAAACCAAAAGTTGATAGGATGGATGGTAGTATTATTGGCTTTTTAACAGCCTCTTCCCTGAGGTCTGCTTTCACCAGTTGGGAGCATGATCACTTTCCTTCTTTGGCAGACAGCACATAACAAGCCTATAAAAGAAATAAAAGGGAAAAAAATCTGTGTACTTAATTTTGATATCTTTGTTAGGAACTCGGGTTCTAAATGACTTTCTTTCATTATTCCTTTAACGTTAACTCATTCGTCAAGACAGCCCCTGGCTTTCAGCCCCAGCTGGTAGCATATCTAAAGGGACGGGTGGCTGTCTGTACACGTACATGAGGTTTTGAATATTTGAGTTGTTCGTATGTTCCCCACTTGGGTAGTTTAAAAACATCCCGAGTGTTGTGTCAGTTCTGTAATGGAAAAACAGTTCCTCCGAAGGACAGTGCCGCTTTCAGTGGTACTTTCTTCTCTGTCCCGCAGTCTTGAAGCCGGCAGTGGAGTTACTGAGTAATCCAGACTACATCAACCAGATGCTGCTGGTCCAGCTGGAGCGCAGGGAACAGATGAATGAACATCACAAAAGAGCCTATACCTATGCTCCTTCTTATGAAGAGTTCATCAAGCTTATTAACAGCAACTCTGATGTGGAGTTCTTGAAACAACTAAGGTATTTGGCCTTTAATTATAGCTAAATTATAATAGCTACTAATTATCATCCTCTGCCTAGTTAGGTTTAAAAAAAATGTGGTTGTCAGGGAGGCACAAGGAAGTCCATAAATCTTACAATTCAGTGACCACTAAATTTATCCAGCTTCTCCTTTAGCAGAGGAATGAGTCCTTTTTTAGAAGTATCATGTTTTTCAAGTAATTAGGTTAGAATAGATCGAAAGCTGTGTCATTGTAGGAGGGCCTGCTTAGCTGGACAGGCAGACGCTTACCTTAGAAAAGCATTGGAAGGAGATGATGTGTTTTTAAAATTACATAGTAGAACATTGTGTTCATTTTCATTTTTCTTAGAAAATGTAGTTCTAGGTTTGGGAATCATGGGTTCTTGACTAATTGTTTTGAAAAAATACGTTTCAGATGTACCACAAGAGTCTCTTTTACAGGGGAGTTCAGTCTTCCTTATCATATTTGAGATATCTTAGGGGTGAATGTGTTTTTGTGCATTTATATTTTACTTCTATAGTATGTGCGTATACAGTAGGATTATGTGGTCAGGGATAGTTTGTGGATTTTCTAGGCTTCTGTAGTTCCTCCTCTTTCAGTGTCCCCAAACAATAATACATGGGGAGGAAAGGCAACTCCGATGTGTCAGTTTTGCTTCTGGTAAGTGATTTTCTTTTTGATCATTGTGACACTTGAGCTGACAGAGAACCCAAGATCCTATATCCCACATTTGTTATCTGAGGTTTACAGGTTATGCCCACTCAAAGGTCATCCTTTTCATGGCTTGCTTTGACTCCTTTTAAAGTATCATTCCATGGAATGTGAAAGAGCTCACAATGACAGGACATCCTTATTACCTCCTCTTCCTTTTAAAATTGTGGACACACAAGCGCGCGCGCGCACACACACACACCCTCAAGTGCTGGAGATGCTGTTTAGACCTGTATTTCAATATTCTTCTTCCTGGTGCTCTTACACCTGTTGTTCCCAGGTGTACTACATGTGGTGTGACGAAGGTATCGTGATGACCACCCTCTGTGAAATTGGAATTTTCTCTTAAGACATTGTTTGTGAGCAGATGGTACTTGGTGTTGATAAATTGGGGAGGCATGGTATTCCTAAGGTACTATTTCTCTGTTAAGCAGTCTGTCCACAATACAGTCAGATGTGGACCATTTGGTAGCTCCAGGGGAGTTTAAGATATCAGTTTAGACCGATGGTGGCAGATACTTAACTGAACAGTATTCATTCTACTTCCAGACTTATAAACTTATGAGTGTTTTCTGTTTTGTGTACCAAACAAAAAAATCCCAGCACTGCACACATGTTGACCTAGATAACCGTAGAAGAAAAAGGTACCAAAAGACTTTTTTTTTTAATTTTTTTAAAAATATTTTTTAATGTTTTAATTTATTTTTGATACAGAGAGAGACAGAGCATGAGAGGGGGAGGGTCAGAGAGAGAGGGAGACACAGAACCGGAAGCAGGCTCCAGGCTCTGAGCTGTCAGCACAGAGCCTGACGCGGGGCTCGAACCCACGAACGTGAGATCTGACCTGAGCCGAAGTCGGAGGCTTAACCGACTGAGCCACCCAGGTGCCCCTTTAAATTTTTTTTAATTTATTTTTGAGAGACAGAGAGAGACAGCATGAGCAGGGGAGGGTCAGAGAGAGAGGGAGACACAGAATCTGAAATTAGCAGTCACTCCCCATTGCTCCTCCCCCCAGCCCTTGGCAACCCCTAATCTGCTTTCCACCTCTGTGGATCTGCCTATTATGGGCATTTCATACAGATGGAATCGTGCCACATGTGGCCTTTTGTGCTTGGCTTCTTATATTCAGCATCATATTTCCAAGGGTCATCCCTGTTGTGGTATGTATCAATACTTCATTACTTTTGTTGGCTGAATAATATCCCATTGTATGAATATACCACATTTTGTTTACTCATTCGTCAGTTGATAGACAATTTGGGCTGTTCGCATTTTAAAGAATGCCTTTATGGGTTACCCTTGGGCATCTTCAGAAGTAGTATCAGTGACTTGATGAGTAAAATCAAATGTTGCGAATTCCTAACCTCTTCCCACCTCCATCTCTCCCCACTGAATCCCTGCCCCCAACAAGGAGTGATAGAGTACAAGGCACCAGCAGGGGGTCTTCCTTCTGTGCATTATTATTCCAACCCCATACATGTTCCTATGCTCTTTTGTGCCCTGCACGTCACTGGTGGGGCCTGTTTCCAACAAAGTTCTGAGTCCATGGGGAGGACCCTTGGAGGCACTTTGGTGATTAGATCATCAAATTCTTAAAGTACCCATTCTATTAAAAGCAAAAAGAATACATTTTTAGGTTGAATTATGTTTATTTATGAATTATGTTTATGACAGTGCAACTGGGATGACCTATTTTTCTGCCCTCTGTCTCTTTATAAGCTTTCAGTTCCTCATGTAAATCTTGGGAGATACATTGGTGACTTCCTCTGGAAGGGCTGCAGAATTCTTGCAGTAGGCAGCGTCAGCTATGGGATCATGGTACTCCTGGAGCATATGCAGCCCCCTCAACGAGCTTGGGCCCTCAAGAGCCAGGGGGAAGAATACTGGGCAGGCATTTTTCCAGGCACATCCAGAGTTACTTTCTGAACACTCTTACGAACACTGCATTATCCTGAGGCGTGGTGCCCTGACCTGTGACTCTGAGACGGTGTGTGGCAGTTGTGTTTGGTACGGCACTGACATATCTTTTATCCAGGGGGGGCAGTGTCCCTGTGCACTGCATCCGAGGGGAGCCTAGATGGGAACCTATATTTTCTGCTTGTTGCACAGATGGAGCTAGAAAGGCTACCAGCAGCAACTCTCTAGTGGCAGAGTTGATCGTTTTGGTCAGAAAAAGTGATGTTGAACAAGTAATCTGACTACTTGGCTACTTATTGTTTATCTGATAGAAACTTTGCTCTCTATTCAAGAGTCAGGTCTGCTTACTGTTACTGACAGTCAAAATTGCTTTTTATCAGACTCCTGTCGAGGAAGCTTATCAGCCGCCTAGCACTAAGGGAGCTGGTTGCTTCAGTCATAGTCTGAACTATTCTGTTGTTTTTCTTGTATAATTAGAGTACTCTGCTGTGTGACTTTAGTAGCATTTTAGGTTACTATCTGCGCACTGCTCTCGGTTAGACTTTGAAATAGGCTGCCTAAGGCAGGGAACGTGTCTTACTTAGACTAAGCAGTTGGTGAAATCATCCATTTTTATTTCATATATATTTGGGAGATAGATACATTTTTTCTAAAGGAAGTAAAGTCATTAAACTCATTGGGTTGAAATGCATCAAAAACAAACAACCAAACAAAAAACGTTTGGTGATATTTGTAGTAGTGTGGTAGGTTTTTTTTTTCCCCCTGAGTCAGCAGGAGCTGCTTTTACAATAGGATTATAGAGCAGAAATGCTCTGTTCAAGAGCACTAAACTAATGGTTTTTGACCTTGACTGTATATTAGGATCACCCAGACTTAAAAAAAATTACAACTGGATATCTCACTGTTCTTTGTAGCTATTTCCTTTTTCTTCTTTCCTGGCATCCAAGATGTTGAAGTAAGGATGTGGTGGCTGGACTAGTATAACATTTTGAATTTTCCAGTGTCTTCTAGTAGAAGCAGGGATCCACTCTGCTAACAAAAACAGGAACCGGGAATTGGAATGTCATGTTGATGAAGGATTTTCAAAGACAACTGACTAGATTTCCCACTGCCCGTCTGGGTGGTGGGATGATTTTTGATCTAGTACTCTATGTTGTACATGTCTAGCAAGGCAGGAAGGTGCTACATCCCATAAATACATTGGACAAATACTACTTTCCTGGACTGGACATTTGTCAGAGTTAAAGAGATACCAAGCACATGCCCAAGAATGGGGAAAACGTCTTTGTTTTTAAGCTGCCATTTGTTAAAATTCTAATCTGCATTAAATACACGGTCAACTTCTTATCTGACCTTTGTAACAACTATGTGAATTAAGTGTCACTGCTCTCATTATATAGTTGAAGGAAGTAAAGTGACTTGCCCTGGATCACTTAGCTAATAAGTAATAGCTAGGATTTGAACTCAGGTCTGACTTGAAATCCCACATGTAAGGGTAGGTAGCCTACTGGCCAGGTGGTCAGAAAACCGCAGTGACAGCAGTGACACTTGGCCCAACCCTGTGGGATTTCCCACAAGTGTGGAGACAACTCTCTTCGGTCTAGGAGCCTTTGCAGGCACTAGTCCTTGCCCAGAGAACAGTCCCTTCAGAAGTACCATCATTTGTTAGTGAGACAGTGACAGACAAACAGAGAAGCAGGAGTAATGAAGAAAATCAGAGCAGCCTGTGACTGCTGTAATTTCATTTGCTGCCAGGCTAATCAACTGATCTAATCAGCTTCATTAGATTTTTCAGTTTCTGGATTTGTTTATTTTTGATCTGTTATGTAAAGAGCAACATGGTGAATCTAAAAATAGAGAGGAAATTATAATAATAAAAGGTTTAAAATTAAAAAGGCTAAGTATTATTTAGCGTCGAGAAATGAAGGAAACCTTTTATTGAGTGTGGACCGAGATTGATGTGTTTTCTGTTGTACTAAGATAAAGCAAGAGGCATAATAGATTAATTTAAGAGACAATAATGAATAGTGGAGTGGGAGATGGGGGGAGTTTGCTAAATATTTTTTTCTCAAATATTAAGAGGATGGGTTTTCATCTCTGAATTAGTTTAGGTGCATTTGCACATGAAGTAATACACGAAAAATATAAAAATTCTTAAAATTGCATGCTTCTGTATAGAAGAATTTAAAGTGTTTAAATGGTGTTTTGAACAGTGGTTCTGAAGATATATTGTGATTCATGAGCAGTAAAATTGAATTATGTTACAGAGGAACCTGGAAAAAGCAATCAAGCATACCTTTAGAGAAATGGCTACACCGTGTCAGGAATCAGTTAAGCACATATAAACTGTGAAGGAAAGGTTAGTGTGGGTGGACAAGGAGATGAAAAATCATGAAGTGTAAAACAAAGAGAAACTTGGCAAGTTTTTATGAAAAGAATAAATGAATATAAAATTAGTTTTAAAAGCATTAAAACGCAAGGCTGCTGATGGAAAACGTTAAAAACAGTCTTTTCAGTTTTATAAAAAGTAGAAGGACATTGACTGCAGAACATGATTCCTTCTGTTTGTGTCTGAGAAATAGCAGAGGGCACAGAGGTGGGAGTTAAACATATCAGAAAAGAAAATAACTTCATCTGGGAGGAAAGATGGAGAGCAATGGAAAATTTGGTACAAGAAGGGGAAATTTTGGTATAGGGAAGTTTATGGTCTCGCTGAAGTTGAAGAACTCATGATGCACTTATAATTGGAGGAACATTGGCACTGTGGGTAAGGTCTATCTGCTGTATGAATGACAGTAAGGACCATGAGTCAGTTTATGTAAAGCATTTTAGCCCAGGATCTGCATATCCCTAATTATTAGGTGCTACTATTGTGGTTAACAATTATTAGACAAAGGATTGCAAATAGATTTAATTTCATCATCAACACTGATCAATTACTTGTGACCCTCTAGAATGCAGTGTTTTATTTGGGGCTTTGACTGATAAAGGCAATGTTCCTCTCTCCAGCCTGAGATATGAACCACTTTAGGTCCAAGGAATAAGCTCCATGAAGGCCAAAAAGTGTGCTCTTGTTACTGATAGATGATGGAGAATGTAGTTTATATATGCAAATAGTGACTCTCTAAAACTGAGTCTCAGACTCAGACATTCTTTTCCACCTGGCTTTGTCCCTCATTCTCCCTCCTTCCCCATCTCTCCGGCAGGGGCCGAGTCCACTTGCTGGCTGCCGTTGGAGGCAGAGAACACATGCTCTTAAGAGGAAGGAGAGAGAACAGAAGGGCTGTGCTCCATGTGCCCAGTTTCTCCTGTCCTGTGGTCAGATTAAAGACCTTTTCCCTCTCTAGGGCATAGAAGAGAGGGTGAGGGAGAGGTGGAGAGAGGCCCAGGGTGTAGCCTTTCCACTTTGAATGAAACATCAAGAGGTGGCAGGGGGGTGGATTAGTGCTCTTTTCTTTAAAACAAACAAGAGTTGTGGTGCTAGGTCCCTACTCCAGAGAAAAGAATTTGATGATTCACAAGGAGCACTGCAGGAAGGTAGTGAGGAGTGTATGTAGAAGTGGTGTGCTGGTAATGTTAACAGCTGGCCTTTGCCGGGAGGGGTAAGAAGCCCTGCCTTGGAGCATTTGCTGGTTTCTGTGGTGTGAATGACTCGCTGGGAAGAGAGTTGCGGTTGTATACCGTTTTATCCATGGTGTCTCCGCCGTGCTCATAAAACCGATGTAAATAACCTTGAACACAGATTATAAAAAAATGAAATTATTAGGAAGTGATGAGTTTTAAGTACTTTCACCTTTTAAAAAGTGTAATTTAGGAGTGCCTGGATGGTTTAGTCAGAAGAGTACATGACTCTTGATCTTGGGGTAATGATTTTGAGCCCCACATTGGGTGTAGAGATTGCTTGAATAAGTAAGTAAACTTTTTAAAAAAAAATTAAAAAAATAAAAGCTAATTTAATTGGAATTTGTATAATTTTAATAATAGCAGACTTTAATTCCTGAAAAGTTAACAGCCAGCTCTCATGAGACAACACGAGCCTCCTGAGCTGTCTCTAGCACAGCACTGAGTCAAGGCCACACAAGCTCTGTCTTTGATGACCCTGCCCTAGACAGAATTGCAATTCTCCTAGAGGTAGACGAGGGTTAACAACACGAGAAGTCAACCTACAGCGACCAGTCCAGCATCCAAAGTGGACTCTACCTGCAAACATGGGCTCAAGTCAGATAGGCCTGGATTTCATGGACCTGGTTTGCACCTGGCTTTTCTGCTTATAGGCTATGTGGCCCTGGCCCTGGCCTATAGTCATATAGGCTATGTGACTCTGAGTCTTAGTTTTAACTGTGAAATTGAGAAAATAGTTCCTATTTCCTAAGGCTGTTGTGATAATTAGATGAATTAATGCATATAATTCATCAGCACAGTTCTCAAGACCTGCTAGGCTCCCAGTAAGACCTAAAGAAACAATAATGATCAGAAGGCAACATATTCTCAGATTCATCACTTGAGTAGGGTTAAGGCATCAGAGGAGGCAACATAATGTCTTGTATCAGAAAAATTCACTTAAAGTGTATAAGAAAGTCAGTAAGACATTTTCAATACAGAACATAAAACTAGGCAACTTAAGAGAGTATCAGTAAACATTCTGAATGAAAATGCTTTGTGCAGAAATTGAGAATGGACTAGAACAGCAGTGGTGCTGTACATTGGTCTATAAATAAACACTTTATAGTGACATTAATAGCTAATATAAAAATAGGAGGAACACCAGGAAAAACTAGGTACAGGTAGCAGACAGAAAAGTTTGGGCATTCTTGAGGTTAACTGAAAGACACCAGCTAGTCCGTGGTGACATAGCTTTGCTTGCCTTTTGTAACGTGTAATTTCCATAGACTTTCGGAACTAGAAAATGAGTATGTGGTAACCTGTTATTTTAGGAAAATTTATACAAGATGAAAAAAATAGAAGTCACACTGCAAACAGATGACAACTGTTAATAACTTTGTATAGATATTTCCAGGTTATTTTCTGTACATATAATATGAGTTGTGGATGTGTGTTTACGTAAGTTCAGGATACCTCAGGCTGCTGTGGTCCAGAACTTTCCAACTGGTGTGATGTGTGCATAGGCATGTGGAGATAAAGATTTCCTGAGCCCTCCAGGTGTCTGGGCATGGCCTGGGATGGCTCATTATCTCAGTGTTCTATTTAAATCTTATCATTTGCCACGCGTGCCACAAATGGAAAAAGGTTAGGAGGCATGCCTTAGTCTTTCTGTGGAATCAGCTGCCTTCTACACACTAGTAAAATGGAAAACCCGTTTAAAAGCCCCATTAGTGGAAAGCGCCTCTCCCTCCTCTGAGTCCTGACTGAACACATTTTCCCTGTTGGTGCTCCAGCTCCCTGGCATGTCCTCTCTCTGCCATTGAACACACTAGTGAAAAGAGCTCGGAACCTGGTTACCCTCAGTAGTGTTCAGACATAAAAATTGAATTGAGATATTTTTTTCTTTGTGATATTGGTGAAGATTACAGTATTGACACCTGGTGTTGCAGGGATGTAGAAAAACAGACAACTTCATGTCTTGCTGGTAAGAGTATGAATTCTTGGCTTTCTGTCACATAGTTCTGTTAATATGAAAAGCAGGTCACAAAGTGTGCATTCTTTTTGTTAGTATTCATCATAAGAATTTATCTTCAGGAAATAATCACAGATACATGAAAAGATTTCTCCAAGACTGTTTCTTGCAGTTTTAGTTTATTTCAAATTTTTCTCTATTTTAGGGTCACCAAGGTCACTGAAGTGCAACAAAATCAGGTTTATTGACTCATTTCAACAAGCAAGAAGAACCATGCGAGAAAATAGAGAAAAGTTTGAAATAAACTAAAATGTTGGACAATTATTGTTGGGTTAAAAAAATGTTGACACGTCCATACCATGGATTACCACATAACAATGGTGTCATATCAGAGTATTTAATAATTTTGGAAGATAGTATAAACTGATAAAATGAATAGGCTCTAAGGCCTTTTGTAGCATATATCTAATCTTATAAAACAGAAGAAAAAATATTTGAATAGAAGTCTGTAAATACATGCCAGGTGTTAACTGTGATTGATGTTGAATGTCGTGCTTTATGTATTTTCCCATTTTCTTCAATGAATACGTGTTACTCTGGAGAAAGTAAAACGGGCTCAGACTGAGGAAGTAAAATCTGCCCAGCCATTGATCAGGTTGGAATAACAGATACTAAAGCCAGCTACACAGTTCACAGGGAGCAATATTTTTTTGCAGGTATATACAGCAGCTGTAAAATGTCATAATGAGAACCTTCTCTGAATGACTGCTGCTTTCTGACTTACTGAGAAACTTTGCTCTCTCAAATCTCAGACATGGCCATTTGAAATGATATCTGTGAGAGTGACGCATCCTGTTCTTGCCTGGATGGTTTCAGTCACTTAGACACGGAGAAGCACCCTCATTTCTAACGCGGGTTTACAGCTGCAGATGAGGGTTTTCTGGACCGACCACTCCATGTTTGTCAGAACTTCGTAGTTGCCAGGGAACAGGGACCCGGGGTCCGTGTGAAGGTGATGGTTTATGAAGCTCTGCTTTGAGCCGGTCCTCATGCTGCTTCATTTCAGTTTCATCGACACCCCACACTTCCCCCAGAATCCCAGAGAACCCGTCTTTTCCTTTGGTTGGAGAGAGATCCCATGGTTCTTCTTGCTTGTTGAAATGAGTCAATAAACCTGATTTTGTTGCACTTCACTGACCTTGGTGACCTTAAATTTGATTAGACAGAGACATTTAAAATCATGAAAAAGTAAGGCTTCTTTAAAATTGATAATACATATATATATATTTTACAAACATGCACATACGTCGTCTCCCTTAAATACTGCGTATCTAACGAGTCCACCAATGGCAGCGTTAAGGGACAAAAGCAATGGTTAATGTTTATTGAACCCTCACTGTGGATCAGGCACTATTCCAAATACTTTAAAGGTACTATCTCATTTAATCTTCATTCATCTTCTTTTCTATGAGGAAAAATACTGTTACTCTTCTTTTTACAAATGAGGACTCTTGAGAGAAAGTTGAAATTTTTTCAGGGTGACACAGTAAGTGTCAGAAGCAGGATTTGAACACAGGCCACCTGGTGCCAGAACTTGCATAATTAACTATTTTTGATACACTAAGCAGGGAAGCAGCTTTAGCACAACCTTCCTTTCTTCTCAAATGCTTTAACTGCAGTCCCTCTCAATGAAAACATTATCCTTAGCCTAGGACAAAGTAGCCTGTAGCAACTTGAGAAACATTTACGGGCGCCTGGGTTTCTCAGTCGGTAAGCATCTGACTTCAGCTCAGGTCATGATCTTGTAGTTTGTGAGTTCTAGTCCTGCATCAGGTGAGCATGAGCCCTGCTTTTTGCTTGTGTGCGTACGCACTCTCTCCCTCTCCCTCTCTCTCTCTCAAAGCAACCCAAAAAACATTTTCAGGTTTTAGTTTTTTTAAAAAACACTTTTATGTATATGGTATTCTAATCTTTGTCATTGCTAATTTTAGTATAAACTTATTTTAAACCATTTATGTATTGTACACCCAAGACTAGGATTTGTTCAGCCTTTGACTCTCACGTGCATGCCCAAGACAGCCTAAGATAATGTTTTATTTTGTTTTTTAAAAATATTTTAAATTTACTTATTAAGAAATGCTTTTTTTTAACGTTTGAGAGACAGGCATGAGCAGTAGGAGGGGCAGAGAGAGGGGGAGACAAAGAATCTGAAACAGGCTCCCCAAAGGCAAGGGAAATGAAAGAAGACTGAACTCTTGGGACCTCATCAAAATAAAAAGCCCCTGCACTGCAGAGGAAACAATCAAGAAAACTAATAGGCAACTGATAGAATGGGAAAAGATAGTTGCACATGACATGTCAGATAAAGGGCTAGTATCCAAAATCTACAAGGAACTCACCAAACTCTACACCGAAAAAACAAATAACCCAGTGAAGAAATGGGCAGAAGACATGAACAGACACTTCTCCAAAGAGGACATCCAGATGGCCTACAGGCACATGAAACGATGCTCAACATCACTCATCATCAGGGAAACACAAATCAAAACCACACTAGATACCACCTGACACCAGTCAGAGTAGCTAAAAGGAACAAATCAAGAGACTCTAGATGCTGGCGAGGGTGTGGAGAGACGGACACCCTCCTACACGGTTGGTGGCAATGTAAACTGGTGCAGCCGCTCTGGAAAACTGTGGAGGTTCCTCAAAAAACTATCCAGAGAACTCCCTTATGACCAGCAATAGCACTGCTAGGGATTTACCCAAGGGATACAGAAGAGCTGATGCATAGGGGCACATGTACCCCAATGTTCATAGCAGCACTGTCAACGATAGCCAAAACATGGAAAGAGCCTAAATGTCCATCGCCTGATGAGTGGATAAAGAAGATATGGTATATATATACAATGGAGTACTATATGGCAATGAGAAAGAATGAAATCTGGCCATTTGTAGGAAAGTGGATGGACCTCGAGGGTGTCATGCTAAGTGAAATAAGTCAGGCAGAGGACAGATACCATATGTTTGCACTCATAGGTCTAACAGGAGAACAGGAGAAACCTAATGGAGGACCAGGGGATGGGGAAGAGGGAAAGAGAGTTGGGGAGAGAGAGGGATGCAAAACCTGAGAGACTATTGAATACTGAAAAGGAACTGAGGGTTGAAGAGGGGAGGGAATGAGGTGGTGGTGATGGAGGAGGGCACTTGTGGGGAAGAGCACTGGGTGTTATATGGAAACCAATTTGACAATAAACTTAAAAAAAAAGAAATATTTTAAATTTATTTATTAAAAAAATGTTTTTTAATGTTTGAGAGACAGGCATGAGCAGTGGGAGGGGCAGAGAGAGGGGGAGACAAAGAATCTGAAGCAGGTTCCAGGCTCTGAGCTGTCAGCACAGAGCCCAATGTGGGGCTCGAACTCACAGACTGTGAAATCATGACCTGAGCCAAAGTTGGATGTTTAACCAACTCAGGCACCCAGGCATTCTCCTCCCTTTTTTCAGAGAGAATGCAAGTGGGGGAGAGGGCAGAGGGAGAGAAAGAGGAAATCTTAAGCAGTTTCCATGCTCAGTGCAAAGCCCAACGTGAGGCTTGATCCCATGACCCTGGGATTATGACGTGAGCTGAAATCAAGAGATGGTTGGACATTCAACTAAGCCTCCTAGGAACCCCAACTTTTAAAAAATGTATGTAGGGTGTGTGTAATGAAATGAGGAGACTGATATTTGTGTGTGTAAGTAATTTAGATATCAATTTTAATAGCATTCCAAAACTATTGTGAACATTTGACAGTAAAAGGCAATAAATGTATATTTTTCTAAGGTGGTTATCTTGGTTTTTTTTTTTTTAATGTTTTATTTATTTTTGAGACACAGCATGAGTGGGGAGGGTCAAAGAGAGAGGGAGACACAGAATCTGAAGACAAGCTCCAGGCTCTGAGCTAGCCATCAGCACAGAGCCTGATGTGGGGCTTGAACCCACGAACGTGAGATCATGACCTGAGCCGAAGCTGGATGCTTAACTGACTGAGCCACCAAGGTGCCCCTAAGGTGGTTATTTTGAAGATGAATTTTATAGCATTTCAGGTGAGTTTGAAACAGTGCGAAGAGCTGAAAAATACAAACCTGTTCTAAGTCTTTATTAATGTAGCGAAATGTTCAAAACTAAAGACAGGTGGGGTGTCTGGGTTTTCAGTTGTCTAAGCTTCTGACTCTTGATTTTGGCTCAGGTCATAATGTCATGGTGGTGAGATAGACCCCCATGTTGGGCTCTGTACTGACAGTGTGGAGCCTGCTTGGGATTCTCTCTCCCTCTCCCTGTGCCCCTTTCCCACCCCCCCAACACCGCAATAAAAACTGAAGAGAGGTGAGCTGATAACTTGGCAGAGGGTAGCTATCTTCTTGTGACTTTTTTCTTGTCCCCAGGACAAGAGATACTGGAAGTAAAATCTTTCCATAGCTGGGAAAGAGCCAAATCTTGTTGTTAGTGGTTTGCTTTTACTATTGCAGTTCACAGTATTGTACTGGAAAAACACATATTATAGCTCTGCACTTACGATCAGGAGAATGTTGACAAATACCGGTTCTCCAGATTCGGCACCAGCAAGGCCTTGCGCTCCTCTGGATGAAGAAGGCCGAGTAAGTGATGACTATCCCTTAAGAGCTGGCTTGCAGACCAGGACAGCCAGCATTTAGATGTATAGTTGATGCTTGAAAAATATAGGGTTGGGATTCCATTTCTGCAGTCAGAAATCCACATAAACTTTGGACTTCCCCCAAACTTAACTACTAATAGTCTGCTCTTGACTGGCAGCCTCACTGATAGCATATACACTCAGTCACCACATATTTTGTATGTTATGTGTATTACATATTGTATTACAATGAGCCAAAGACAAGACAGTGTTAAGAAAATATAAGGAAATGTGGGGCACCTTGGTGGCTCAGTTGGTTGTGTCCAACTTCAGCTCAGTCATGATGTCATGGTTTGTGAGTTTGAGTCCCACATTGGGCTCTCTGCTGTCAGCACAGAGCCCACTTTGGATCCTCTGTCCCCTGTCTCTGCCCCTCCCCTGCTCGTACTTTTTCAAAATCTCCGTCTCTTTCAAAGTAAATAAACAACCAAAAAAGAAAATATAAGGAAAAGAAAATACATTTGTAGTACTGTACTGTATTGAGAAAACTGTGCCTATAAGTGGGGTCACATACTTCAAACCCATGTTGTTCAAAGGTCAGCTGTATGTGTTGTGTGCTTTTGTTGAGAATGAAAGTCACTCATTTCCCACTTCATCTTTTGGTATCAAGTGAGGGTGAATTTCACAAATTCAGTAATCATCTTCATTTTTTAAAAGTGTCTCTTTATTTTTGAGAGAGAGAGCACAAGCATGAGGAGGGCCAGGGGTAGAGAAAGAGGGAGCACAGAGCAAAAGGTGGGGCTCGAATTCATGAACCACAAGGTCATGACCTGAGCTGAAGTTGGAGGCTTAGCTGACTGAGCCACCCAAGTACCTCTCAATAAGCATCTTCAAATGCCTGTTATGTGTGAGGAGGATTTGGTGTACATGAGGATGAACTGGTTGTGCATCCTTGGATTTATTCCCCTACCATCAAGGTTAGTAGTCCGGAGTAGTTAGGAGACCCTTGTGAGTACAAATCCCTAAATGTGAAGCAAGATATTAAGACTGGAAGTCAAGTGCAAAGCGCAAAAGAAGTGAGTAGAAGCTTATCTCCTAGAGGAGAGGAATCGGAGAGCCCAGAGAGGAGTGCTATGAGCTAAGTATTTTAGAGCAAATAAGATTTTAGCAGATAAAGGGGAGAGGGAAAAGAAACAGAGCAAAGGCTGGGAGTCAGGAAAGAGCTGAATGTGTTGGAGTATTGCACGTGGTCTGGTTTGGCAGGAAAACGGTAGCCACAAGGGATATAGAAGGCAGTGAGGCTGCAAAGATGACCTGGCATTGGCCATGCTATTATCCTTGGAAAGGACTGAGATGGATAAACATGAACCCACATTGAGTTTTAGGTTAGCAGGAAATGGTTAAGAAAATGAGCTTTGGAATCAGGCAGGACCCCAGGTTATAATTTTGGCTCTAGAACATAAAAGCAATGAGGCCTTGAATAGATTTCTTAATCCATCTGAACAAATTCTTCCTTTCTATTGTGGGGATAATTACAATACCTTTTATGAGGATTAAATGAGATAAAATATCTAAACAGGTACCTGATACCTAATGAGAGGAATCCATAAATGCTAGCTGGTATTACATAATAATTTTATGGATTCATTTAGGAAATTTAACTCTTCAAATAGCATGTATTTCTTCAGTTCCATTGATGACTCATTTGTTCCAGAGCATGAATCACAAGAATATCAAAAGAACAGATTGTTCAGAATATTACTTGTACCTGTTTAGTTTTACAGATGTTAATGCATATTAATTTAGGTTCTCGTCTTAGTTTGGGGTGCTATGACAAAAATACCATAGGCTGGGTGGCTTAAGCAACAGACATTTCTCATAGTTCTGAGGCTGGGAATTCCAAGATTGAGGGGCTGGATATGGGTGTCTGGCGAGGGCCCCCTTCCTGGTTTATAGAGGGCTGCCTTCTCATTGTAACCTCACAAAACGGAAAGAGCGCTCTCGGGTCTGTTTTTATTTTTAGGCACACATCTCATTTATGAGGGCACCACTCACAAGGGCTAATCACCTGCCAGAGGTCCCACCTCCAAATACCATCACATTGGGGATTAGGCTACAACGTATGAATTTTGGGGGAACAAAACATTCAGTCCATAGTATTCACTGGTATTTATGGAGTGCCTGTCCTATGTTCAGTGCCAAGCTAGATCATATTGGGGAACACAAGACCCAATCCCTGTCTTCAAGAGGCTCGTGATTTATTTAATTGGGGAGAAAAAAGGTAGCATATTTTCTTATAGACAAAGCCGCAATTTTATCTGAGGCTCAGGTGTGTTATTTCTTAGATACTTGTTAGGCCTTGAAGGGACTGGCCATACCATTTCTTAAGTTCATAGCACTCTTTATAGAAATGTGACTCTTTAAAACAATATAAAATAGTAGATAAATAGATACTATTATAGAGAAGAAGTAATCTAGGATTTTAGGGAAATATTTAAGAGAATTTAATATATATATAATATAATTTAAGAAATACTAGTATTAAGAGAAACATAAACATGAACTAGAAGGAAGTAGTATTATATGTACGGTAGTTAGGTGGACAAGTAAGATTGTTTCTAAAAGGAAATAGGATGAGCAAAAGCCTGGAAAGTGAGTGTAGTTCTGGTTGAATGGCTAAAGTTAGCAACTCAGGAAACAAGAAGTGTTGGTGAGGATGCAGAGAAAAGACAACCCTCTTTCACTGTTGGTTGGAATGCAAACTGATGCAGCCACTCTGGAAAACAGTATGGAGGTTCCTCAAACTGTTAAAAATAGGACTACCCTGTGATCTGGCAATTGCACTAATGGTTATTTACCCAAAGGATACAAAAATACAGATTCAAAGAGGGACACGCACCCCAATGTTTATAGCAGCATTATCAACAATAGCCAAGTTATGGAAAGAGCCCAACTGTCTACTGACTGATGGATAAAGAAGATGTGCTATATATGCAGAGTGGAATATTACTCAGCCACGAAAAAGAATGAAATCTTGATATTTGCAATGACATGGGTGGAGCTAAGTGTAAGTATAAGCAATGACATGGACAATTAGGCTGAGTGTAATAAGTCAGAGAAAGACAAATACCATATAATTTCACTTATATGTGGAATTTAAGAAACAAATGAACACAGGGGGAAAAGAGAGGTAAACCAAGAAATTGATTCTTAACTATAGAAAACAGATGGTTACTGGAGGGGGTGGTGGTGAAACAGGTGATGAGGATTAAGGAGGGCACTGTGATAAACACTGAGTGTTGTATGTGAGAATAATTCACTAAATTCTACACCTGAAACTAATATTACACTATGTGTTAACTAACTAGAATTGCATTATGTGTTAGCTAACTAGAATTTAAATAAAAACTTGGGGAGAGAAAAAAGAAACTGCCTTTGAGTCCAGGTCTATATGGAGGGGGAAAAGAAGCTGGGTTGGATGAGAGGGCTGGTACCAAGGTGCAGAGTGAACGCAGGCTGGAATGTGCAGTTACTGCTTAGGGGAGGTCACTGGAGGTGTTGAGCAAGGCAGGGAGGAGATGAGAGTGGTCTTTTAGGATTTTTTTAAAAAATTTTAAAAACAATTTTTAAATTTATTTTTGAGAGAGAGAGAGAGAGACAGTGTGAGCAGGGGAAGGTCAGAGAGAGAGGGAGACACAGAATCCAAAGCAGGCCCCAGGCTCTGAGCTGTCAGCACAGAGGCCAAAGTGGGGCTCAAACCCACAAAACATGAGATCATGACCTGAGCTGAAGCCAAATGCTTAACCGACTGAGCCACCCAGGCGCCCCTTAGGAATGTTTTGATGGGAGGTGCTCAAGATGGTTTGGATGGGAGAAAGGATTGAAATCAAGAAGACAATTAGACTAGATTGTGCAGTGACCCACATGTGAAGAGTCCTGAGATGGGGTGGTGACAAATGGAAGCATGAGAAAGGAACTTGTTTAAAGATTCAAAGGACAAGTCAGTAGAGCTTTGAGACTGACAGTTACTGTTCCGGGAAGATCTCTAAGACTTTGAGCCTGGAAGGACGGATGCTGATGCAGGACTGGAGAGGCGAAGAAAGCTTACTGTGCAGTACAGAGGTACGTTTAGTGTGGACAGGCTGAGTTAGGTAGGCAGGGATATAGATAGATAGAGATAAGCAGTTTGGAAAATGTTTTAAAATGACTTCTAATACTACCATTTTGATACAGTTGCCCTGCATTTTCCTTTATTTCTCTTTTGGATTACAGCCCTGGCTCATATATCATATACTTACATATTTGAACTTACGAATGTACATACTATTTTGCATTTTAGAATTAGTGTCATTAAAATCTATTTTTATGTAGTTTTTATAATTATACATACTGTTGGTTGAATTTTTTTCCCTTTAGTCTGATACATCCCCAGAGCTTCCTGAAAGCAGGGACCATATTGGTGCTGTTCATTCCTATGTGGCTAGAACATAGGCCTATTGATCAGATTATCTCTTTTCTTTGTAGAAGTTGCTATAATCATGCATATGATTTTTTTCTGTTTGTTTCTGTTGAAATATTTCCTTGCCATAAGTTTGTGAGATTGGATTGCTATATGAAAGGACATTGTCTATTTGCAGGTCATCCAGATGGCAATGCACAAGGATGAGTTTGGGGAAACGGGCTGCTGTTGAGTGAAAAGTCAATGCTTTCCACTCCTAGAACCTAATTCCAAGGTTAAATATAATACTCAGTTAGGGAGAGTTAAGCACAGATGGTTCCAGGTTTGTGTGTGCTTCTCAAAAGCTGTTTCCTCATCCATTCAGTAACTTGAGGGGAAAAGCACATAAGGAGCTTTGTTGTGCTTTACCATTATTTGGAGGAATGCAGGCACTTTCCTCAGAAATCTTTATTGATCATTAATTTCCTACCCAGGCTACCATTTGGAAAACACTGCTGAGTGTATATTTAGCCATCCTCTGCGTTTGGGGGCTTCAGGGAATTCCCTATCGGCTGGTTGGTATTTGGCCATGTCACAGGTTGACTTACAGTGACTTAAACAAGTTAGGGATTGATTTTCTTCATGTGACAAGATATCCTAGGATGGGTAGTCTGGGTGCTGTTATGGCTGAGTGGTGTCATTGGAGATCCAAACTCCTTCTGTCTTATGTCACCATCTCCACCTGTGGCTTTCATCCAGTTGCATCCTTGTTTAATGCAGGAAAATGGAGGGAGGGCAAGGATGAAAGATTGAAAGGGCTTTTCCATGGAGCCTGTCTCTTTCAAAAGCTTTCCTGGAATCCCCACTCAGGAACTTCTGCTCTTATAAGTTAGAGCTACAGTTGACCCTTGAACGACACTGGTCTGAATGGTTCAGGTTTTTTGATAAATGCAGAACAGTATTATAAACATATTTTCTTACTATTTTCTTTTTTCTACCTTTATTATAAGAATACAGCATATAATCCATCTAGTATATATGTGTCAATCAACTGCTTTTGTCATTAGTAAGGCCTCTTGTCCACAGTAGGCTATTACTCGTTAAGTGTTTGAGAAGTCAAAAGTTACATGTGGATTTTCAAGTGTTGTGGGCATTGGTACCTCTAACCTCCATGTTGTTCAAGGATCAGCTGTATATTGAGTGGCCGTTTCTAAATGGTAGGGAGAAGGTTAGTGTTTTTGGCTGGGTGCCTTGCTTTCCCTGATAAAACTGGTTTGGTTAGTGAAGAAAGGAAGAATGTTGGTGACCAGTGACTGCTGGATTGGCCATAGTCTCCAGGCGATGTGCTGACAGTGCTCCTAACAGCCTCTTCTTTGAGGTGGTGAAAGGCAAGCATCGATATTTTTATCATACAGGTGAAGGAATAGAAAGATGTGAAATAGTGAGGAGTCCATGAATAGCTAGGACTAGGAAGAATTTATGTCATCTGGGTTTTCGCTGAAAAGCCAAAGGACGTATGAAGCCAGCCAAATGTGGCATTAAATCTTTGGATGCTGCAAAGTTTATGTTCAGAGTGAGAATTAATGTTAAATAGATTTATTATGGGCAGACTCTTAGTCAATATAATGAAGGGCTAAGAAACACTCAGGCTAGAGGATTTTGATTCAGGCGATACTTGGTGTATACATTGTATCACTCTTAAGAACTTGGGTTCATAAAGGCCAGCTGCACGTGCTCAAAATAGCCACCAGTGTAGGGCTATACCGAGCAAGCGCTTACGGCGTGAACTTGTATCTTTCTGGATTCAGAGATGTTTTCAGTTACACATATGTATTCTTGGTGCTCTATTCCAATGGTTCCTAACTCTTTCTGTGTGTGAGAGTTCCCTGGGGGGCAAACAATATCTATGTCGTGGTCCCACTGCAGATACTCTAATTCTGTTGGTCTGGAATCGTCTTCATAAGTGAGAACTAAAGAAGGAAATCACTGAGAGAGTGGGAGTGGAACTGGAGGCAAGAGGATGGCTTTGAGACAGTACCGTCCGATAGAACTTTCTGCAAGGATGAAAATGTTCTGTTGGTACTGTTCAGTACGGTCTGTGAGGTGCATTTGGCTATTTGAGCACCTCACATGGGGTGTGCAGCTGAGGAACTACAGTTTTCATCAGGGGGCCACAGGTGGCTCAGGGCCACAGTATTGGACAGTGCAGATTTGGAAGGTAGAGTCCATGGGCTGCAGTTAGCATGTAGGGAGAGGGGGTAGTGGTGGGGGGTGAAAGAGGAGGAGGTGAGGATCATCTCAAAGTTTCTGTCTTCAGAGGGGACAGGTGGTGATACTTCTGGTATCGGGGATGGTGTTGGGGATGAGCTTGTGTTTTTACATGGTCTCAGCACGTGGCCCAGCACCTGGCCTGTTAGGTGCTTAATCCATGATGGATAGTTTTAATAATATTTGGGCAGAATTCATGGCTCCTGTGTTTTATTTGATGAGTATAAAATATAGTTGAAAAGTATCTCTGAAAATAGTATTTTCTTCCTATTCAGTCTTTCCTTTTTCTCTCTTTTTAAATATCAGGTATCAGATTGTAGTGGAAATAATCCAAGCGACTACAATTAGCAGCTTTCCCCAGCTGAAGAGGCACAAGGGTAAGAACCGTTTGTTTTCTTCAGCTATACATTTTGAAGATTCTGGATCTACCCCAGATTCCTCTCCTGTCAGAATATTAGCAAGTCTGAACTTTTTTCTGGCTTATATTTAAATATTTCCAATTTATTAAAGTAATAGTATAAACAGCAGCATTAGAGAAAGTAAGTATAATTTCATGCTAACAAGAGCCTTTGTATTTCTGTGTTTCTTTAAAGTTTCTTCATCCATAGTCATAATTTTTCAGACTGAAATCATTGGGTATGTAGTGCTTCTGTTCTGTTTTTAAAGTACGCATGATTTCGTGATTTTTTTCCTCATTAAAATTTAACCTAAATATTCATTAATATTTTTAACTTGAAACACAATCTTAATAGTTATTTAAGTGACTACAGTGAGTTGGTATTTTGTAATTTCCTTAACTTTTTTCTTTAGTTAAGATTTGTATCTTAACTTGTATTCTTCCCTCCTTCTGTGTTTTAAAAAACAACAACAACACAGGCGCCTGGATGGCTCAGTCAGTTGACTATCTTCTGCTTCAGGTCGTGATCTCAGTCTGTGGATTCAAGCCCCACATTGGGCTCTGTGCTGGCATCTAAGAGCCTGGAGCCTGTTTCATTTTCTTTGTCTCCCTCTCTCTCTGCCCCTCCCCTTCTTGCTCTCTGCCTCTCTCTCTCTCAAAAATAAATAAACATTAAAAAAAATTAAAAAACAGGGGCGCCTGGGTGGCTCAGTTGGTTAAGCGTCTGACTCCGGCTCAGGTCATGATCTCATGTTCGTGGGTTCGAGCCCTGCATTGGGCTTTGTGCTGACAGCTCAGAGCCTGGAGCCTGCTCTGATTCTGTGTCTCTCTCTCTCTCTGCCCCTCCCCCTCTCATGCTCTATCTCTCTATATCAAAAATAAATAAAACATTAAAAAAATTTAAAAAACACACAAAACTATTTTTTTCTCATTTTTTCCCTTCAAAGATTGTTACCCAGGTATGATTGGAATAATTAAGGTGTGAGGCTGGCTTTCAACTCCCTTATCCTTGGCCTGGGGCTAGCCTATCCCCCGCCTCCCATATATATCCTCCTCTCATAGACATGTCACTCTCTGGAGTGCAAGTGTCGATCCGTAGCTAAGAAGCAGCAAACACCACTGCCTTATAGGCTAGCCTTCCCATGAAAATCTCAGCGCCCACTCGAGTCCCATTGCTCAAGGAAGCAGGTGTTACAAGAAAGTGGGGCCAGAGCCTTAAAATGTGCACCTACGGAGGCAATAGAAAGCTTGGCCTGCGGACTTTTCCTTGTGTATGAGTCTCTGACCGGGGTAGGAGCTGGGTAAAAATGAGATGAAGGGACAGACTAGGAAGAGGCACAGATTCTTAATCTCTTCCCAGCAAGGAAGATTGGTCAAATTTGTTCATTCAAAAAAATGCTTACTGAACACCAGCTAGGTGATGATGATAAAGTAGTGGAAAAAAACAAAATCTCTGCATTAAGCTCTTAAATGAAGCTCGGAGGCAATCAGAAAAATGAGCAAATTAAGTAAGGAGCATTTTATTTTATTTTTAAAGTTTATTTCTTTAAGAGAGAGAGAATGTATGCATTTGCAAGCCAGTGGGGGAAAGGCAGAGAGAGAGGGAGAGAGAATCCCAAGCAGGCTCCCTGCTGTTAGCCCAGAGCCCAATGCAGGGGTTGATCTCATGAATCTTGCAGTCATGACCTGAGCATAAGTCAAGTGTCAGATGCTTACCTGACAGCCACCTGGACACCCAAATAAGCAGTATTTTAGATGTGCTTTGTGCCTTGGAAAAAAGCTGTGAGAGGGGGTGTGTGGCAGGGTAATCTGGCTCAGCTAGAGGGGAGGCAGATTTGCATTCAGGTGGGTCATCTGTGAAGACCTCCCCACATGGTGACCGAGGAGCAAAGACCCGGGGGCCTGAGGGTGTCTGGGGAAAGACAGGAGCAAAACTGAGGCAGAAGCATGTGGGGCTTGCCTGAGTCACCTGTGTGGCTGGAAAGGGGTAAACTGCGGGGAAAGAAGTCAAACATGAGATGGGAGAGGAGGCACGGGGCCCCATTCCGAAGGGCCTCACGGGTACTGCTGGGACTTTGGCTTTTAGTTGGCATGAGGAAGGAAGGAAGTCTTTGGGGGCTTTTGAGCAAAGGAGGTGTGATCTGATTGATCCCTGCAAGGCTGTGGGCTCGGTCCCTCTCCTTTTTTCTTACTGTTCCTGTGGAGAAGATGCTTCATTTCAGACAGTTATTTTTAAGAGGCTAGTAGAGGGGACTGAGGGAAGAGTCTGTTTCAGCCTCTCTTGGCTTGTAGTTGGGGCCGTCTTCTCTCTGTGTCTTCACATCGTCTTTCCCCTGCTCAGGTCTTTGTCTAAATTTCCTGTTCTTACAAGGACACCAGGCGTATTGAATGAGGGCCCACCCCTGTGGCCCCATTTTAACTTAATCACCACTGTAAAGACCCTCTCCAAATATGGTCTCTCTGAGGTACTGGGGGTTAGTACTCATGAATCTGAGGGTGGGAGTAGGAAGACAGAGACGTGCATTCAGTTCTGTTACTAGACATTCTCAGTGACGCTTTTTCCTGTCATGCCCCATTTTCCTTCTGAGCTGCTCTCAGAACTGTCTCCTTCCATGCAAGCCCGGGGGAGAAGGCAAACAAGCTAAGCTCGTTGGGGCTGTGGAGCTGTGTTACTTTGGGACAGAACACGCTGGAGACTGGTTTACCTCTCTGGGGTCACGGATGAGCGGTGATTATCGTCATGCCCACTTGTATGATACTCAAGTGGATTTTAGTCTTCTTGCTTTTTGCAGAGGTAAACTGTCCGGATTAGCCTTTGTTACATACTTAGTGTTTAACACGAACATTTCCCGTGAACGTGTATGCATGTTTTAGGTCTGTGAGAACAAATTAACTGCTAAGAAATTATTCGTAATTTGATGTCTTGTGGTGTAATTTTAATTAAAAAAAGTATTCAGTTTATGATATGCATTAAGGTTCCCAAGGCTGCGAGAGTAGAGTACCATAAACTGGGTGGCTTAAATAAGAACATGTATTCTGTCCCCGTTCTGGAGGTTTGAAGTCCCACATCAAGGTGTGAGCAGAGCCGAGCTGTCTGAGTGCTCTAGGAAGGGTCTCTTCCACACCCTTCTTAGCTCTTGGCATTGCTTACAGGCCTTTGGCTTGAAGACCTGTCACTCCAGTCCCTGCCTCTTTGACTACATGGCATTCTCCTTGCGTCACTGCCTCTTTTCTTATAAAGATACCAGTCATGTTGGATCAGGGCCCACATTAATTAAAATGGGCTCATCTGAACTTGAGTACATCTGTAAAGACCCTATTTCCAAATAAGGTCACATTCACTGGTACCAGTGTTAGGACCTCAACATATCTTTCGTATCTTTTTGGGGGACACAGTTCAACCCACAGCATTATAACTGATATGTTCAAGATAGCATTATAGTAATGCCTGGGTATCTTAGTTGGTTAAGAGTCCGACTCTTTGATTTCGGCTCATGTCATGATCTTTAGGGTCATTAGATCGAGCCCTGTATCTGTCTCTATGCTGAGTGTGGAGCCTGCCTAAGATTCTTTCTCTCCCTCTCTCCCTGCCCCTACCCCCTGTGTAGCATTTTAGTGACTTTTTTTTTGTTTCTGTCTTAATTTTTTAAAATATTTATTTTTGAGAGAGAGAGAGAGAGAGACAGAGAGAGAGACAGAGTGCCAGCAGGGGAGGGGCAGAAAAGAGGGAGACACAGAATCTGAAGCAGGCTTCAGGCTCTGAGCTGTCAACAAAGAGCCTGATGTGGGGCTTGAACTCACAGAGCCAAAGTTGGGCTTGAACTCATGACCTGAGCCGAAGTTGGACACTTAGCTGACTGAGCCACCCAGGCACCCCTGTAGTGACTTTTTTTTTGTGAAAATGCTAGAAACATTTATTTATTCAGTAAGCTCTCTAACTACAGTAAGATTTGCTGGATTACTCTTCTTTTGAGTTAATTCTGGTTTCAGTAGTTAGCCTTTCTAAATTAGTTTCTTCTAAGTCTATATAATAGGGTTCAAAGTAAGAAAGAAAGTCACAACAAAAAGTAGGATAGCTAAAACCATTAGGTGATTTCAGCCATGGTGTGTCTTCATGTCCAGAACAAAGACAGGTTCATGGAGTCAGCACTCTGGCAAAATGTGTGGGTCTGTATAAGAATGAGGGGAAGCATAGTAGTGGGAGGAGGGAGGTAAACTGGATTTCATCAAAAGTTAAAACCTTGCATGTGTCACAAGAAAGTAAAAGGACAATTCACCGAATGGGAGAAAATATTTGCAAATCATGTATCTGATTGTGTCCAGAATGTATAAGGAGCTCCTGCAACACAGTAATCAAAAGACAATGCAGTTGAAACATGGGCCAAGGATTCACATAAACATTTCCCCAGAGAATATGTACAAATGGCTAATAAGCACATGAAAAGGTGCTCTACATCATTCGATATTAGGGAAATGCAAATTAAAGCTAATATGGGATCCCAGTTCACACCAACTAGAGTGGCTAAAAAAAAATGATTATGTGTTGGTAAGGATGTGGAGAAACTGGAACTTGTCTATGTTGCTGGATGAAATGGAAAACAGTCTGGCAGTTCTCTAAAATGTTAAAAAGAGAGACCTAGAATGTCCATTCTTAATTAGACACCTAAGAGAAATGAAAACATATCTCCACAAAAACCAAAGAACAAACAAACAAGAAACCTGTGCTTGAATCATTTGTAGTAGCATTATTCGTAATAGCCAAAAAGTAGAGACAACCCAATGGCCATGAACAAAAGGTGGTCGTGTCCATATAGTGGAATGTAATTCAGCAATAAAAAGGAATCAATTTATAAGATATATAAAGTATTAACACATGCCACAGCATGGATGGATCTTGAGAACATTATGCTAAATTACAGAAGGCCACATACTGTTTGACTGCTTTCATATGAAATGCCCCGAATAGGCACATCTATACTGACAGAAAGTAGGTTATTGGTTACTGTGTAGAGAGCGATGAGTTGGCATGGGAGATGAGTGCAAGTGTGAGTACAAGGCTAGCGGGTACAAGTTTTCTTTCGGGGGTGATGCAGATGGTCTATATGTAGGTTGTAGATGGTTGCACAACAGTGATTATACTAAAAAACCATTGAGTTGTGTGTGGTAAATAGGTGAAATTTATAAGTATGTGAACTATAGCTCAGTAAAGCTGTCTCAACAAAGGAATGAGAAGGTAGAGACTGAAAATTCAGCTCATGGCAGAGCTAGCTGAAGCGTGTGGCTACCGTATTGAACAGCACAGGAAATGATCAGGAATTTCTAGGAATCGTCAGCACTTACTCAGTAACTAAATGAAGCAGCTGCCGTTCAGGTGTGGAGACGGCTTTCTGGCAAGTAAGTGCTTAGTAAAGCTGAACTCAGATAATAAGTGAAGTCTTACTTCAGAAGAGCTCTTTGATCAAATGTATTTCTGCTTTTACGTTTGTTCAAAATTCTTGTTGGATAGTTGTGGTTTGTTTGGCTTGGCTTTAAAGCCAGAGGATCTCTTCCTTCCTCAGAAGGCTAGGATTCTGCTTCTTATGTATGCCAAACTAGCGGAAACAACCTTATAGGCTTAGAATTTGGACAAGCTATCTCCATGCCAGGGGGCCTTCATTTCATGTTGGGCTCTAGGGGACAGGCTGTGGGCTGGAGAACTCTGGGGAGAAGCAACTTTGGTTTTGCTTCACAAAGCAAACTCTTAAACTTGATGGAGCTGCAGGTAGCGTGTAAATGTGGGGAAGCAACTGTGACCAAGACAAAGATTTTTATAATCAGCTTTACACTTTAGCCTATATTATCACTAGAAGGTTTTGATAGAATATTTACATTATATGTTTATTGAGTAATTCCACTAAAAAAGGTATTGAATAATTTTATAAGAGTTTTGAGTTAATAGGTTTTTAAAATCTTACAAAAATTAAGGTTTGGTAAAATAAATAATTAAAAAATTTCTCCCTAATTATATTTAGATTATGGTTGATGACATGGTCAATGATTCAAGTCTACCTATGTTCATATTTTTATAATAAAGCATGTCAGTGTAGTGTCACTGGACATCGTAGCTCTGACAAGGTTAGAGGAACCATATGATGCACAATCACCCATAGATGGAAATAGAAAAATGAAATAGTTATGAAATCTTTAAAAAGTATTTTTGGAGTATTCCGACTAGGAGGGTGAGGCAGTGTCTGGGAATGAAGTGTTCCAGTCTAGGACCTGGATCATGGTAGTACAGGGAAGGGATTGATAAGGAAGACCACGAAGGGAAAACAGCCTGCGTGGTGACTGGTTGGATACCAGGAAGAATCTGAGGATGGGACATTCTTGTGCTGGTACAACCTGCCAACTTTCCAGATGAGGAAATGGTTATCTGGAGAAGTTAAAGATCCTAACTTGTAGTCTGCACCTGCTTCTGTCGTGTCCCATTGCTTCAGGGTGGTGAGGTGAACTTTAGGGAAGAGAAGAAACAGTACTAGGGCAGCAGTTAGGCGACCTGGTTCAAGTGAGCTTCTCTTGCCAGCTTCCTAGTGAAGCAACATCCTTTTATGTCTCTAGGACTCCATTCTTTCGGTCTTGAGGCTGAGTGCTCTCAATGGCCACACAGGGTTTCTCAGTGAAGACATTGAAGAGTCGGGGAATGTATACGAGGGACTGGTCTTGAGCATTTGGGGTTTGTAGGAACAGCAGAACAGCAGAGCACCCATCTGGGATTTCTAAGCTGGGATTCGTGGAATAAGAGTGCAGCCCTGCAGAGAGAGATTTGCATGTTCCCAGTGCAGAGGTAATAATCTCCTATTTATCATGTCTCCAAGTCGCATATCTTTGCAGAGCCGATGCTGCATTCACCATTATTGGAGGAGAACAATGTAGACCAGTCTGAAGTGACTTCTCCTAATTCATAATATCACCTGTTGTCTCACAGTTTAAGTTCATCATGTAGGTGGCTTCCATTTTAAATAATTAGGTTGCTGTAATTTAAGTGCACATATTTTTTTTATGAAAAAGGAAGATCAAATTTAGCATTCCCCATTGTCCTTACTCTTTCTTTTATCAGTAACATATTGAGTTTTAGGAAGTAGCTTATTTTTTAAATTTTCTTAATGTTTATTTATTTTTGAGAGAAAGTGGGACAGCATGAGCAAGGGAGGGGCAGAGACAGAGGGAGACACAGAATGTGAAGCAGGCTCCAGGCTCTGAGCTGTCAGCATGGGCTCGAACCCACAAACCACTAGATCATGACCCGAGCCGAAGTCAGACACCACCCAGACACCACGCCAAACTGACTGAGCCACCCAGGCGGCCCAGAAGTAGTTCTTTTTTGCCTGTGAGATTTGGAGTTTTGATGTGTGGCTGGCAAATAAAAGGTTACTTTAAAAACTGGTTCTACATAGTAATGGTATCATTCCTCAACTTGATCTTTAATGTATTTCAAATAAATTTGTGTTTATTTTCTTCCCTGTAAAAGTCATTAAGGAAAGTTAAATTTTTAGCATTAAAAGTCTCCCTAAAATATGATTGTTGAGTTGTTTTTAGAGATCTTTGCATTTTAGGGATAGTGTGATCTAGTAAAAAATACTCTCAGGCAAAGAATCAGGAAAACCTCAGTCTTTATGTTAACCTTTTGCCACAAGCCTCACCTGTCTACCATATGTTCTTAAATTTGGAAAACCAGCCTGTGTTCATTTTATATCTAAGTGACCACATAGAGATGCTACCGGGTCGTGGATACAGTTGTAAGCAATTTCATTTCCAGTGCTGTTTCTCCTTATTGCCACATTTTTGTGAGTGGGAAACTGAAGAATTGAAAAAAAAAAAAAAGGAATGAACAGATGGAAGATCCTAAGAATATTTAGGATTTAACCTAGAGATGGGAACTTTATTTATGAATGTAGTGATATATGTATGTACTATAAATGTAGTTTTGTTGTTACATATAAAGCTCTTTCTGGCAGGTCTTTTTCAATCAAAATAATCAACAATTAAGAAATATTATGCAATTGCGAATATACTTTGAAGATTTAAGGGGAAAATGCTGTATAACAAGTTGGGAGAAATTACCTGATTATGTGCCCTCTGAAACCTTAGGGAGCCAGTCAGCCAGCTCAGGACGCCAGAGGAAGGCCTGGGGACTGCTTGACTGTATATTCAGGAAGGTTCAGATGAGGGTTTTGAGTCTTCAGCAAGCTCCAGCCAATCCACATAAACTTCTGCATGTGTTTTAGATTCACTGTGAATCAGTGTCTCATAAATGAGGAGCTAATTACTCTCCTTACTGAGGTACAAATTTTAATTTGATTTTGATGGTTCTTTTGGGGGGAGATTTTTATATTTCCAAGAAATAATGTATCAAGTAATTTTTAACATCTTAACAGTGCTTCAGCAGTTTAGTTGCTGATATGATTCTAGGGAAAATAAGTCCTAGAAATTAAAAAAAATGATATTATGCAACTCATTACTTTGTTTTATGGATACAAAAATTATATTAGGTATAATTAGGGGAAAAAGTCTTAGAGAAAACTTGGAAATACTGAACAATTTGAAATAATTCATCTGAAGGTTTAGTTTGCTTACAAAATTTTCTTGCCTCTGACCTTATGTTATCATTGATCCTGGTCAAATGTATTGATTGACTCAAGCCTAAATCTTACCCACTAATAACCTCAACTGCTTGTTGGTGATGGAATTTGGCAAGTTTAGTGGAATTCAGCTAGCTAATTTCGGTGAACTTTTTTCAGTCTTCATCTTCTTTGACCGTTGGGTGCATCTGACATTGTTGGAGTTCCTCAGTATTTGTTTCGAACCTTCCCATTATTTTATAGCTGTGTGGTCCAGTATAAGAGCTATTACCTGTATATGGTTATCTAAGTTTAAATTAAAGGTAAATTCAGATTTAAAACTCACTTCTTCAGTCATACCAGCCACATTTCAAGTGTTCAGTAACCATCTGTGGCTGCCATATTGGATGATACAGAATGAACATTTCCTGTTTAGAGGTGCAGTAGGCATGACTTTGAGTATATAATGAAAGAAAATGCAAAATGCTTATTGATTTATGATGTGGTTTCATCTTAGCTTGGGCAAGGCATGGAGTATTTCATACATAGTAGCAGAATATTTACTATTGAAGCTTGAAAAGATGTGAGTTCTTTGTGTGCAATCTTTCATTTATGCATGTGAGAGGGTTTTCGTTTTTTTAATATTTTTACATTGTAGTACTTGTTTTGCTTGTTGGTGGTGTTTGCTTATTTAATACATTCTGTCAAGGACAGAAATTACATGCTGGGTTTTTTTGTTTTGTTTTGTTTTTTTGTTTTTTTTTCCCCTAGGAAATGTGTCTTGGGTTTTTCCCTTATTATTTTCTTTCTTTTTTTTTCCTCTTCTTTTTTTGATGGTGGGGGTGGCTATGTTTAAATGAAGTTGCTTTTACAACACCAAAGACTTAATCATCCATTTCCTATATAAAAGGTAGCTACTTTTTTGCATGGACCTCAAGTACATTGTAGTATAGAGGTGGAATTTAAGGAAAGGTATTAAGCAGGCTGTGTTGTAGCTTATGGGCAAGTAATAAATTGTATCATTTATCTTGAATGTATCATAGATAAGCTGCTATATAATGATCGCCACTTCAGATAGCTGTGAAATTAGGTGATTAACTAGCTGTTACTTAACCTTCTAATTTCTGTATACGTCTAATTACATGAAATAGAAGTAGGGTTTTGATTTTTTACTTTGCTTTTCTGTTTGGAGTGTAATTGTAACTACTGTATTGTAAATAACGGAAAATAATTGCATATGTTAAAAAAAATAAATTCGTTATATTAAAAAAAAAAAGAATGAACATGTCCATCACCACAGAAGTTCTTTTTTTTAAATTTTATTATTTATTTTGAGAGAGAAAGAGTGAGAGAGCGTGCAAGCAGGGAAGGACAGAGAGGAAGAGAATCCCAACCCGGCTGTGCACTGTCAGTGTGGAGCCTGCTGTGGGGCTTAAACTTACAAACCTTGAGATCATGACCTGAGCCAAAATCAAGAGTTGGATGCTTAACCAACTGAACCACCCAGGTACCCCCATTACTACAGAAGTTCTGCTGGGGAGCACCCGTTTCCTGGCTCGTATTCTCTTTCCTTTATCTGTATGTGACTATCTACAGAACCTCTCTGCTCTACTCTTCTACTTACTACTGCTTATTCGGTGTTTTTATTTCAGTATTTTAAAGGCATTTCCAAATGAAAATGTGCAAATCAACATACCACATAATTGGTTTTCCTTTTAGTTTCTTGTTCTCAGTGAATGAGATCATCACCTATCTGTATGTCCTAAACCTAGGAGTCATCTTTGTTCATTCTTTCTTCAACGTGTACAATGACTAGTCCATTATTGTCACACAAATTGACCTTCAAAATATACCCCAACTCTGTTCTCTTTCTCTATACCACCATCTTCCACCACCAGTCTCTCTTGAATTACGGTAATAGCTTAATTGGTCTCCTTATATGTGCTCCTGCCCCTATTTGATATATTTTTCATACTCAAGTCACATTATTTTAAAAAAAAACCATGCAGATGTCCTCATGTCACCTCCATGCTTAACACCCTTCCTTGTCTTCTCGTTGTTCCTAGAGGTGACACCTACTAGGTCCTGCTTGCTCTGGCCCCTGTTACGGTCTTCAGCCTCATCTCTTGCTGTTCTTCTCCCTCTTGTGCTCTAGCCACACTAATGTGTCTGTCTCCTCAACTCACCATGATTCATCCTGCCTCATGTTCTTTGCCTGTTCTGATTTTTCTTGGACTGCTACCTTACTCTCAATCTCAATCTGTCTAGGTAGCTCCTACTTATCTTTATATTTTATCTTGAATATCTCTTCCCTGATCATAATCCCATTTCCGCTGATTCTGGGTAGGTGTGAAAACTCCCAAGTTTTTATCAGTAGAGAATGTTGTACTCTGAAGGAAGTCTTAATCATCAGAGGGAGGTCTTTAGTCATTCAACAAACTGTGTTTTGAGTGCCATTGTGTGTTAGGTACAGCTGTGAGTGAAAAAACTGTCTCTGACCTCAAGGAGATCAGAGTTTAACAAGGAGACAGGTAAACACACATACAAACTTAGAGTGCCATTTGATAAATGCAGTAAGTGTTGCATGTTCAGGGTTTTGTAGTGGCACAGATGTATGGAGCAGTCCCTGCCTGGAATAGTGGTCAAGAAAGACTTTTTCTTTAGAGTAGCAGAGTGTAGCTGGAATGATTGAGCGACTCTCATTTCCTTCTGGGCTTGTCAGGTGGATGTGGGTAGATGGTACCACAGGTCTACAGACAAAGAAGACAGTTGTGGAATGGCCTCCTATATATAAGCCATGTCAGCTGAGATATTGTGCTAGTGTTTGGTATGTAATGAAGAGACAAGGCTTGATAGGAAGACAGGGACCAATACTAAAGACGCTTGTAAGCTATCCTAAGAAGTTTTGGACTTAATCCTATAGAGCAGTGGTTCTCAAACTATAGTGTGCATCAGGATCACCTGGAGGGCTTGTTACAGTGCAGGTTCCTACCCCAAAGTTTCTGATGTGGGGCTCCATCTCACAAACTGTGAGATCATGACCTGAGCCAAAATTAAGAGTTGGATGCTTAAGTGAAATAAATTAGGCAGAGAAGGACAGATACCATATGTTTGCACTCATAGGTCTAACAGGAGAACAGGAGAAACCTAATGGAGGACCAGGGGGAGGGGAGGAGGGAAAGAGAGTTGGGGAGAGAGAGGGACATAAAACTTGAGAGACTATTGAATACTGAAAACGAACTGAGGGTTGAAGGCGGGGGGGGGGGGGAGAGATGGTGGTGATGGAGGGGGGCACTTGTGGGGAAGAGTACTGGGTGTTATATGGAAACTAATTTGACAATAAACTACTTAAAAAAAAAGAGTTAAATGTTTAACCAACTGAGCTACCCAGGTGCACTAAGATTCCTAACATCTACCCTGTAAAGACATGGCAAAAACATAGCCATCTCCACCCGGAAGGAGGGCTTTCACCAGAACCTGGCCATGCTGGTACCTTCATCTCGAATTACCAATTTCCAGGGCTATGAGAAAAAAAATTCAGTTGTTTATAGCCACCTAGTCTGTGGTGTTTGGTTATAGGTGCCTGAATAAATGAAGACACTGGCCAAGTATAGGAATTCTAAGCAGTATGGGGACATGAGCTAAATTGTCCCTGCAGTTTGGGGGGAATAAGTCCAGTATTTCAGCTCCCCTTTTAAAGTCTTCTGTTCTGAATCCTGAAATATTATTAAGAATAGTTAGTTAAGGTGATCCAAGAGTGATAATTCTTTAGTTGACTGCTACAAAGGACATGATGTTGATATGGGTCTGGTAGAAACTGCTAAATATAAATAGTGCATGCTTGGGAGTGATGCTCATAGTATAGATGGGGAGGCTTTGGTCAAGCTGTGCATTTTCTTTAAACTGTAAGTAAACAGTTTGGAAATTGAATATATCAAGGAGAACTGTAGAAGAACTTCAGAACATATTAAATGGGTATAGGAAACACACAATTGCTGATAAGAACCATAATGGTTTCCATTAGGAATTATTTTAAAAGATAATATGTACCTTCTTTGTCTGATTTGATACTTAAGTTTGTCCCTCCCTGAAAGAGGTAGCTAACTTGTAGACTCCAGTGGACTTCCCAGGGTCTTTTCTTGTACTTTGATGTGATCTGGTTTTCTAGTCTTGCAGAATCTGATACAAATGACTCCCAATTTATGAGTGGCCTAAACTTAGAAGGCACCCCAGCCCATTGCCACAGGGGCCCTCCTGCTGTGAGTACTGTAGCCTCCAGCACCTGCTATCCCTTGGCCAGCATTCTGCGTGGCCCCCTGGCCCCCACTGGTTCTCTGCCTCGAAGGACGGGGGGCTCAGGGGACTTCCATTCCTCTCTCTGTAGTCTCCCAACACTACAGGCAGTCCTCCCACCTCCGCACCCCAAGAAAACTTTAATCATTGCATATTCTAACACCTGCATTAACACAAATGAAGTTCAGACTCAGTGATGGTAAGCAACATACCCCATGTAAGTAGACTAGTTAGTCACACACGGATTTGGAACTTAAACTCAGGTCTTCTGATTTTTAGTCCTGGTCTCTCCCCATCATGCTGCTCATTCACAAAGGTAGATATTATGAAAGTCTTGGTCAAAGCTTACAAAGTACTGGGCCAGATCTGTGTTCTAAGTGTGTGTCTTATATCTGTTCAACTCGTGGCTCCAATTTGGGAGCAGGACTCTCCTGGTAATTTATTGTGTGGATATAGTTGATACGACATTATTACTATAAAAACGTATTGCAAGCATGTTGGAGGACTTTAAGCCAAAAGAAGTGCTAGAAGTTTCAGTACTTGAGACATTTAAGGGAAGGAAGTAGAAGGTGTGCTATTAAGCATGCCTGACCAGGCTGGCAAGGTCAGACTACAAGATCTCTGTAGTTTGCTCCCATGAGTGGTTCCACTGTCAGCTCCTGCTGTGATGTCTGCTTATTCCTTGAGGACACTTTCTACCAAAGTGGAGTGATACTTCAGACACTTCGGTGTGATAAGAAAATCCCATTTGTTCTTTTTGGAAAAGAACATACTGGTCTCAAGTTGAAAAGTAAGATAAGTAAATATATATATGTATTTATTTTTAGTTCTTGGGCAACTTTTGAGGTGGTTTTCAGATAATTTTGAAGAAGTTTGTGATGATTAGGAACTGCTGAGAACTATTGTCAGTTTCATGTTAAGAAATCAAGCACCGTTTTTCATTTTGAAACTTGACTAGTCCCTAGGTAAATACATACCTGCTTCTTGAAACCCTCTCTCAAGGGGGTTTATTAAAACTTGTATTTTTGGGGCTCTGGGATGGCTCAGTTAAGCATTCAGCTTTGGCTCAGGTCATGATCTCACGGTTTGTGAGTTCGGGCCCTGCATCAGGCTCTGTGCTGACAGCTCAAAGCCTGGAGCCTGCTTTGGATTCTGTGTCTCCCGTTGTGTCTGCCCCTTGTTGGCTCTGCCTCTTTTTTTCTCTCTCAAAAATAAATAAGCATTAAAAAAAAAAAAAACCACCTTGTGTTTAAGGGCACCTGGGTGGTTCAGTCAGTTAAGCGATGGACTTTTGGCTCACATCATGATCTAGGGGGTTTGTGAGTTTGAGCCCTGCGTTGGTCCATGTGCTGAGAGCTCAGAGTCTGGAACCTGCTTCAGATTCTGTGTCTCACTTTCTGCTGCTTCCTTTGTTGTTTTTTTCTCCCTCTCAAAAATAAACTTAAAAAAAATGATACTTGGTATTTACATGTACAACAAAGATTCAAAGGATTGTTAGTCTGTGGACCCGAGTTGAGGAATAGAGGCCGAACATTTTCCAGTGAGGAACTCCCTTACTTTTTACCTCCAGGGCCTGTGGGGCATGAGAAGGCCTGTTCATCCTGGGGAGGAGAACCACATAACGGGGAGTCTGGGGAACGGGTGAGTGTGCAGCCTTGTCTACTTAACTGGCACAGAGTTTATACCTCTATGTTAGTACTTCTCAGTCGGGTGGGGCTGCACGGCACAGTTTGTCCCCCCACGGTGCCCAGGGCATTTGGTAATATCCTGAAACCTTCCTGGTTGTCCCATCCGGGGGAAGGGATGCTAGTGGCACCTAGTGGTAGAGGCCAGGAACGCTCCTACACACAGGACAGCTCCCGTAAGAAAAATGTATCCAGCCCAAAATGTCCCTAGTGTCCAGGATAAGAAACCCTGCTCTCTTACCCACGAATCCCCCAATCAGTCTGCTGGGCGCGCTGCTCTTAGGAGAGGCCTTGGGAGTTGGTAGCGTGCCAGGAGAAGAGAAACAGACTCTGCCCCTGACACTTTCTAGTACCTGGAAAAGTAAGGTGGCGCCATTTTAATCCATTTATGCTTGTGCTACTTCTGGAGCCCTTAGCTGACCCTGCGAACGACCGCACTCTCCTCTGCCTCCTTAGGAATGGTGCTCACTAGTTCTCCCTGGTGTTTGTATTTTACTGCCGGGCACTCTCACTTGCTTAAGGAAGAACTGTATCATGGGCAGAAGGCTTAAAGCAAAACGCGGTGCTGGGCTGTTGTCCACAGGTTGCCATGATGTCTCTGTAGCCAAAAGTGTACACCCAGTGTCCAATCCAAACTTCCTTTCTAGCAGAGGAACCCAGTGAACCCATTTTCTGTTGTTCTGACCTCACTAGACTCTGGACTATCCTGAAGGAAGGACAGTAAATATTTATAACTAATTGCTTTAGAATATTCTGTCACTTCTGTATTCATCTTGGCACCAGTTTAAAAGAGCCGCTACCGTCTGTCGTTTCACCTGTCACTGTTGATCTTCTTGGCCTTCCTTTTTAAGCTAGATGAGACAGTTGTGTGGTTAACCGGGTTGTGACGATGTGCGGTATGCAGCTAACGCTCTCGACGGAGAGGGAGCCACGTGGCTCCGACTCGAGCGGGGCCGCAGTGCAGCGTCGCGTACCCACTGCCTGCACTTCCCTTGGCATGATTATTTCCGGGCTGACTGGGCTTTCAGGTCACAAAGCATAATCATCCAAATCGCTGGATTTACAAGGATTTTTGTGTAACAGACACATGGGCTGCATGAGGTCCATGTTAGTCATTTAGCTGTGAATGTGGCATTGGTTTTCTGAGGCAAAAATAAAGAGAACTGTCTAAGCAACAAGCTGCTGTTGAATTTGTTAGCAACAAGATTTGTGATCAGACAATGGCATTGTATTGCCCTTTAACAAACAAGAACGTACTCACGTGAGCAGGTGACGTTCGAGTAGAACACGGGAATATTCTTCTCCGCCCTGCAGCTGGGGTTTAGATGGTTTATTCTCCTGCTTTCTTCCTTCTGTTTGGAATTTGCTTCTGGTTTTTGTGCTTTTAGAAAGGCTTTTCTGTTTTGTTAGGAGAAGAATTTGGTTGAGGCGCCTGGGTGGCTCAGTCGGTTAAGCCTCTGACTTCGGCTCAGGTCATGATCTCATGGTTTGTGGGTTTGAGCCCCACGTCAGGCTCTGTGCTGACAGCTCAGAGCCTGGAGTCTACTTCAGATTCTGTGTCTCCCTCTCTCTTTGTCCCTTCCCTGCTCATGCTCTGTCTCTCTCTGTCTCAAAAATAAATAAAACATTTAAAAAATTAAAAAAAATAAAAATTTGGTTGTTGATAAATGCGTGTCCATTTCTTGCTATATATGTCTCTAATAATATTCTATTTTAACTCTAAATTAAAATTGTGGCCTAGATTTATTTCATAAAAGGCAGTTCTTTTGTTCCCAAATTTTAGAGTGTCTAAAATACATATCAAACTTAGATTTTTTTAAAGGTATGTGTTTTAAAAATGAAAACTTTTTCTGAAAACTTGGCTGTTCCAAGCATGTATTTCTTTAGGTACACACACAAAGCATCCTATGGGAGACAGACTTATATTTACCTATCTTCTCACTGAAGGGACTCTGCCATTAAGGACACTCAAATACTATTTTTTTCGATGATGATGATAATGACACTCAAATACTATTTTTTTCATGATGATGATGATGATGATGACACTCAAATACTATTTTTTTCCATGATGATGATGAGGATGATGACATTCAAATACTATTTTTTCCATGATGATGATGATGATGATAAGAAGAAGAAGAATGTTGAGTTACTAAGTTCTTTGGTCAGGGCCTGTCAGCCAAGCATAGGACAAGTTGAGAAACTATTACTGAAGTTGAATGAAAACATCCCCTCAGCTCACCTACAGAAAAGTCCTCCTGTAATATCAGGCAGACCCCCTGGGACAAGGCCCTCTGCTGACCTGAAGTCTACCTACTATCCTCTGTGCTGAGCACCGGAAAAAGCTGCATCTGAATGATCGAATTTTTTGTGGTGCTCATCTTAAGTCTTTTCAGTGAATTTGTTCAGACTGGCTAGGTACTGTTTCAGGCATTTGCACACATTGACTAAGTGGAACATGGGAGTTCCTAGGGAACTGGTGGTCTCTGCTGAGTTCTATAGACTGTTACTTAGACTCCACTTGAGGGGCACCAGGAAGCAGTACACAGACTCCCTTTTTTTATCATGAGTCTTTCTAACCTCAGCCAGGCACGTTATGACCCACTTCCAGAAGGGTGATCTGACCTGCCTAGGAATATTTCTATTTATCGAGTGGCCACCTTGGCCCTGAACATGGCCCTGAACATTGCCTAAAACAGTCTGACTGTTGCTGAAGGGAGCTCACTCTTCTGCTTTCCACCGGGGATTTCACACTCTCCTCACTTAACTGACGCCTCTGACCACTGGCCCTATTTACTTACCTCTCTGTCAGCAGATGACCGGACTCACTACTTCAAGGAAACAGACCACGCCAGGGGAACTGACCCAGCCTCCAAGCCCCAGTCTCCAAACTTGCTTTTATGTACACCGTCCCTTCTGCCTTCCATGTTACTGTGGTGGGGGAGGAGGTGGCCTTTTTCCCAAGCATCTACCTACCTGCCTTCTGGATGCCACTCCCCATCCATCATCTCACTTCTCTCTCTCTCAAGTGACTCCTCATCAGCATTAACACCAGCTCATCTCTTTCCCATTTAAAAAAAAAAAAAAAAAGCCTTCCCTCAACCCCAGCCCTGCCTTTATGTTGTGTATGCAAAGCCAGTCCATTCTCTACAAGGAAATGAGTAAATGCTTAGTCATGTTCGTTTTTTTTAAATTTTTTTTAATGTTTTATTTTATTTTTTGATACAGGGAGAGACAGAGCATGAGAGGGGGAGGGGCAGAGAGAGAAGGAGGCACAGAACCGGAAGCAGGCTCCAGGCTCTGAGCTAGCTGTCAGCACAGAGCCTGACGCAGGGCTCAAACCCACGAATGTGAGATCTGACCTGAGCCGAAGGCGGAGGCTTAGCCGACTGAGCCACCCAGGTGCCCCTGCTTAGTCATGTTTAAAAATCAATTTTGTGTAAAAAATTTTTTGCTTTTATTTGAAATTATTTAATGCCAATGTAAAGAATCATGCCATTGTAAATGTTTTAAAATTAGACCTTAAAAATTTCTTGCTGAGACCATATAACTCCTAAGTGTCAGAGCCCGGATTCTAATGTAAGTCTGATTCCAGACTTTACTGAAAACTTTCCATCGTATTTGACAAGGAGGTCACTGGTGATCTTGGCAATGGCATATTTGGTGAAGAGGATTAGAAACCATGTTGTTGGAGTAAATTGAAGAAGGGGAGGTGAGAATATGATTTCTCTCCTTTAGAGCCCAAGTTCTAGAAAAGCATAATACCTGAAACATAGTAAGCACTTAGCAAAATGTTAGCTGTTTTGTTGTTGACCTCTCAGTAATACTGGACACAGCTCATTCGTTCATTCAGCAAAAATTTAGTGAGTTCCACTGTGTTACCAGGTACTGTTACAGGTGCTGGAGATACAGTAGTGTATAAATAAAGAAAATGCTGACCTTCAGAGGATCTATTTCCAGGATAAATATGTCCTATATAAGTGTGATGACATGTACTGTGGAGAAAGCAGAGCAGAGAGGGAGAAAGGCAGTGTTGTAGGGTAGGGTTGCAGTTAGAAACAGGGTGCCCAGGGAGGGCTTCCCTGAGACGTGAACTGAGGGTCTGAAGGAGGTGAGGAGTGAGCCATGCAGATCCGTGGGAGAGGAGAGAGCCATGCTGAGAGAAGGCATAAAACAGCCCTAAGCCGAGAACCACCCATTGTGTTCAAGACGCTGGTCACCAGCGACCATGTGCTACATGATTCCAGGTACACGAAATGTTCAGAATAGGCAAATCTATAGAGAAAGCCCCATAAAGTTGCCTAGGGCTGAGAGGGTTGGGATGACCAACGGGCTTCTTTTGGGGTTGATGAAAATATTCAAAAAAGTGATTATGGTGATGGTGGCATAATCTGTAAATACACTAAACACAGTTAAATTGTACACTTTAAATAGAAGAATTGTATGATGTGTGAAGCATGTCTCAGTAAAGCAGTTATTTTAGAAAGGAGGGAATCGGGAAGGAAGCTGGTGTGGCTAACTGTGGAGAGTAGGAGGGGATGAGGTTGGAGTGTGTAGGGCCTTAGAGCCCCTCGAAGGTCCTTTGCTGCAGGTGAAATGCGGGTCTGGGGGAGGTTTTTGAACACAGGGATGATGTGATTGGGTTGATGTTTTAGTAGGTTTGCTGTGGCTGCTGTGCTGAGAGACTGGAGGGGAGGGGAGGGGAAAGCGTGCTGACCAGCTAGGAGGCTGTGCAGTAACACAGACAAGAAATACCATTTCTCCTGTTGTGCTGAAATTCTTTCTTTGGCTTCTCCGTGAACCACACTCTCACATTTACCTTCTGTCTCTCCTTCGACATCCCCTTTGCCAGCTTCTTTTCTTCTTTCTCACCAGTGAACATAGGGTTTATTTAGATTACATACTGGGACCATCTTAGTTCTTCCTGGGTTGTCTCTACTCCCGTGACTTCAGCTACCGTCAAGTGCTTAACACTTCTGAACACACCTTACATCTCTGCTTAGGTAGCCAGATGCCTTCAATTTGCCTGTCATTTTGCTGTGTAACAAACCACCCTAAAATGCAGTGTCTTAAACAACAGTCATTTCTTTTGCACATGAATTGTCAGTTTGAATAGGTTCGGCAGGGATGTCTCTGCTGTGCTTGACTGTGGTTGGATGGTTCACCTTCAGGATGGCATGTGCCCATGGCCACCGTGCCACTGGGTGTGGGCGGAGGTCCCAGCCAGAGCTGTGGTCTTGGGGGGACCTCTCCATGGAGATCTCTCCATTGACTGCTCAGGTGTCCTCAAAGCACGAAGGCCTCGTGGCTGGTGGATGACTTACCAGGCAGCTCAGAGCTCCAAGGCAGTGGCCTTTTATGATCTAGCTTTAGAAGTCATGGCATCACTGACCCCAGAATCACAAACCCACCCGGGTTCAAGAAAAGGGAGCATATATCGTATTTCTCAGAGGGAGATTGTCAAAGTGACACTGTAAAAAGAGCAAGTAAGATGAGAGATGTTATTGTGACCACCTTGGCAAACCTCATCAGCCACATCATAAGCCTGCTTTTCCTGTAATGTTCCTTCTTTCATAATTGGCCCCACCACCTCCATGGCTGCTCATGGCAGAGACTTGTGAGCCGTCTTTGATACCTGCGTCGTCTTTGCATTGCTCAGCCACTCTCCTCTTTGCTATCTGCTCAGTCACAGGGTCCTGTTCTCTTTATAAACCATTCTTAGATCCTTCCAGTCCTCTCTCCTGCCATTGCCATGACCTTGGTTTAGGCCATCATCTCCCTTCTCGGCTACTCCAGCTGGTTTCTCTACTTGCAATCTTTTACTTCAATTTTTTTTTATCCTTCCTGTATAATCTTTAAAAATACAAATCCATTTATAACCTACTCTTGTTACAGCCCATTAGAAGCTGCTCAGTGCTGTTGAATTAAAGGTGAACTAATTTTATGGACTAAACAGCTTTATGTCGTCTGGCTCCTGCCTCTTCCAGATTCACTTGGGATCACTGGCTTCCCTTGCACCTGCTGCACCAGCTCTTGCAGTTCCCCCAAGCTCTCTCTTTCCTGCCTCCAGGCATTCACGTTCATACTTTCTGCTCCCTCTGTCTGCCACATGCCACTCTGTTTTCATTTTGTTTGAATGTAATTTGCTGAGGGAAACCTGGCTTGGAAACGTTGGTTAAGCAGCTCAAGGGTACCTACTCATTTTCTTTATAGCCCACGTTACGCTTGTAATTGGTAATGCTATCTTTGGATTTCTTCTTTGCTAGACTTTAAGTTCCATGAGATTTAACAATTGGACTTGTCTCGAATACCTCGTCAGTGCCTGACACGTAGTGAGCACTCACTTCATGCTTATGAATGACTCTGTGTACATTACGCATATATCTAAAGATATTTAAATACACATACACACATGAGTACTGATTGTGTGTATATGTGTACAGAAGGAGGGGTTTTTTTTTGTTAAGGTTTTACACTTGAGCAGGATTTCTCAGTAGTATTTGTAGAAATTATGTTTAGAAATTAATGGTATTTCTATTTGAGAGTATATATACATACATGTTTAGCGTGAACAGTACCCACTGATCAAAATGTGCCACATCGGATACCAGTCTTGTTCAGGGTTTGTTATGTTCCCCTTTTTGTACCTTGTCCTCTGACTGGGTCCTGTCCATCCATTCCATTCAAGGTAAAGAAACTGCTGCAATGAAAGCTGATCTCCTCAGGGCCAGGAATATGAAAAGGTACATTAATCAGTTGACTGTGGCCAAGAAGCAGTGTGAGAAGAGAATCCGAGTCCTGGGCGGCCCTGCCTATGACCAGCAAGATGACGGGGCCTTGGATGAGGGAGAAGGGCCTCAAAGCCAGAAGGTAGAACTTTGTACTTTCTTGTTTTGACCATTTCATGTTCATCATAAACATTCATGTAATCTCCCATGCAGTATTTTAACTTTCTGGTATTTAACATAAGACCTATGCTGCAGAGCAGAGACTCACATGTTTGCTTGTATGTGTCAAGAGCTATATTACTTGGTGTCCTTGACTTCTGTGAAGGGTGATAGGTATGAGAGATAGGCATGGTGTGTGTGTGTGTGGGGGGGTGTCTACATGCCCATGTGTATTTTCCTGTCCTACAATCCCACAGGCACACACTTACATTTGCAAGGGCCCAGTCAAGTACCCACTACCAGTTGGAAAGAAATAACCACCTATGGAATGGAAAGTATCTTGTAAGTTGTTATACTTAGCTATCACCACAAATCTATGAAATTTGAATCTTTGAATATTTCCTTCTAAAATGTGAAATATTCACCTTCTAAAGGTGAAGAAACAGAATTGGTTTAAGTAAATTACCTAAGACCAGGTGGGAAGAGGCAGAATTAGATAAAAACCCAGATCTAGTAGCTTCACAGTCTTGAGTGGTTTCTCACTAAGCCATAACACATCAGTGACTATTTTACAAACAACACTTTGGACTGTTCAATGCTAGGTCCTGAAGTCATGGAGCTTAGGAAAGTGTCCTAGCCCTACCTCAGCACTGGCTCTTACTCTCAGGGACCCAAGCGCATCTTCCGTGACCCAGAGAACACTAAGACTGAAGGAAACAGCAGCAAGACCCCTTGTAGAGCTTGCTTTTACCACTTGGGAACAGAATTTCAGGGCAAACTCCAAACTCCTCTTTTGAAAGAAGGCACTTAGTCACAAGGAGGCCGCCATCAATATAAGTTAACTTTGGCTGTAGCCTCTAACCTTACCTATTTAGATTTTTAGTCTCTTGATCTTTTCCTATTCACTTCTTGGTTTGACTTCAGACGCTTATCTAGAACTTTTCCCTTCCTCCATATTCCAGTGATGACCTTTGACCTTTTTTCTTATACATGGCCCAGTATCCATTAGAGCTTCTTTAGAATAGTTTATGTTTGACCTTGAACAAACTCTAACACAAGCCAGAGTTCTTCCACAATATCTTACGTAAGTGCCACAGATGAAGCCCTGAATAGCTTTTGTTTTATAGAGGTGAGCCCTCACCACTGGAGGTCTGTTTATGTTGCTGTTATTTGCAAATATGCCTTTCTGTAATTTTGGCTTTGTGGTCCAAAGTGAAAATTTCACCTTTTGGTGAATGTTGAAGAGAGAGTGGATTTGGCAGGTTGAATACTATCTTTCTTCCTCTTTCTTGTCAGCCTCTGGACTCTTAAATAGATTTCCAGCTGCATTTCTCATAGAAGTTTTTTTCTTGTGTTCCATGTATTCATTCAGTCATTCAACAGACATTTATTGCGAATCCACAATCTCTCAGTTGCAGTACAAGGTACTAGGATCCAAAAGGACTAAGATGGAGTTTGTGCTCTTGAATGAGAGTCCCATATAATTATAAGGTAGAAGGGTAAGCGATCCTGTAGAAATGGTTGATATACACCAAGAAGAAGCACCTGATGATTTGTTACCTAGTCAGAAGATGATGTGGTTTTAGATCTTACAGTAAAAGAAAACCTTGAGAAACATAAAAGCAGCTCATTTTAGGAGAACTGAAGGTGATGTCAGTATACATTATCTGGCAGTAGTTAGTTGAAGTAGACTTAGTCTGGTTTTACCTTCACTTTGACTTGTTTATCCAGATACTTAGTAAGGGAGCAGCCCATTGCTGGTGCAACAGTTTAACCTCAGAGTAAAATGATTTCCGTTAGACTTCAGGCTGCAAGCCTCAGATGATATTACAGAATTCTAATGTGTATAATGGTTTGCTATTCTAAAGATAAGACTTTGGTTAGTTTGGGGCCAGACATGGGTAGAACGGTTCTGTTATAACCTAATCATATTTAATCCAGAGAATCGCCACCTAACTTTATTTCAGAACTTAATCTTCAAAATTAGACGAATCCCTCAATTAAAAGAAAGCAATCAAATAAATAAAAGGAAGGAATTATATGCTCTCTACAAGAAACTAAATATGAAGGCACAGATTGGTTGAAAGTGAAAGGAGGAAATGAGGCATGCTATGTAAATACCAAGCATAAGAAATATAAAGTAGCTAATATTAACATCAGATGAAATGGACACTAGGACAAGGAATATAACCAGGGATGAAGAACATTTCATTATGATAGAGGAGTCAATTCGTCAAGAAGGCATGATAATCCTAGATATGTATGCAATCAGTGAGACCTTTAAAATACATGAAGTACCAACTGACAGAACTGAAAGGAAAAAAGATCCACAGTTATAATTGGAAGTGTTCACACCTCTCTCAGTAATTGATAAAAGACAGAAACAAAAAACCAGAATATAGAAAATATGAACAATAGTAACAACCAACAGGAACTAATGGACTTTTCTAGAGCATTCCACGTAGCATCAACAGAATACTCATTCCTCTCAAATATATATTGAACTTTCACCAAGAAAGACTATATTGCTGGGTAATAAAACAAATACCAACAGATTAAAAAGGTTTAAAATTATACAGACTATATTCTCTGACCAAATGGATTTGAAAAGATCTGGGAAATTCTCAGATATTTAAAGAATTAAACAACATATCTAAATAAGGCTTGAATCAAGAGATCATAAGGGAAATTAGGAACTAGTTTGAATGGAATGAAAATGAAAATACAACATTGGAATGAAAATGAAAATACAACATCTTAATACTTGTGGGATACAGTTAAAGCAGTACTTAGAAGGAAAGACTCATGTTTATATTAAAAAGGAAGAAAGGTCGGGGCACCTGAGTGACTAACTAGTTGCTTAAGTGTCCAACTCTTGATCTCGGCTCAGGTCATGATTTCATAGTGTGTGAGGAGAAGGAAGAGGGTCTAAAATCAGTAGTCTTCCTCCTTAAGCTACAAATGAAAACTAAAATAACTAGAAGAGAGGAAATAATATAACAACAGAAATCAGTGAAATAGACAACAGAAAAGCAGAAAAATAAATGAAAGCAAAGGGTAGTTCTTTGAAAAGATTGATTATATATTCTCATTTGACAAAAAGAAGAAAGAAGGCACAAATGACCATTATGAATGAGAAAGGGGGCATCATTATAGATCTTACATGCATTAAAAGGAGAACAAAGGAATATTATGAAAAAATTTAAGCCAATAAATTTCACAATTTAAATAAAATACACAAATTAATTATCAAAATTGAATAAAGAAATAGAACATCTGAGTATGCTAAAGTGTATTAAAGAAAGTGAATACATAATTTAAAACCTCAACAAAGAAAGCTTCAGGTATGGATAATTTCACTACCAAATTCTACTGAACATTCAAGACAGTATCAATCTTAGCCATATAATTTCAAAAAATGGAGGAGAAAGATGCTTTTCAACTCCTCATAGGAAACCAACGTAACTCTGATACCAAACCAGAAAAAAACACATTAAAACAGTGAAAATTACTCACCAATATCCATCAATCTATGAATAGAAAAACTACTCCAATATATGTTCTCCTGGAAGTGGGTCTTTACTGTAAAATTATATACATCATTTATCTGCAATTCTGTTATCAAGGCTTATTTTTTAAACAGCTTTATTAAGATATAATGACCTACAATACACTGTACATATTTAAAGTATATAATTTGGCAAGTTTCACAAGTATATACTCATGAAATCATCACCACAGTCAAGATAGTAATTATATTTGTCAGCCACAAAAGTTTTATCAATCCCTTTGTAATCTCTTAACCCTATTTGAGACCCACTGACCTATTTCATCCATGTTTACTTATCTAGCAATTTCTTAACTACCTTGATTTTTGGCACCTGTCATTGTCTTTTCTTCTTTAACCAAATGAGTTTTTGTTGTCCGTTGTCATTGACAACAGCTATGACAACGTGGTGCTATTGCCAATCTATAGAAGAAGAAACTGAGACTGAATGATGGAGTCACTTAGAGCTCCCAGGACTGGGAATTCTGGCAAAACCAGGATTCAAACCTGGGCATGTTTGGCTCTAAAGCCTGAACAATTTCACCTGCACAGTATTGCTTCCATCTTGCTTTGTTTTCATCTGAAGATGAAAATAAAAAATGTGTATTGCTTTATTTTTTGTAAGGTTGTACACCCACTTTTCAACCCCAGAATGGAAAGATAGAAGGAAGAATTTAAGAAAAAATAAAGGGAGAAGAGGAAATGAAAATAGAAGGGGTGTGGATGATTGATCTCTGAAATCAGTTTTCTTTTTTTTAAGTTTTCATTTCAAATCCAGTTAGTTAACATAGTGTTATATTAGTTTCAGGTGTACAGTATAGTGATTCAACAATTCCATGTATCACCCTGTATGCATCACAAGTCACACTCCTTAATTCCCATCATCTATTTCACTGCCTCCCCCACCCATCCCCAACCTCCCTTCTGGTGATCATCAGTTTGTTCTTTATAGTTAAGAGTTTGTTGGCTTCTCTCTCTCTCTTTTCGCATTGCTCATTTGTTTCATTAAATTCCACATAGGTGTGAAATCATATGGTATTTGTCTTCCTCTGACTTAATTTGCTTAGCATAATACTGTCTGGCTCCATCCATGGCATTGCAAATGGCAAGATTTCATTTCTTTTTATGGCTGAATAATATTCCATTGTGTGTGTATACTCTTTATCCATTTATTGATCAATGAACATGGGCTGCTTCCATATATATCTTGGCTACTATAAATAATGCTGCTATAAACATAGGGTACATGTATCCCTTTGAATGAGTGTTCTTGTGTTCTTTGGATAAATACCCCGTAGTGCAGTTGTCAGATCATAAGGTAGTTCTATCTTTAACTTTTTGAGGAACCTCCGTACTATTTTCCATAGTGGCTGCACCATTTGCATTCCCACCAACAGTGCAAGGGGGGGTCCTTTTTTTTTCCACATCCTAACCAACACCTGTTGTTTCTTCTGTTGTTGATTTTTATCCAATATGACAGGTGTGAGTTGTTATCTCATTGTAGTTTTGATTTGCATTTCCCTGATGGTAAAATATGATGAACATCTTTTTATGTGTCATATCTTCTTGGGAGAAATGTCTTTTCATGTCTTCTATCCATTTTTTAATTGGATTATTTGTTTTTTTTTTGGGAGTTGAGTTTGATAAGTTTTCCATATATCATTTGTAAATATCTTCTATTATGTAGGCTGCCTTTTAGTTTTGTTGATTGTTTCCTTTGCTGTGCAGAAGCTTTTTATTGTGATGTAGTCCAAATAGTTAGGTCTCCTCAAGCAAAGGAAACAATCTAGAAAGAAGTTGCAACCGCTGGTGTCAAAGAAGTTACAGCCTGTGTTCTCTACAAGGATTTTTATGGTTTTGTGCTTCATATTTAGGTCTTTCATCCATTTTGAATTTACTTTTGTATATGGTGTAAGAAAGTGGTCCAGTCCTTTTTTTTTTTTCTGCATGTTGGTGTCTGGTTTTCCCAGCACCATTTTTTGAAGAGACCATCTTTTTCCCATTTGATAATCTTTTCTGCTTTGTCAAAGATTAATTGACCATGTAGTTGTGAGTTCATTTCTGGGTTTTCTACTCTGGTCCATTGATTGTAATATAACTTAAAGTGTAGAATGTGATGCCTCCAGCTTTGCTTTTCTATTTCAAGATTGTTTTGGTTATTTGAGGTCTTTTTGTGGTTCCATACAAATTTTAGGATTCTTTGTTCTACCATGAGAAATACTGTTGGTATTTTGATATGATTACATTAAGTGTGTAGATTGCTTTGCGTAGTATAGATGTTTTAGTAATACTTTTTTCCCCCAATCAATGAGTATGAAATGTCTTTCCATTCTTTCTGTTGTCTTTAATTTCTTTCATCCGTGCATTGTAGTTTTCAGAGTACAGGTCATTCATCCTTTTGGTTAGATTTATTCCTGGGTATCTTGTTTTGTGTACAACTGTAAATGGGATTGTTTCTTAATTTCTCTTTCTGCTACTTCATTATTGGTGTATAGAAAATGTAGTAGATTTCTGTGCATTGATTTTGTATCTTGTGAATTTACTGAGTTCATTTATCGATCCTAGCAGTGTTTTGATGGTGTCTTTTGAGTTCTTATGTATAATATCATGTCATCTGCAAATAGTAAAACTTTTACTTCCTTCTTACCAATTTGGATGCCCTTTATTTCTTTTTGTTGCCTGGTTGTGGCTAGGACTTCCAGTATTATGTTGAAAAAAGTGGTGAGAGTGGAAATCCTTTTTTTATTTGTGACCTTTGGAAAACTGAGAACTTTTCCTCATTAAAGATGATGTTAGCTGTGAGTTTTTCATACATGGCCTTTATTATGTTGAGATATATTCTCTCTAAACCTACTTTGTTGACAGTTCTTATCATGAATGATCATATGGTTCTTTTCTCTTACTAATGTGATATATCACATTGATTGATTTGTGAACATTGAACCACCCTTGCAGCCTAGGGGAAAGGTTAGCATGATTGTGGAAAATGATTTTTTTAATGTATTGTTGGGTTCAGTTTGGTTTTATTTTGTTTATAATTTTTGCATCCATGTTCATTAGGGATGGTGGCCTGCAGTACTCCTTATTTTTAGTGGTGTCTTTATCTGGTTTTGATATTAGAGTAATGCTGACTTCATAGAATGAATTTGGAAGTTTTCCTTCCTTTTCTATTCTATGGAATAGTTTAAGAATAGATATTAGCTGTACTTTAAATGTTTGGTAGTATTGACCTGTGAAGCCTTTTAGCTCTGGACTTCTGTTGGGAGTTTTTTTGATTACTGACTCAATTTGTTTGTTATCAGTCTGTTAAATTTTTTTATTTCTTCCTGTTTCAGTTTAGGTAGTTTATATGTTTCTAGGAGTTTATCCATTTCTATGTTGTCGAATTTTTTGGCATGTACTTTTCTTTTTCCATAATATTTTATTGTCAAATTGTTTTCCATACAACACCCAGTGCTCTTCCCCTTAAGTGCCCTCCACCATCACCACCACCTCTTTTCCCCCCTCCCCCTTCCCCCTCAACCCTCAGTTCATTCTCAGCATTCAATAGTCTCTCAAGTTTTGCATCCCTCTCTCTCCTCAACTCTCTCTCCCTCCTCCGCTCCCCCT
>NC_043700.1:15002063-15173823 GCF_006229205.1 Suricata suricatta
GATCCATTCGTCAGGTGATGGACATTTAGGCTCCTTCCATGTTTTGGCTATTGTTGACATTGCTGCTATGAACATTGGGGTACATGTGCTCCTATGCATCAGCCATTCTGTCTCTCTTGGGTAAATCCCCAGCAAGGCATGTACTTTTTCATAATATTCCCTTGTGATTACTTATATATTTCTGTGGAATTGGTTATTTTTCCTCTCTCATTTGTGATTTTATTTGAATCTTTTTTTTCTTGATAAGTCTGGCTAGAGGTTTATCAGTTTTACTGAAGTTTTTCAAAGAACCAGCTCCTGATTTTATTGATCTGTTCTGTTTATTTAAAAAAATTTTTTTAGTCTCTGTGTCATTTATTTCTTTTCTAATCTTTATTATTTCCTTCTTTTTGCTGGTTTTTGGGTTTTGTTCTTTTTCTAGGTCCTTTAGATTTAAGATTAGGTTGTTTGAGATTTTTCTTGCTTTTCAAAGTAGCCCTGTATTGCTATAAATTTCCCTCTTTGAACTGCTTTTGCTGCGTCTCAGGGTTTGGGCCATTGTGTTCTCATTTTCACTTGTTTCCATGTATTTTTTAAATTTCTTTTTTGATTTCCTGGTTGACTCATTCATTGTTTAGTAGCATGTAGGGGTGGTGGGGTTGTGGGGGAGATGGCCATGGCCAATTCCTTCGTTCCCAGATGGTCTCTCCATGAGCACTGCCTCTCTGGGATACACTCCAAAATGAGTGAATAGCCTCCCGACTTGGTGCCCCAGGTGCTCTTCAGATTGCTGTTTCCACGCTGTATGTCTGTGAGTTGCCTGCCTGCCCGTCTTGTCTCCAAGAACAGTGCAGGGCCCTCCGGGCTCTATCCCAGCCAAGTCCACTCACCTTTAGAACTCCAGGCCTGAAGCCCTGTCGGTTTCCACAAGTCACAAAATTTGGCCCCTTATTCTTTTAAAGCCAATTATTGTGGGGATCCATTTTCGCCTGCACTCTCCTGTGTCCCACCCTTGTCTTTGATGCTGGCTGTCTCTCCACCACAGCACCAGAATCCATTTCTCTCCCAAACCTATCTTTGCACTTCCTGCCTTCTTCTCTACCTCCAAAATTAACATTATAGAGTGTAGCCCAGGACTCTGAACTTGAATATGAAAAGGTTCCCTGACTTTCTGTTTCTGCTGGAGTTCTTATAGAGCATTTTCCCCAACTGCATCTTTCCTTCTTGACTTCCATACTATTTGTAGGTTGCGACAAACACAACTCTGGTAATTTCTTAAGGAGAAGAACTATTTTATTATGGTTAAGAAGTTGTGCTGCATAGTCAGAGACCCTGGCTCTCAATTCTGTATCTAAGGGGGATTGACTTTGGGCAAGTTAGTTAGCTTTTTGGTACTCCAGTTGTAAAATTGGAATAGTTGTACGTATCCTGTAGCTGGCAACCATTAAATAATGCACAAAGTAGGGTAAGTACACCACCTGGTGTATGAGCACTCAGTGAATGTTATATTACAGGCATTGATTATTAAGGAGGTATGTTTAGTGATGATATAGTTGTAAGAAAAGTCCAATTGTCATCTCCCCTTTTAGAATAAAACATCATTCCCAAGATCCTAATTCTACATATTCTCATTAGTTTGTTGGAGATATTCTCATGAGTATTTTGTTGGTGTTTTGTAAGTAGAGAACCCTATGTCACTCTTGGTAACATGTTGGGAGCTTAGGAACACATTTATTCCTCTAAGGCCCTGAGGTACTTTTGAGTGCTTGGTGGAAATGTTTCCTGGAGAAAAATTAACTAGCTGGGTAAGAGGGAATCCATACAAAACACAGAACTTAAGTTTATAAAATATGCATCATGAAACCACATTCAGTTTAGAAGACCTTTGACTGGTAGCCCTCCTCCCAGAATTACCAGAGGTCTTAGGATGGACAAAAAAAAGCTGACCCAGCAAATAAGAGCACCGTGTCTGTTGTATGGAAGCCCTTGGTAAATGTTAAATATTATTATGTCATCTATGGTTTTTAACTTTTTGTAATTTTTTTTATTTTTGAGAGAGAGAGAGAGAGAGAGAGAGAGACAGACAGACAGACAGACAGACAATGTGAGATGGGGAGGGGCAGAGAGAAGAAGGAAACACAGAATCCAAAGCAGAGTCCAGGCGCTGAGCTATCAGCCCAGAGCTGGATGTGGGGGTCGGACCCATAAACGGTGAGATCATGACCTGAGCTGAAGTTGGACATGTGACTGAGCCACCCAGGTGCCCCATATCATCTATAGTTTTTAAAAAATGATTATTTCAGTAGTGGTGTCAACTTTGACCTATCCACCCTTCTCTTTCCACTTCCACACAAAAATCTCAGAATTACTGAAATGAATTTCAAATTAATTGAGATTGAGTTAATCTCAAATGAATACAGCTGACTTTGAAGTGTACTGTCTACACATCCTGTCCACCCAGAACCATTCCATTAGTGTAGATGTTACACAGTGAAATTTTCTTCTTCAAGAGGAGGACAAAAAAATGGATAGAGAATTTGGTTAATCCATCAGTCAAGGTGAGAGATTATTTAACTATGCTTTAGATATATTTATTTGTATATATTTGCACTTTTGGAACTGAATATAGAATACTCATAAAACATAATAAAAGTCTAAAGACGGCTAATATTTTAGATGTTTTGGAAGTGGTTTTGCAAATATGTGAATTTGTATTAATTTGGAATTCATTTCAATCCAAAAACAATTATACTGGGGTGACTTTCTTAGAATTAATTGAATGCCCTTTCTCCCTATGCTAAAAATCGATAGCTCTCAACATGATCTGTTTTTCCCTAGTCAGAGTTGATAGGGGCTCCTACAAACCTCTGTGGACCATGTACAGTTAGAATGTGTATGTCACAGTGCTTTACTGTTAGTTTCCATAAAGATACATGCTATGATCTTCCAAAGTTAGCAAACTAAATATTAATTGAGATATTTATGGACTCCAATTGTTAGTGGCCTGTAGCCTGGGATGGCTGTCTCCTTTAATTATTCCCAGAAGTCATTAGAAAAGTGCCTGCCCCTTTCTGTTTACAAAACCTATTGAGGGCTCACTGTTGGCAGAAGAGTTGAATCTATGTTGATTATATGCAGTTGATTTTAGAAAGTCTTACTGGTCACATTTCCAAAAAATTTCTAACTGCCACAATATAAATGTTAAGAATCTTAAGACATAAGCTTTTCTTTTAAAAGCATTTGAGTTATACTTAGATGTCTTTTTAAAAATTAATTAAGAACTAAGGATATGGGACTTCAATTCCTTCTAAGTTAATTTGAGGCATTTCTCCTAATCAATTGAATTATGCATTATTATGAAGGTGATCTGCTTTCTCTTACTATGGCAGCCTGTGCTCAAGAGTTTGCTCACCATATCTTCAGATTTGTTTTTTTCTTTTTCTGGAAGCATGCAAAATAATAAACAAAGGAGTCATTTTGATATACAGTGCAATATTATGAACCAGCTAAAATGATGCTTTCAAAAGATGTTTTAAATGAATGTGATACCATAAATGAAAGAGCAAGACATAAAATAATTTTCACCACAAGTATAAAATAGGATGGAAGGCAAAAGTGCCGAATTATTAGACTCCAGCTTCCTGGTCTTTTATATATTTCTCTCCAAGCTTTCTATTATGGGCATCTATTACTTTTAGCAGTCTATCCCATAGGGCAGGGATTTTTGTCTGTTTGATTTTCTAGAAACGTGCCTGATACAGAGTAGATGCCAAATAAATCTTTTGCTGAATGAGTGGATAATTAATTGAAAATTGGCATGAATTGAATATGTGCATCTTGAATATTTAGTAACTTTTTTCCATTTAAAATTTAGGAAGCTGAAAGAAATACTGTATTAGGTTGGCTATGACCTTAAAAAATGAGACTTTTCCCCCCTGAATGTAGACACCAGTCCATTGTAAGTTAAAGGAAACTGATACTTAAAATTTGATTTTTTAACTTTTTTCTTAATTTTTTTTCTTACATTTCCTTGATAGATTCTTCAATTTGAAGATATTTTGGCCAGTACTTTCTACCGAGAGCACTTTCGAATGTACATGGAACGGATAGACAAGAGAGCTCTGATTAGTTTTTGGGAGTCTGTGGAATGTTTGAAGAGTGCTAACAAGGTAGTATGTACAGTCTCAAAGGAATATTAATCACTAGCTGGTGAAAACTTGCATCTTAGGCAGTGTACCTGTGGTTCTCAGTGAAGCTATAAGATAAATATCCATTAAAAGACTATTTAAAACAAAATATAATGAATTATGTTCCAGTTCATAAAGGTAAATAAAATTAGATTTTATTTTTACAACGAGATGCTTCTGAATGTGTGGTCAAGGGAAAAACAGATTCATAAATGTACTAAACTATTGAATTTACTTTCAGTCAGTTATTTTGGTTTGCTTTTTAAACACATTATAAAAAGGCTTATATATATCCACATTGTAGGTATAATGAATTGATCTTGGCACATACACTTCAATCTCATAACCTTGTTATTTTAATATGTGCATATTTTACACTACTATTTCTCTTTTTATTTCATTTAAAATATGCCTGAATTAAGAAACACAAAAGATTTTTGGTTCTAGATTCCTGTTAGAATGAAAAGCCCCAATAAGCATTGTATTTTGCACTTGGCAAGTTCTCAGTACATTTAAGCGTTAAAGAATAATGAAATATGTATGTTTAAATGTGTCTATAAATATACATGACAATATGTACAGTATATATAATGCATGTATTTTGAGAGGTTTATTAAATAAGTGCAAAGAGCACTGGGTACATTACTCTTTGCACTTTATATGAGTGTTGCTAGAACTCAATACTCTTATAACACATCATAAGTCACATACTACATTGGGTACGGAATGAAATTCATTTTCACAGTATTTTTAAATCTTCTTAGAAATGCCTTTCATTGTTATTTTGTAAGTTACAAATTACCTCATTTTAGCCAATATTGTTATTTGCCCATTTTATTATAGATTTTTTTTTTATCACACTTGATTCCAAATGACTGTTGGCAGCTCTCAAAGGAATATTGCAAAGAGCAATCTAAAGAATTTTCCTAAACTACTGGAAACAATTTAAAAGATTTTAATGGAATAAAAGGATATAGCTTCCCTAAATAGTTCTATTTTGACCGAACAACACTAATTGGGGTGTAAAAGTTCTGAGAAGTTTGTTAAATTCACAATATTCATTGAGTTGTTTGTCTTCATTTTTTAATCCTGTTGAAGACTTTGTATAACATTCCTAGAATTAATGAGATGTTTTCAGAGGAAATATAAATGTTATGTTAACTGGAAGAGATGTTTGCGTTTCCAAACAGGCTGGCTGTGACCTAAGTATAATGTTTAAGACTAAGCTGTCTAATATGAGCTTGATTATAATGCAATAAATCATTCTGGAGGATATTTTTCTTGTTTTCTTAAATTACATAATAATGACTTCTGTAGTGAGAAATGGCACTTCCAATTATTTATATTAGATTTTTTTAAAAGCAAATTGAATTTAGCTGATAATTGAGCTATGGAATTCAGATTTATAAGAAGAAATCCATTTCAAGAAGAGAACTATTCACATTTTCCCCCTTCCAGCATTTAATAGAAGTTACATGTGTTAACTGTTCAGCATAAAGTATTTATTTTCAGGAGCCAGTTGTCTTTTCAGACTCTTACCCCTTGATTCTGAATGTGCACACAGAAGCCAGAGACCCACACTGGCACCAGTAGCATGGCCTCAGCTTTAAGATGGAGGAATTCAGAAGAATTATTTTTGTCAGAGATGATATTTCTTACCTTTCTTGTTCTTAATCTTCCTGTCTTTTCAGAATGAAATCCCACAATTAGTTGGTGAAATTTACCAGAATTTCTTTGTGGAAAGCAAAGAAATATCTGTGGAAAAATCACTCTACAAAGAAATCCAGCAGTGTCTTGTGGGAAATAAAGGTATTGAGGTGTTCTACAAAATCCAGGGTGATGTTTATGAGACCTTAAAGGATAGGTATTACCCTTCATTTATTGTCAGTGACCTGTACGAGAAATTGATGGTAAAAGAGGAAGAAAAACACGGCTCGCACTTGATTTCCAGCAAGGATGAAACGGTGAGTCATATTTAGTTTTCTCCTTCCTTCTCGGTGGTTAGGCTTCATATATGATCAGGCGGGTGCATGCTGTTTAAGCAAATTCGGTGCACCTTTTCATCTTTTAATATTCAGGGCTTTACATAGAACTTAGGTACCTCTTTCCTTGTTCTTCTGAACCACTGACAACCTCTTCCTCACGTTGCAGCCTCCCAGCCCTCTCTCCACCTGAGACACACCCCGAGTGTGACTCCTGGAAAGTGAGGGCAGAGAGTCCGTAGGGTGGTGTAGGCCAGGTGAGAGAATCAGAACTTAGTCCAGTCCTAGAATAGACAAAGGATGGGGAAGTGAGGAGTGGAAGAGAATGTGGGAGCAGTTACATGAAGTGTTTTGGAGTTTAAAAACTCAGAAGTAAGTAAGATATTCGGAGAGAAAGTTGGCTCAGCCACAGCTTAGGTCTAATTTTCCTAAGTGTACTCTCATTTTGGAGAGCCCCAGTTGCCATCTCTCATCTACCACTAAAGATTTATAGGGTTTTAAGATTCAGGAAGGTACAGAGAGAAACAAAATGTTGTATTTGCAGTCATCGTGCATAGAAAGCTTATAATTTATTTTGGATTTTTTCTGCTCAGTTATATTTCAAGCTCTGAGGAATCAAAGCTTACTCTTGATGGTATTAGAAGTTGGCATCTCCAAACTGTTGTTAAATTCACTCATTCAGACTTTTTATAGATTTGTTATTTAGTTCTTTACACTTTCTGTGTATAACACCTCTAGTAGGTCCAGAAGTCATTACATATTACATTTTATTTTTAAGATCAGTTTGTATTTTTTTTTTAATTTTTATATATTTTTTGGTTAAGTTTGTTTTAACTCTACTTCAGAAATTAAATGGTTAATAAGTAAATGCTGTAAAAGAGGCTATTCAGATTAATTAAAAAGATCAATACTCAATAGATAAATTGAATAAAATCTTGAACTGACAGTTGATATGAAAGGTAATAATAAACAAATAAGAAAAACTATCCACCTTCACCTAGGACTCAAAGAAGAGCAATAGGTATCACTGACCTTTTATTTTTTCAAATAAAATTTTTTTTTAACTTTTATTCACTTTTGAGAGAGAGACAGAGATGAGTGGGGGAAGGGCAGAGAGAGAGGGATTCTGAAGCAGGCTCTAGGCTCTGAGCTGACAGCACAGAGCCCGACGCGGGACTCGAACCCACAAGTGGTGAGATCATGACCTCAGCTAAAGTCATAGCTTAACCGGCTGAGCCACCCAGGCGCCCAGTTATCACTGACCTTTTGAATGCTTTTGCTCTTTGTAGCAATAATTCCACTTCTAAAAATTTATCCTAAGGCGATAACTAAAGGATAGAAAAGGTAATGTACAGTAGAGTTTGTTTTAGTACATTTGAGATAGCAAACCAGCAGAGTCAACCCAGAGCAGGATCAGCAGTAGGAATATACCTCAGTGGGGGCGCCTGGGTGGCTCAGTCGGTTGAGCGTCCGGCTTCAGCTCAGGTCATGATCTCACAGTTCGTGGGTTCGAGCCCCGTGTCGGGCTCTGTGCTGACAGCTAGCTCAGAGCCTGGAGCCTGCTTCAGATTCTGTGTCTCCCTCTCTTTCTGACCCTCCTCTGCTCACACTGTCTCCCTCTGTCTCTCAAAAAAAGTAAATAAAAGACATTAAAAATAATTAAAAAAAAAAAAAGGAATATACCTCAGTGTACTGTCAAGTCATAGGATAATATACAGCTTTAAACATTCTAATTTTGAAGAGTAATTAACACCCTCAAAATAAGCAGCATTATAAATTATATGGAAAAGACAGAATACCTATCTATATTTCTATGAGGTGTAGAATTATGTCATGATACGTGTACTCCTGGACACAGATTTGAAAGACTGTATCAAAATAAAACAAGCTTGGTTCTCTAGGATTATTAATACTTCATTTTTGTTGGAATTTTTTTATTTTACTACTTATTTCAGTTAATAAAAATTGGAAGAAAAAATTCCGGAAGAATGTTAAGGAATATGAACAGAGCAAAAGATCATTCTCAGGACTTCTGTCCATTGCCCCACATGCTTTTACTGCTCACAGATCTGTTTTATATGCTGTCTGCTGCTAATCTGTCCAGATTTTTCAGAGTTATGCATTTCTTGATGAATCTGAAGTCAGTTTGAAATCCTAACCATTTAACTCATAAAATGATCTACCTGTCAATTTATGAAATACATTTTCAAGAGAGGGACTGAACAAATTAAATACTGAAAATACTTTGACTAGTGGAAATTTGGAAATTTTACTTATCTTTTATTTTTTAAAAAATATTTCTTTTGGGGACAGCACAAGTGGGGAAGGGGCAGAGAGAGGAAGATAGAGGATCTGAAGTGGGTGCTGCGCTGACAGGCTGATGTAGACCTCGAATCCACGAACCATGGGATTATGATCTGAGCCGAAGTCAGATACTCAACAAACTGAGCCACCCAGGTGCTCCTGGAAATTTTATTTTAAAAGGACTTGGCCTGAGTTTTCTAGAACATTCTTAGGAGCCCAAAAGGAAGCCATATGCATCTCCTTCTCTTTGTCCAAGATGAGGCACAGAACATTCTGTTTGAGTTGGGCAGATAACTCAGTTGCCTTCCCTTGTCCACACAGATTCCCTTGCGTGTACCATTTGGGAAATAATGGTGTGGAATCCATCCCCCATCCCGCCCTGTTTTTTCAGGCTATTAAATGTTTCTTCTTTCATTGCAATCCTAAACACCAGTTACTTTGGTTCGAAATAACTTTGATTTGTCACTTTGCTGAGGAAAAGCAGCCTGCGTCTGAACTTTCTACCACAAAGTGTTAGTGGAATCTAGTACTTTGGCACAGTAGATTGTAATGATCTAGAACCTATATGCTAGGTACTAATCGCTAAACAGTCCATCATTATAAGACAGTGTGATTCATGTGACTTTTTCCCCCAGGATTTGGGTGGTGAGGCTGGTGAGGAAGCTGTAGATGAAGGCGCCAGTCGGATTAATGAACAAGCCAGTTTTGCTGTAAACAAACTACGAGAACTAAATGAGAAACTTGAATATAAAAGGCAAGCTCTAAATTCTATTCAAAATGCACCAAAACCTGATAAGAAGGTAACTCTTTCACTTTCAAGGTTGTCTTTGAAAGTTTCCATTTTTCTGATTTGATAAGTAGTAGTTTTCAGTTTCTGTTGCAAAGCATCACTGTTTCTTTAAAAAAAAAAATTGTAACTCTACATTATGTTGTTACTTTTTTACATCTAGTGTAGAATTAGAAAAGCCCTTGTTTTTAATCTTCCGGTGGTTTGGGGCTCTCTCCAGTCATCCGCCGTGAGCAGCTCTGTGCTCTCTTGCTGCCTTGCCTCCAGTACCTTTGCAGAAGCGGGCAAAGCCTTTCCTTGTGCCATACCCGTTTCTGGAAGTACATTAACTTTTCAAGGACAATCATTTTAGTTTTATTTTTCTTTCAAATGCTATGTCAGAATTTAGGAACCTCACAGACTGACACAAGAAATAAATTGTTTTGCTAAAAACCAACAGAATTGGAAAGTTTAAAAATGTAAACAGCATCTCCCTAACGCATTTCTCAAACACACACAGTGGCGGGGCTTTTTGCTTTTTTCAAAAGGAAACAAGTCCTTGTAGCTCGCATGTCCGGGAGAGTGTTAAGGCAAAGCTTCTGCCCTCAAACTACAGGTTTTCTCATGAAAGAGGTCCAAGGGGATGGTAAGCATAGCATTTAAAAAAAATAAAATTACTTATTTTTTTAAAGTGTGGCAAAATATAAATTTACCATTTTAATCATTTTAAGTATACATTTTAGCATCAGTACGTTCACATTGTTACACCACCATCTATCTGAAATTGTTTCATCTGGCAAGACTGAAACTTTAGATCCCTTAAATGATACTTTGCATTTTTCCATCCCCAACCCCCTGGAAACTACCTTTCTACATTCTACCTTGTATGAATTTAACTACCCTTAAATACATCATGAGTGGAGTCCTATAGTATTCATCCTTTTGTGACTGACTTCTTTCACTTAGCATAGGGTCTCAAGGTTCATTCATAGTATACCCTGTGTGAGAATTTCCTTCCTTTTTAAGACTGAACAATTTTCCACTGCATTTACCCAGCATTTTGTCTGTCCATTCACCCATCAGTGGACATTGGTTTTTTTTCCACCTTTTGAGTTTTGTGACTGATGTTGCCATGAACGTGGCTGTACAAATACCTTTTCGAGATCTTTCCATTCTTTTGAGTATGTACTTAGTGAAATTGTTGAGTCATATGATAATTCTGTTGTTAATTTTTAGAGGAATCTCCATACTGTCTTCCATAATGGCAGTCCCATTTTATACTTGGTGCATAAGGCTTCCAGATTTTCTACATCCTCACCAATAATTGTTTTTCATTTCTTTTTATAGTAACTATCCTAATGGGTGCAAGGTGGGACTCATTGTGGCTCTGATTTGTACTTCACTAATGAGGTTACGTTCAGTATCTTTGCATGTGCTTTTTGGCCATTTATATACCTTTTTTGGAGAAATGTCTATTCAAGTCCTTTGCCCATTTTTGAGTCAGACTGGTTTTTGTTTTTAAGTTTTAAGAACTCTATGTATATTCTGGATGTTAGTACCCTATCAGATATGTGATATGTAAATATTTTCTACAATCCTCTCGGTTGCCTTTTTGCTGCATCAATAGTATTCTTTGCACAAAAGTTTTAAATTTTTATGAAGTCCAATTTTCTTATATTTTCTTTTGCTCCCTGTGTCTTTGGTGTCATAGCCAAGAAGTTATTGCCAGTCCAGTGTGTGAAGCTTTCCCCCTGTGTTTTAAGAATTTATAGTTTTAGTTCTTAATGTTTAGGTCTTTGATGTATTTTGAGTTAACTATTGTTTTATGGCGTTAGGTAAGGGTCCAACTTCATTGTTTTGCTTGCTTATGGGTATCTGGTTTTCTTTCCACTGTTTGTTGAGGCTATTGTCCTTTTCCCAGTGAATGGTGTTGGCACCCTTGTCAAAAATCATTTGACCATAAATGCAAAGTTTATTTCTTCCTTGTCTATTCCATTCCATTGGTCTATATTATATGTCTGTCTTTATGCCAGTACCATACTGTTTTGGTAAGTGTAGCTTTGCTATAAGTATTGAAATCAGGAAGTGTGAGCCCTCCAACTTTGTTCTTTTTCAAGATTGATTTGGTTATTCAGTCTGCCTTGAAAGTCCATATGAATTTTATGATGGATTTTTCTGTTCTTGCAAAAAGAAAATCATTAGAATTGTGATAAGGATTGTGTTGAATCTATGGATTGCTTTGGGTAATATTGACATCGTAGCAATGTTTAGTCTTCTAATCCATGAACATTGAATATCATTTCCATTTATCTATGTCTTCCTTTACTTTTTCATTGGTGTTATGAGTTTTCATTGTAGAAATCTTTCTTTCACTTCCTTGTTTAATTAATTCCTAAGTATTTGCCATGGTAAATGGAATTGTTTTCTTAATTTCTTTTTTGGATTGTCCATTGTTAGTGTATAGAAATGCAACTGGCTTTTGTCTGATTTTGTATCCTGCTACTTTGCTGAATTGTATAGCATTTTAAGTGCTTTTGTAACTCTCAGGATGTTTTCCCTTTGCAGATTGTTTCCAAGTTGAAGGAGGAAATCATTCTAATAGAGAAAGAACGCACGGACCTACAGCTGCACATGGCAAGAACAGATTGGTGGTGCGAGAACCTTGGAATGTGGAAAGCCTCCATCACCAGTGGAGAGGTAAGTCTGACTGTTTTTCCTCCCAGTTTATTTTAACAGTATGATTTGGGGGCACCTGGGTGGCTTGGTCAGTTGAGTGTCTTGACTTCAACTCAGGTCATGATCTTCCAGTTTGTGAGTTCAAGCCCTGCATCAGGCAGAGCCTGCTTCAGACCTTCTGGCCCCCCTGCCCCCCGTCTCTCTCCCAATTGCCCTCTCTCTTTCAAAAATAAATAAAAACATTTAAAAAATTAAAAAAAGAAGAGTATGATTTTATAAGACAAAATTTTGTCCTAGAGAATTAAGGTTGAAGATAGAAAAGTTACGTTTGCTCCTACAAAAGTTACATTTGTCCCCCTTTCTTCCCCACGGTTTTCACTCTGTCTTACCCTTGACTGTGAGCTACACGAGGGCTGCCTGGCATAGATCTGATCTCTCTCCACTTCAGTTTGTCCTTGTTCACTGGAATTGTAAGCACCTTTCAGATAGGGACAGGTAATGTCCCTGAATTGCCATTTTATTTTGCCATTGAGGATCAAAATAAAATGGAAGTCACTATTTGAAATCTGGTGGCAAAAGATAAAAAATTTTAAGTGTTTCTGATTGTTCCATTCTGGTGAGTTCAATTACTTAAATTTCAGTTGCTCTAAGATCTTTAATAATGCATTTTTTTGCTTTGAATTAGAAAATATTTTACTATTCTTTGAGGGATATGGGTAACAATTTCCAGAATATGCTGTATCCCTTTTGTCAGTAAAAAGAATTTCTCTTCAAGGAGCGATGCTTATAGGCATTTCCATTGCAGACAACTTCTTCGTTCCCACCTGCCCTAATATCAGTCACGTGGAAATCTGGAGATGAAGGTCAGGTGCAGTCACAAATAACAAGATCGTGAGGAACATAGTGTTAATGTTTTGCTTCACTATTATGTCAGAAGGCTTGTGAAAATATTTATCTCCTTAGATAGGTGAGGGCCTGTTAGTACAGTTTATCTTTGTTCTCCATCTTCCCCATCAGCCCGGTGGCTTCACACGCTTACTGTGGTGTGGGGAGGGCTTAAAATTCACCATCTTAAGTTCACCAAGAGCAGCTCTGAAAGCACACCCACGACAGGGGCGCTTCACCAGGTGCTCCGCCAGGTCCTTGGCACCTGTTAGCACTCTGATTACAGCGAGCTGCGGGAGCTCGCCGTGGCACTGTGGTCACCGAAAAGATAATGGTGACAGACACTGAGGGGTCACCTGACCGCCAGAGTTCACAAGGCAGTCCCGCGTAGAAATTGTGGAAGATGTGTCTGCACAACGCCAGACTCTCGTGAGTTCTGATCCTGTCTGACTCCTATGCTAGCTTTGTGATCCTAGGACGGTGCAGGGCCCCTGTGTGTGTTCTCGCCTCCTGCATCCTCACAGGGCTCAGTGGGTGCTCTGTGCGTCTTGTGTCTCTTTCCTTTGCCTTTCTTAATGACTCTTTGTCTCTAATTCCATTTATGATACAAATTCAAGCTTAAATTCAGTGTATTTTCTTTTTGTTTCTTCTCTTATCTATTTATGTTAAGTATAATGGCCTATTTCTTTCCCTGTATCATCCTGGTAATCTCCCTTCTGGAAGGTCAGCTGTCAAATATAACCTCATCGCAGGAATGGACACCATTTGTTCAAAGTCCCTGGGATGATGCAGGGCATAGACTCCAGGGGGCTGGAAAATCTTGGGGGGTATTTAGAAACCTTGCCTACTGCATCTGCTAACCATGCTTGTTGTTGTTGTTGTTGTTGTGTTTGTTTTTTCCAAGGTCACAGAAGAGAATGGTGAGCAAATGCCCTGTTACTTTGTCATGGTAAGCTTACAAGAAGTTGGAGGAGTTGAAACTAAGAACTGGACCGTCCCTAGAAGGCTCAGTGAGTTTCAGAATTTACACCGGAAGCTTAGTGAGGTATGAAAACTCATGAATAACAGGTTTAGAATTACAAGCAAGAAGATACTTATGAGCTCATTTCAATTTTTACATATAAGGAAACTGATTATTAACCTTTCTCTCTTGCTGTGGATACTGGCAAAGTGGCCTTTTCAGCCTGACATTTGGAAATTAACTCATATACCAAATGCTTTAGAGTAAATCATTGAAGACAAAGAACTGTCTGAACTCCACTAAGCCCCATAGAACCCCAGAACTGAAAGAGAGCTAGGGGTCATCTAGGGCCACTGGTTTTGAGACTGCCAGCTGTGACCAATTAATGGGATGTGAAGTCAGTTATTGATTGCAGCAATAGACAGAGCATAGAATATATTAGATTTCAGCACAGAAAGTAAGGGAGTCGCAAAGTATTGTGGTTGAAAGCACAGACTCAGAGCAGGACTGCTTGAGTTTGGAGAGTAGCTCTACTATTTAGTAAGCTATATGACCTGGGACTTGTCACTCTCTTTCTCCCTCTTCTTACTCATCAGTAAAATACGAATATTGATAGTATCTACCTCTTCCATCTGACAGATTTGTGAGAATTAAGGGAATACATTTATAGAAAGCATTTAGAAGAGAGTGTTTCACGTAATAAACATCACGTTGGTGTTGGTAGTAACAGTAATGAGCACTGTTTCATAGAGCTTCTCAGTTTTAGATGTGGATTATATTACATATGTATATATGTGTGTGTGTGGGTTGCAATGTAGCATTTCCCACTGTGAGTTTTAGTTAAAAACGTTAGAAAGCTTCTAACGGAGGTCACTTCTTTTATTTTAAGATGAGAGGAACTGACCCCAGGGAGTTCGGTCAGTTTATCATAGGATATGTACATAGTAGCCAAACCCGGATTGGATTCCAGGTCATCTTACTTTCCATTCCTTATTCTTCCATCTTTTTCAGGAATTGTGTCTTCTCTGTCTCTTCTCTTCCTTATCAACTGAAAAGCTCTTCAGTCTCTTCTACTTTTGTTTCTGTTTATTGTTGTTTGGCTCAGAATGAACTGACTGTTGGTAGAATCTTGTGGTCACCTATTAGACTCCTCTTCTGCAAATGGAATATGTCAATTTCCATTAACCTTTTCTCCAAGGGGATTTTTAAAACCCTTTTAATCACTATCTTCTGAATACTATACCTTCTTCAAGTGCTTTTTTTTTTTTTTTCAAATTTTCAAGTTTTATTTTCTACATGTCAACTTTCTTACTAATACAGTTTTTAATCTGATAAAGTCTGACTCCAATCAGACTATTGATTATTTCCATTCATAATTGGTTAAATCAGAGAAAAAATTTAAATTAATTTTGAATATATACCACCGAAACTGACTATATACCACCAAAAATAAATATTCACTTAATGTGGTCTTATCTGTTTTATGATATCAAAAGGTTTTTTCTTCCCCAAATAAAGATTCTAAGAGAAATTCAAGATTCCTTTGACAAACGGAGAAAAAAACCCACACTTCGAAAAAAGTATATTTACTAGGTATATTTACTGTAAGAGAAAATATGTCTAATGAAAAGGAAATTTAAAACATGACCTTAAACTTCTATGAAAAACTTTTAACAAGTCCCTACTTCATTCACTTAACCTATTCCATAAATACCAGAAGAGAAATTGGGCAGTTTGTAATGAAACTTAGAAAAATGTCTTTTTCCATAAAGCAAACTTAGAAATGTTTCCCTTTGACTCCTTCCAATCCCCCTTCACTGTGCCGAGGAGCTGTTGAGTTCTTCCAGAGTTTTGATTAGGAGGGTGGGTTCCAAGCTGACGTGGCTTTCCAGGTAGGGAGCTCCTGCTTGGGGTTTTCTGGTCCCAGGATCTGTGACTTGTCCACCATAGAAAGTGATCTCGGCCAGTTCGTGTTTCCCAGGCTCTGTTCGTGGGACAGCTAGAGCTTTGAGAAGCATGATACCCCAACAGTGCACTGCTGAAGAGCATCATGAGCTTGAGCAAAGTAGGTTTTTCACTTAATCAAATACTTTAATCAGTAGGGATCCCGATAAGCCTGGTCATGCTCACCTTGGCTGGTTTTAGCATTGCCGTTCCAGTCACCTTTCCCGGGATCCACCTGGCATGGATGGATGAACGAACCACTGACATTATGTGGCCACCTCCCGGCCCTGCTTACCCTGTGCATGTCCTCTGAAACTTCTTCAAATGCTTTTAAAATGTGGGTGGCCACAACCAAGTGTCCGACTATAGTACTTCTCCAGTGGACTCTGGTCACCCTGGCAGTGTGGAAAGCAAAGTACTGATCTCAGTAGAAGATTCAATCTTTGCTGAGTATAATTGACACTGCAGAAAAGTGCGTTGTTTGCCCTGTGACAAACCATCGTCAAACCAAAGTTTAGTGTCAGTCTAGTTGCTGCCAAAAACAGAAGAAAGCAGGAAAAGGAACTGAGAGGAGATTTTGAACTAAAACCTCTGTGGAAAATATTCTTACTAAATCAAAAACAAGTAGACCGAAGCCTTAGAGGAAATAAACTTTATCAAGTTCCATGTCTGTTGTTTTGTCTCATTGTCTCTTTTTCTCTAATCCGTAGCTGATCACTGGGTTCTTTTCTTACCTTAGAAATTAGCATCATGTGAGTTTTCATGGTTTTGTACGTGAACCCTTCCTGTGACAGTTGTGACAGGAAGCAGCTTTTCAGGTCCCCAGTGAATTGCAGTCTTCCCTTCTGACTCTCACTGCCTGTTTCGTTTCTCTACAACTGTACCCTGAATTGGAGCCCTGATTTATATATATCCTTGGGCACATGCCGTGGTACTGCTGGTCCTTCAGTGGGCTGTGCCGGAAGGGCTAGTGTTTCCTTTCCCAGCACGCAAAGCACTTCTGTGCGCTTGCTGTGCATGACTTGACTCACGCCTTCTCTTGCTATGGCTAGGCCAGCGGGCGCCACTGTGACCCTTCTGTGCACCAGGGATGATGGCGGCAACTAAAGGCTGTGGCAGGCAGACTCTCTGATCACTGACTTTTCAGTGCCAGCTGGTTTCATTAAGCACATTCAGATGGCTCTGGTGCCTTCATGAAGGCCAGTGCTTGGAAATGGGGGCAGAGTCTGGTGCATTTGGGAATGGCCATAAAGGACACAGACTCTGTGGTCAGATGGGCCTGGGGTTTAATCCTGATCGTTAATTGTATCATATGTGGAGCAGGAATGAATAGGAATTGCCGCCTCTTAGAGCTATTGGTACACATGCCCCTCTTCTAGCATAGTGTCTTCATTTGCACAGTGAAGTCTGTTGTTATTATTTATTAATATGCAGTATTATTAATATACTTGTGCAATTGGCTACTGAAAGGCGGTAAGAAAGTTATAAGCCCCGTTACTCTTTCTTTTGTATTCTTTTGTTATTCTCTGGTTTATTCTTTTGTCAGCTTTGCTAACTTATGCCCACACAGAGATGTCGTAAACAAAGCACATCCTAACAGAAAAATCGTCTGTGAGCCACGTGCCCGCCTAGAGCACCGTGCTGCTTCGTGCGAGTGTGCAAGTCCACCCAGTTGGCCGGCCTCAGGGCTGCCGGCTTCCAGGCCTTCGTGGGCCTCAGGATGTGCTTTAGCCTTTTTACATCACATGTTCTGTTCCTCCTCATTCCTTGGAGCCTGATTAGAACAGGCGGGTTTTCGAGGTCTTAAGTCTCAGAGGAACGAGAACAGGAAGAAGATACTTGGTTTGTTCTAATTATAATTCTAAACTTTTTTCGCCCTAAGATATAAATATGACTGAGATGCTAACATTTAATGTTTTCCTCCACAGTGTTTCCCTTCTTTAAAAAAAGTCCAGTTGCCTTCTCTTAGCAAGCTGCCTTTCAAATCTATAGATCACAAGTTTATGGAAAAGTCAAAGAATCAATTAAATAAGTTTTTACAGGTAAGCAAATGAAAAGTTTTGGGTCTTGGAGGAAAAATTAGTTATTTTGGGGTTAAACTCATTATTCTAAGAGATTGCTCATTAGCTTTCTGTGCTCACAGGTCAGGCCAAAATATTTCTGGTTGGCTTGTTTGTAATGAAGTATACTACACACACAAAATACAAAAATATCAAATATGTACAGTGCAGAAATCACGTGTACAACACTATCCTTTGTCCCACACTGAGCACGCCATGAACACACCAGCACCCAGTCTGGGAAACAGGATCCCACCAGTGCCCCCAGCTTTCTTCCCGTCGTTGCCCCCATCTCCCTACCCCAAGTCCCGAACCGGAGTCATCACCATCCTGACTTCCGACAAAACTGACACACTTGTTTTTGCGCTTTGTATACATGGAATCATGTGGTATGGACACCTTTGTGTCTGACTTCTCTCACTCGATGTGGTGTTCAGGGGACTGCTTCCAGCACTGTTCTGGCTGCAGATCACTTGTTTTTGCTAGTGTGTAGGTTTCTCACTGTGTGAACATACTCTAGTCTTTTCATTCCATTGTTGACGAGCATTTGGATGGTTTCCAGTTGAGGTCATTATGAAGAGGGTTTCTATAAACTTCCAGTACTTGTCTTTTGGGGATATATGTTGTGTAATACCTACGGGTCTGGGCTTTTTAGTTCTTACAGTCACCCCAGTGTGTAAGATTTCTGATTTCTCCCATCGTCACTGCCACTGACTCTCTGCCATGTTCCTTTAAAAAAACACATAAAACTAATTTGTTTATTTTGAAAAACGTGCACATGTGTGTGCATGTGAGTGGGGGAGGAACAGAGAGAAAATCCCAAGCAGGCTCCACTCTCTTACTGTGAGCTCATAGCCATGAAATCACCACCTAAGCCACTAGGCTTTGTTCTTTTTAAGCATCCTGGTGGGTGTGTAGTAGTATCTTGTGGTTTTAACTTGCATTTCCCTGACAGCTAATGACTTGAAGCACCAGCCTGTGTGTTTTTTGGATACACATTTGGATAGTTTTTTTTCTGTGAAGGGTCTTGTCAGGTTTAGTCTGCTTTTCTGTTCTGTTGCCCATCTTTTCCCTACCACTTTGTGGGAGTTCTACATGTGATTTGGATGTAAATCTCTTGTCAGACCATTTATGTTGCGTAGATCTTCTTTGTTTCTTTCTGTGAATAGCCCTTTCACTCTGTTATTGATTTATTTTAATGAACCGAAGTTCTCAATTTTAATTTAGTCCAAAATATCAGTTTTTCTCTTATAGTTTTGCCTTTCTGCTTGTTAGGAAATCTTTGCCTACTCTGAGGTCCTAAAGATATTCTCCTAACTTCCTCTGAATGCTTTATTATTTGCCTTCAGTTTGTTTTTAGAGAATAAAGCCAAAGATATACTGTCCTTAGTAGTAACCATTATATATTTTTCCTTTGCTGGGACCTCTATATATGCAGAATATAGTTAAGTTACTCAAACCATGGACCCCAGAGCTCTTTTTGGAGGGATTGAACTTCGCCTCATGAAACACTGCCTATGTAGTGGTAGTTAGAAGTCCTGAGATTTTAATTAGTGGATGTTGCCAACTTCTTAGTAAAGACTTTATTAAAATACAGTTGTTGAATCAGAAGTATGAGTCGTTGTTAAAGTAAATTGACGTCGGGGCACCTGGGCGGCTCAGTCAGTTAAGTATCTGACTTTGGCTCATAGTTCATAGTTCATGAGTTCCGCCCCCTGCCCACCCCTCCCTCTCCATCTCCCTGTCCCCTACTCTTGCTCTCTCTCTTTTTCAAAAATGAAAAAACGTGAAAAAAATTCATAAAAAAATAAGTTAACGCCAGAGTTGCTTTGAAAGTGTTAGTTTCTTTTTTCCCCATAGATTCATATCTTTCTCCTTCCCATTGTCTTTGTCTCCCTAAATGTTTGTATGTATGTATGCTAAGGTTTTCCTAAGTTACAAATTATTTTATTTCCCAAGGGAAAATTTTATTTTATGATATCATAATATGTATATATAATATATAGTACTATATTATGTGAACTTCCTTTAGGAAAGAAAATAATCTGCACCTTAGAAAAATGTTCTGAGTTTAATTATGGCAGAACTGGGTTAGAGAATCATCAATGTTTAAATGCTCTTACAAGAGAATTTAGAACTGAAATACTACCATTTTGTTGCTGATTCAGAATGTCTGGGAAATAATTAAACCCACTCTAGCATACTGTCCGATTGAATTATTCAGATGAGTTAAAGGTCTTGTTCGTGAAAGACATGTGTGTTCTTTAAAATCCAACGTTTTTAAACTTCGGGTGTGTAGCTTTGGAATCCCCCAGCGGACTCTCCTGTTTCCTTGCAACCTCTGCTGTCGCGGAGCGTCTCTGCGTGCTTGGCCTTTCCTGTTGTGCGGCAGAGAGCACACTCCTTGCCTGCTCCTTCCGGGTCAGGGAGGGCAGAGATGTGCCCTCATTGGGTGGTGGGTGATGGAATTGGGTTAGCGAGGTCTGCTGATGTGCCCGGAGAGAAACCACCCAGTGCGGCCCTGAGTCCCCGCAGGTCACGTGGGCATAGCCCAGAGCAAGAATAATCTGCAGCTAAGCCAGATGAAACTGGTTCCAAGTGGCCTTTTGTCTTGTAATCAAGCGGATTTCAAACCAGGCAGTAAAGATCTGGATTGTTTTCCATTTCCTCAAAGACTACTTGGAAGCACTAACTATTGAATGTATTTCGCAAGGTTATACTGCAGACTGTAGTTTCAAAGTATTATCCCCTAACTGCAAACAGGAAAAGATTTGAAGTGCTCAGTCTTTTATTGGGTTCACAGGACCTTGCAGAAAAAGGGATTCCAGTGACCACGTGTGTACTTAAATGTTTATTTATGACAGATGGCTCCTTATTGAAGCATACTAACCACCAGATATTTAATAATCAAGCCAGTCATTCTCAGCCATGCTGTTGCATGTGTCTTTCTTCATTCCTGCTGACTTACCACCTTCCCCATTCCTCACAAACATACACCGCTTACCCCAGCCTTCCCCCGCCCCAGCGGCACTGTGTCCTGTGTCTTAGTGTGCATGTGCTGTGTACTCTTCTTGGAATGCCTTACACCTTTCTCCATCACCCACTCACTGGATATTCACCTTAGATCTTCACTAGAATAGGACACTGTGCTCTAAGTGTTTGCACAGAAGGAGTTGGGATTGGGATGCCATCCCCAAAGAGCTTAAAAACTAAAAAAACCCCAGGAGGCACCTGGCTGACTCAGTTGGTAGAGCAAGTGACTCTTGATCTTGATCTCAAGGCTGTGAGTATGAGCCCCATGTGAGTATGGAGCCTACTCTAAAAAAAGTTAAAAAATTCAAGCATGCCCACGGACATCTTTGAGAATTTCTAACTTTTCCTATGTATTTAATTTGATTATTTTCCTTCATAATATAATATAGGCCAAAGTCTTATTACCCTTAATGATTTCTTTATACTGATTGTATTAAGTTCAAGACTTAGTCATCACTTCTTACTACCTTATAAACAGTGCTGGAGAGTATGGATCAGCTAAAGGAAATCAAGTTAGGGGGAGATGATCTCACTTCTTCTAACCCGTCCTTACATACAGCTGAACGTTTGATGCTCTGCCAAAGGAGTAAAGGCTCCGGGACCAGGGAAAGCAGTAGTGACACCCTCTCCTCATCCCCCTTATTCTCCTTCCCTCCATCGGAGGCAGAATGGGCGTGTTTCCAGTCCAGCCTTCTTGCAGGACGCAGGAAGCTAACAACTACTGGAATGTTGGTTGTGCCCCGGGACCCCTGTCCCCCGGTGGCAGTATGGGGCATTCTCAGAGGTGCTTGTTGTAGAGAAGGTCATGGAGTTTATCAGATTTCAACCTTTGCCTGAGCAAATGTCATGTGACTCTCAGGGACCAAGTCCTCTGAGACTACAACTTAACCTCTTCTGCTACCGCAGGCTCTGGTAGCAGAGAAGCACAGTGAATGCTCCGTGTCCTCTCCCCCTTGGGATTACATCATAGGTGGGGCAGTATTTCCCGTTGGTCTCTATTCCTAAACCCTGCATTGTGTTTTTTCAAGTATTTGTGTATGTATGTATGTATGTATGTATTTATTTGCAGATTATTTATATATTTTCAAAAGAGAAATCACAAGCTGGAAAAGGGCAGAGAGAGAGGAAGACAGAGAATCCCAAGCAGGCTCTACGTTGTTGGTGCAGAGCCTGACATGGGGCTTGATCCCATCCCTGTGAGATCATAACCTGGGCTGAAACCTTCAAGTTTTTATTTAAATTTCACTTAGTTGGGTCACCTGGGTGGCTCAGTTGGTTAAATGTCAAACTCTTGGTTTCAGCTCATGTCATAGTCTCACAATTCATGAGTTTGATCCCCACGTTGGGCTCTGTGCTGACAGCTGGAGCCTGCTTATTATTCCTTCTCCCTCTCTCTCTCTCAAAATAAACATACAAACTTAAAAAAAAATAAATTCCAGTTAGTTAACATGCAGTGTAATATTAGGTTTAGGTGTATAATACAATGATTCAACACTTCCATACAGCACCCAGCACTCATCATGACAAGTTACATCCTTTTTTTTTTTTTTTTTTTTAAAGAGAGGCGTGCACAGGAGTAGTGGAGGGAGAGGCCAAGAGAGAATCCTAGGCAGGCTCCATGCTGTCTGTACAGAGCCCAATGTGGGGCTCGAACTCACAGACCATGAGATCATGACCTGGGCCAAAATCCAGAGTCAGACACTTGATCATTTGGGCCACCCAGGTGCCCCAGGACAAGTACATTTCTTAATTCTCATCACCTGTTTCACCCATCCTCCTACCCACCCTCCCTCTGGTGACCCATTTTTTTGTTCTCTATAGTTGAGTCTGTTTCTTGCTTTGTCTCTATTTTTCCCCCTTAGCTTGTTTGTTTTGTTTCTTAAATTCCACATAGGAGTGACATCATATTAAATCCTATATCTTGGGAGCACCTGGCTGGCCCCGTTGATGGAATCTGCGACTCTTGATCTTAGAGTTATGAGTTCAAGCCCTGTCTGGGTGTCGAGATTGCTTAAAAATAAAATCTTCAAGAAAACAAAACAAACAAAACCCCTGTATCTTTTAATACTAGACATTTAGACATTCTTGTGGTCATATTGTTAATCTTCCTGTCCTATGAGTAGCACTTGCTTGTACATAAACATAATTTATGTTCTTTCCTGTCTCTGAAGGCCAGATAAGTACATAAAGAACTTGAGGGAGTTTCCACATTAAAGGCCAGTAAAAACAGTTATGTAATTATGTAAACAGGCACTGCTTGGAAGAGGGCAATGGAATGAAACTACTGCCCAGTAGGCAGTGCCGCGTGACCACTCACAGCACTTGTACAGAGTCTGAACACAGCCACAGGAGGGTGATTCACTGGTGTCCTTGCACAATGGGCAGTTAGTAAGTTGTTCAAACCCAGGCGGTGAAGGTGACTTTAGAGGCGGTGGCCCCAGATCTGTCAGCTGTGTGCAAAGCAGGAGTCTTTTGTTGCCATGCAAACTGAGTGGGTTCTGCTGTCCACGCAGCATCCCCACTAGCAGGATAGTAACCCTGAAGAGGGTTTACCGGGAGAGGGTTGGGATCACTGGAATGAATCCCAGATGTTGTGTCAGCGGGAGGGGGGCGAATTGGGGAAGATAACCCCCCAGCACAGTCCTTTGTGCCTCCCTCACCTTTATGTGCGGTGGTTTCCGGCAGCGCAGGCTGGGTCCTCCCTGGGAGTAACGCACCTCTTTTCTCCACAGAACCTGCTTTCGGATGAAAGACTGTGTCAGAGCGAAGCACTTTATGCCTTTTTGAGCCCTTCTCCTGACTACCTCAAGGTTATTGATGTGCAGGGGAAAAAATCCAGTTTTTCATTATCCTCATTTTTGGAAAGACTTCCTCGGGACTTCTTCTCACATCAAGAGGTGAGCTGCTGAAAGGTTGTGCCATTTTTAAAAATGTTTATTTTGAGAGAGAGAGAGAGAGAGAGAGAGAGAGACAGACAGAGAAAGTAGGGGAGAGGTAGAGACAGAGAACCCCAAGCAGGCTCCGTGCTCATTGCGGAGCCTAACACAGGCTCTGTCTCAGGACCGTGAGATGATGATCTGAGCCGAAATCAAGAGTTGGATGTTCAACCAACTGTGCCATTTTTGCAGACTTAGGCACGTCTTTTTGAAGGCTGTTTTAAATACCAGATACTTGTTGAAACTGTGCTCTAGTGGGGGGGAGGAAGACACATCCATTTTCAGTTATGATGGCTGTCATATTTTGGGGACACTTGCTTGTGCTCCCCTATAAGCCATTTGCAAGAGTTATGATACAGAAAAGAGTGATAACAAGATTGGTAGGTTGTATGGGAGCCCCTGCAAAAGTGGTGGACCAGCCGTCCCTGGAGACGGAGGTCATCATTATGGGGAAGGCCGGCTTCAGAGGAACAGTCAGTAGGTCGTGGGACTAGAGAGGAGGGGGATAATTAATGGAAGATTAGGCAAAAAGTACAAGTGGGGGCAAGGTCATGCCAAGCTGAGGAGGTCAGAATTCATTTTCAGGGAATGGAAGGTCATAGGGTATTCCACAGCCAGATGAGTCTAGGAATGACATTTATGGGTAAAGAGAGGCTGCAGACATTTGTGATTTTGTATTCTGGAGCTCAGGCTTCCCTGCGGAGCAAGCTCCTGGCTCACGTTTAGGACGCTGAAGCCCTGTCTTTGGATCTTCAGCAAATTGCTCAAGACCATTGCTGAGATTTGGCATCTCCTTATGGAGACATTCATTGCCTCCTTGGCGTTCATCACCAAATGCCACGGCCTCTTCACCAAGGCTGGTTTAATGAGTTTGGGCAGAAGGCACTGACGATGGGCAGGAACATGCTACTTGAATGCATCCTGAGCTGGGAGAGATGTGTACACACCACAGAACATATCCACACCGGTGCTCAGGTCTCCGTAAACCTGCTCACCCCCAAGCGTCTCTCCCACCTCTGCCCTTCGGAGCCGTACGTGTGCTGTCTGCCCATTGTGGGTTAGTTTTCCTCCAGGACCTCCCATTTATTCCTGAGTTCCATTTATTCCTGGAGTTGCCGTTATGGCTCAGTCACTCTATGAGATGATTCTCCCTGGTGTTAAGGAGCAGAGACTGGCCCTGAACAAAGGCAGTAGTGAGATTATATGGACCGAATACGTCATCATTTAGTTATCCAATTACAATCCATAGCATTCCATGGTAGCCATTACATTGTAATACACAAACGCCAGCTTTGGCAGGAACCTACCACTTCAAGAATCTTTGTCCCTTTAAAATGACCAATCATAGTTAGACATATAAGATATCGCGAGACAGTGACAGCGATTTCTCACCAGTTAACTCTGTCTTTGCCAGGTCTTAGTAAAAGGGGTTGCTTAACAGAATCTTGAAAAAACTAGTTGCACCTTAGCGGCTTTCCAGAGCCCGGTTGCTCAACCTTTAATTATTTACCAGAATGGGAGTTTAAACCGAACTTCTATCCAGTAAGCTCTCCGATATCTGATAAGTTGAAGTATACCATTCCTCCCATCCCCCACAGTGCGGTTATCAGCCCTCTGCGCGGCGCCACAGCTTCAGCTGTTGCCTCTCTGCAGCATTAGGACGGGGCGCAGTGTCCCTCCACTGCCCGTGTTTGTGCTTCTGTGACCGCACTCGCCCTGCATGTGTGCTTGTTGGTCTCCCCAGACCGCGCTGGGCCGCCACAGGTCTGCATCTACATCACACCTATCTGCACCAGCCAGGGGCCGGGCACGTAATCACTTTTGAACTGAAACTTGCTGATATACAGATCAGGAAATGAGACTGACTGAAGTACGGAGTCGGAGCTCGAGTCAGTGCTTTAAAATAATGACAATTACAGGGGCTCCTGGGTGGCTCAGTCAGTTAAGGGTCCGACCTCGGCTCAGGTCATGATCTCATTGTTTATGAATTCAAGCCCCGCATTGGGCTTCGTACAGATAGCTCAGAGCCTGGAGCTTGATTCAGATTCTGTGTCTCCTTCTCTCTCTGCCCCTCTCCTGCTCATCCTCTGTCTTTCTCTTTCAATAAAATAAACATTAAGGAAATAATGACCTTAGTTTGAAATGTACATACATGTTAAGAAACAGTGAATTTAAAATAATTACTTTTAAGTTAAAAAGCCTTACGTTTAAAATTCAAAATGGTTAGAAAACTATTTTATTATCTACTAATTCACTTCTTACTAAAACAGTGATATAGGGTTTTCAAAATTATTTTAAACCTTAAATAAGCCTTTAACATCAAGCTTTTCCCTGGGGTTAGGTATACTTTTTGCCCTGTGTTGACAATGCATAGATTTCTGTATGTAGGAAAGTCAAAAGAGTGTTTAAGGTTGAAATGTGAGCACATAGGTTGGAATTTACATTTGAAAGAAAAGAGTAACTACCAACTTTCTTGGTTAAGTGACTTCCTTTGACCTTTCTGTACGCCCAGGAGGAGACCGAAGAGGACAGTGACCTGTCAGATTATGGTGATGATGTGGATGGGAGGAAAGATGCCTTGGCTGAGCCCTGTTTCATGTTGATTGGGGAGATCTTTGAACTTCGAGGAAGTAAGCCTCTTTGTTGTTATTTAATGGTATTTGCTGGTTAAGTGGTTACACACCCACACCCACCCACACACTCATAATATCCCTTTATTCCTGAACCACATGTGTGTCTATATCCATTCACTCATCAGCAAACCCATTTAAGAGCCAACCAGAGGGGCACCTGGTGGCTCAGTCAGTTAAGCGTCAGACTTCGGCTCAGGTCATGATCTCATGGTCCGTGGGTTTGAGCCCCGCGTCAGGCTCTGGGCTGACAGTTCAGAGCCTGAAGCCTGCTTCACATTCTGTGTCTCCCTCTCTCTCTGCCCCTCTCCTGCTCACTTTCAGTCTCTCTCAAAATAAAGACAAAAATATTAAAAAAAAAAAAGCCAACCAAATACTGTGAAAGAACCTGAGGTCACAACCTCTGTACTTGGGGAACTTTGGGTCCTGAGTTACCCTCTACCATGTTCCTTTGAATACAGACAGAATGCTTCGAATTCCTTTTTTATGTGATTTAGCGCAGGCTCATTGCTTTAGCACCTAAAGGTCTAGGAAAAATAATTTTGCATAGCTGGGGAAGGAGCCCTGTTGATAAAGACAAGGTTTTGGTGCCGTGAGGGTGTGCTTGGCCAAGGACACGGGAAATGCCTCAAGCCTGCCTTTCAGCTCCCTCTGTTCCCAGAGAGGAGCAGAGTTCAGTGGAAGGGGAGGGATAGTTTTGTCCCTTCGGGGATGTTTGGTGATATCTGGAAACACTTGTTGTTACAATTTGGAGGAAGGTGCTCCTGGCATCCTGTGGAGAGAGGCCAGGGATGCCGCTAACCCCCCTCCAGGGCCCCATCAGCTGCCCACAGCAAAGAGCTATCCTGTCCAAAAGAGTGCCAAGGTTGTGAAATGTCACCCTAGGAGTGCCTGAGGGAGATGTACTTAAAAGAAACAAGGGCAAAAAAAAGAGGATCAAAGTACCCGTGTTAAGACTCACACAGGTGCTTCTCCCTGAGTGGTACTTGGATAAAAGATCAGACTCTACTGGGTGGCTAAGTCTTGAGTCCTGAGTAGGACCCTCTGCCCACACACACCCTCCATAGCCCCCCAGGACTCTGAACCATGAGACCAGTGGACTTCGAGTACCAGGAGCCTCAGGACTAGCTGGAGATAGGACAGGTGCCTAAGGCACAGCCGACCACCTAGAAGAGGAGGCAGCTTTGGGAAGGCCTCCTAATGCTACCAGCCAGTAATGTGTTGTCCTGTGACTGTCCTGTGCTGTCCTGTGCAGATTAACATCTTTTCCCTTGGGGTGAAGAACGTGGGGCTGGGAGTTGGTCCTGTACAGGAAATGGGGCTAGGCTTCCCTTCTTACTGAATATCCCTTAATAAGTCACTTAAAGGATTAATAGCAGATGAAAAATTTCGAGTACTATTATAAACTTGAGCATGTTTTATGTGTCTTAGTCCTCACCATCTACTCTGATGTCTCATCCATAGTAGTTGATCAATAAAATGCCTGGACGGATGCACTGATGGATGAACAGGCAAGAAGATTTTAAGTGCCAGAATTAATTATTTTGGTCATTAATAAGCCAAAGCCAAAACAGTCAACAGACACTTTGGGAGCGTATGTTTTAGATATCACACTAAGGAGAAATAAAAATACATCAGATACAGATTCTTCCTTCAGTGAACTTATACCGCAGGGGTTCCAAAAATGTAATTTACATTAAACCATAGACCCCGTTCTAAACTACAGGCAGAGATTTATACAGAAGGATGTTCATTTTAGCATGATTTCAATAGTGGAAATTTGGAACTAGGTTGAACTTTAGAAATGGGGGATGGTTAAATAAAGAAATAATCTGTGATAGAATATTATCTAAATACTGGAGATCCTTTCAGATGAAAAAGCTATCTATCCCTGTTCCATATTTTAGACACTCTAAGATCTATACTGATGTTTAGCTAGGTTCAGGGTAGGCAGAGAAAATGAGCTTTCCACCCAAAATCTGACCCTTCCTCAGTGAAATCTGGCTCATTAAATCGTGAGTCTTTGCTGTTTCCCGAGGAGTTGATTAGAATGAGGAAGGAAGCACCGTGTGAGCCTTTGGTCAGTGTGGCCTTTGTGACACAGAGGGACCCAGAGACATGGTGGAGGGGGGTAGGGCCCAGAGTCTTATCTTTGCCGCTTGGGTTTCCTCCGCCACACGCCTGCTTAGAAGCGTATTTGGTTTTGCTGGTGACATTTCAGAGAGGGAATAAATAGAACATCATTTATAATGAGATGTGGTATATGTGCCATCAGCAAAATCCTAGTGTTGCTGCAGCTGCTTATGTGTCTGAACAGATTAGTCCTTGGAGGGAATAATAGGGCTGATTCCTGTGCGGTTTGGGGATTGGCAGCAAGTAGTAAAGGCGTACCCGTGATGGGAGAGAATTTGTTCCAAAGACATTTTTGTTTCCTGCTCTAGCTCAGTGTACAAAAGGGGATCAGTAATACAGCCTTTTAAAAAATGTATGACTGCCGCTTGGCTGCCAGGCATTCTTCTTAGAGCTACCTGTGTCCTCAGACGCTCTGCATGGGAGCGGCCTCTCTCCAGCCCTAGAAAACCAGGGTGAGGTGATCAGCACCGCAGGCGTGTGCCTCCCAGCCTCAGGGCCGGCCTGAAATGAACAGGTCTGCAAGCTATCAGCATGCTCTGAATTCCATAAAAAATGTAAGACACCTTTGAAGCATAGTTCTGATTCGAATATATCAGACTCTTACTTGAGTCTGAGTAGGCTAACAACACTACTTTAACTGGACACTTAGATTCATTTAAAAGTTAGAAATGACTTTGGAATGTTTTGAAGTCTAGTGCCAAGTCTGTGTTCATTGTTTATTTTGTTTAGGTGGTTCGCCTCATACAGAGGTGTTTGTGGTAGTCCCTTTTAGGTTTTCCTACCAGAGCAGGAGCCCTGAACTCTAAGAGCCAAGCCTGAATTTTTCATTTGCTTATGTGTGAATAGCTAAACATTTCAGTGAATGGATGTGAATTTATGGAAAATTCAGTTTAGATTCCAATTTGCAGACCTAAAATATCCTAGCATTTCTTTGCTGCCTTCCGGTTTATATTCATATCCTGTACCTTTAAAAATGTGTCTTCATGTTAGTAATTAAAGTTTAGTTCTGCCCAACCTTTCACAACACTCCCATAAGATATCAACAAGATCTGTAAAGCGAAACACATGTTAATATTGTCCTTGAACAGGTGAGGAAACTGAGGCTCAGAGAAGGCGATGCGGGCCCTGCTGCTCTGGGAAGCGGCACAGGAGAACGCCAAGTTCACAGCTCACCCGGGCCCCCGGCTCTTCAAGTCCACCTTTCTCCCAAAGGCATAAAATACATAAAAGTATGCAGTGATCTACAAACTGCTATCCAAAAGGGAAGTTAGACCCATCAGTTCATTAATATTTCAAAATATTTGTCAACATTTGACTACAGATGTTTTTTATTGAGAGCGGTGTGTTAGAAAATTGGGTTCAACAAGCCAGACAGAAATCTAAAATAGGCTTTGCACTGTCTGCTGGTGGAAAACAGACATGTAAGTAGCCTGGGGACATAGGAAATAGAGTATTATTTCCTCTTGCTGGCTCAGCTGCTATGTAGGCAGTGAAAAGCTATAAAAACTCTTAGGCTTCATCTCCTCAGTTGCTATGTAGAAAAATGAAAGCTGAGAAGAAAATTTTTTTAACAGAAGTTTGCTAACCTGGACCCAAATTCTGCAGATATCATTCATAGTCATTACTTGGTGTCAGGACTCAGATTGAGTCAAACGGTAAGATTTATGCTTTGTGCAGCTGTGAAAATGTCAGAATTGAGATATACTGTGACAATCCTTTCCTTCTGATTTCTGTTTTAGTGTTTAAATGGGTAAGAAGAACGTTAATTGCTCTCGTTCAGGTCACTTTTGGAAGAACCATCAACAAGTGAGTTGCATGAAATTAATGTTTGAATTAATGCCTTACTCTTTACCTTAAAAGTCAAACAACTTTGTGATATAGTAGCCAGAGATCGCTCTAGCTGAAGGAATTCTATTTTCTCTTTTTGTTTCCTTATGGATTCTAAGACTGGACAGGGAAAGAATTTCTCCCACAGAATTCATGGTGAGCCAGATGATAAAGGCTTGAGCTAGCTTCAGCATTCTGTCTGACAGGGTCAGAAAATTCTGCTCTGTAGGGGCACCTGGCTGGCTTAGTGGGTGGAGTGTGTGACGCCTGATCTCAGGGTTGTGAGTTCAAGCCCCACGTTGGGTGTAGAGATCACTTAAATAAAATTAAAAAACAAAAAAAAACCCCAAAAGTTCTGTCCTGTAAAGTTCCCTTTTGGTCATGATGACCAGTGTGAGTATCTTGGGTATATGATGCATGGTATCAGTTTCAGCCTTAGACTCGAAGCCAAAATGAAAGTACAATGAGCATCATATGGCAGGGATTTATTTGGAGGGAAATGCAAACCGTATGGGTCCCTCCCCCCCCCAGTTGGGTAATATTAAAGAGGTAATTGCTTTTGTTAGTTAATATCTTAATATCCATCCACTGAGGTACGTGGATATATAACACTATTGTAAGCTGTATGTATAGTCTAAGCAATAGTACATTATCCGTACACTTAAAGAGTTTATATCCAGTACTCTTCAAGAGATAAACATTATGACTTCCTGCACTATAAAAATGTGAGTTATTTGCTAAAAAGATATGGGGGGGAGTCAGTTTTTTTGTACAGCAAAGTATTTTAAGATGAAATTATCAGATTTTTCCAAGTGAAAGATTAGCTGTTAAAATCACCATAGTGACCTTGTACATATGTTTATCATGTAAATCTTCCAGATTTTTAAGAGAAACAATAAAGAACAAGTTATCTTTTTATTTGCTCCTAAACAGAAGATATTTTCCTTGTGGTCATAAGTAAAATTTACTTCTAAGATATTTGAACAATGGGTATTAGTGGCTTATTTAGTTGACTTAATATCATAGGCTTTTGTTTTAATCAGAAAAATGGCCTGTTTAACATACCATTTCAATCTAACGCAAACCTCTTGACTGTTACATAGATAGGCTTTGGGTAAAGGAAATTCCAAAATGGCACTATATTTTTCAGTACTCCAGACTTTTTATTTATTTATTATTTATTTATTTTCCTTGTCCATTTCAGCAAATCATGCATACCTTCTTTGCTCCCATTTGTGCAGTGGTGGTCTGTGTGTGGCGAATACCTTTGGCAGTTATTTTTTGGGGCTTGGAGGAGAGGCCTCATGTAGAGAATTTGCAGGCTGTTCATTTCAGTGGGCTTTTTATCAGGTAGAGAAACAATGGAGCACCTGGCCCTTTGCTATTTTTGCCTTTAGCAGAGACGACACGTCATAAAATGAAGCAGCAGTATAGTACATGCCTCATGCCTTGTACCAGCTATAACTTCATGTACCAAAATTGATTCAGAAGCTTCCTATGGTTTTGGCTAATTGAGAGTCACACTTAAATTCATAGAAAATAATTAGGTGATGGCCTTTGGTAAGAGTCACATACCTAATTTTAAGTTGCAAATTGAAATCTTTCTTACTTCATTTCCTCATGTAGTGCTAGTGAGTTACTCAAAACGACTCCAGGAGGGGGGAAACGGTGTCTGCATTTTAATGTATATTTTTCTTAGGCATGCAGGTTGGTAGGTCCTGTCTTCAAGCAGAAGTCCCATTAAATTAATACAATTATTTTATTTGGTCTAGATATGTTCAGTCCTAGGCAGTAATGGGAGGTGTATCTTAGGAGACGTGCAGTTATAAACAGACTTAACGCAATTTTAACTCATAGTAGAGTTTGGACAACAATGGTAACTGTAACTGCCAAGTACCAGGCTTGAAACATCTATTTCAGATACTATTTCTGAAAGCTTTACGTTGCCCCTCTAAAGATCCGGTTGGGAAGTCAGATTTCTTTAAAGGCCTTTTGATTTATTGTTATTCATGAATTGAGTTTGAAATTTCAAGTCTTTCTGGCACCATCAAGAGGATTCTTCACCCCTACCCCCTCAACCTCACAACTTCTCTTGGGCTCTTTGAACTGTGTTGTCTCTTGACCACAGAAATCCTGTAATGGGTTAGAATTTTTCTAATGACTAAGTGAAACAGGGTTATGTGGAAGACCTGGATAACCAGATAAAAGCCATTTATTTGTTACCTGTGCAAGTCAAATGTCTGCCCAACTCTCATTCCCAGGGAAATGTGAACTACACTACATAGCCATGTATCTTTCCAGAGTCCTTCACTTTAGGGTGAAAGGTCGAATCTTTTTTTCCCTTTGCCTCACGAGCCTGTGAAATGCTTACGCTGGGTCAGAGCACTCTGCCCGGCACCATCTGCCGTAGCAACACGAGAGACAGCGAACATAGGTTCTTCCCCAAGACTCCAGGAGCTCAGGGAAGTTTTCCACACCACTTGTAACAGTCTTTAAATGAATGTGTGTTTTCAGTTGAAGCCACTTCATAGAGAAATCGGTACATGAAGTACTGTGCACAGTTAGAGTAGTTGCAGGCTTCAAACAAATCCGTTTCCTCTTAGTTCTTATCCTTACAGATTGCAAGGTACTGCGGGGCAAACCCGCGGAGAGCTCAGTGCTGATGGAAGTGTGAGGTCTAGAGATGGTTACCCAGCACAGCCAAATAAAAATATCTTTCAGAGCCAGAGTTTAAAAATCCAATTCCTAATTTATTCATCAAACATGATATAAAGATGAGGCTATATCTTAACCTCCCCACTGATAAATGGCCTTTTGAGAATAGAGGATAAAATTTTTCAAAACCTCATCCAAGAAACATTTTTCTTTTAAAAGACAAATCCGGGACACCGTGAACTGGATTTTCAGTGAGCAAATGTTGGTTTACTACATCAACGTTTTCCGGGATGCTTTCTGGCCACATGGGAAATTGGCACCTCCAACCACAATCAGAAGCGAAGAACAAAGTCAGGAAACAAAACAGAGAGCACAGCAGAAACTGCTTGAGAACATTCCAGGTGAGGCCTCAGTTCTGATCCTGAAATGTACAGACATAAAAAGGGAGCTAACTTTATTAAGGTGTTTTTCATTTATATCTTTCAGAAAACGTTACTTACAATGAAAAAAATCAGTTTTTATTTTAAAACTTGTCCCTTGCTAGGAAATTATACTGAGAATCTCAAGAACAGTAGTGGTTGTAATGTTTTTTTAATTAGAAAAATGTTTTAGAACAGATAATAAATTTTATGCTTTGAAAATCCTGCCGAAGTACACTGTTTAGAGAAGTTAATTTTTAATTGGATAGCAATGTGTTAAAATCGAAGTTTGTATAAATGCCTGATGTTGAAAAATTCTGAATAAATTTATTTTCTCTTTAAACATTTGAAAGAACTAATCGTCCATGTCCCTCCAGCCCCAATGCCTATATTTGTTGCGGGTACATCATGTTCTGTCTCCTTCACTGAATATGTATGGATTGTAAACATCCTGTTGGTAATAGCACAGAATGTAAACTTGATTTTTCAGATACACTTCAGAGCCTCGTTGGACAGCAAAATGCCCGTCATGGTATAATAAAAATATTCAGTGCACTGCAGGAAACAAGAGCCAATAAGCATCTGTTATATGTGAGTAATTTAAAGCCAACCAGAGGATTAACTGTTAATTCAGTTTTACGTTTCTATTCACATATGGGGTTGCATACCTAATCATCTTTGTTACGTATAACTCTGAGCCCATTTATTTACTGTGCTTCAGTTTCATCTGTCTATCTGACCGTTGTGTTGTTCAGTTTGGTAAGAGAAAAAAACACAGTGCTCCAGTGTACAGACTCTCATTCTCTCAGATCAGTTGTGTGTAACATTTTTGTATGACTGCTTAGTTTTCTTTTTTCAGCACAGCAGACTGTTTCCACGTCATCTGTCTAATAATATTACATATTAAATACTGTTGATGGGGTGAAATGGCAAGTAGACCTTGAAATGAGTCAGTCTGATATTAAATGGAGTTTATGTAATATTAGTTCCATTCATTTGAGAGTAACTGGTTTGTGGAGAATCTTCTTAGACCTAATATTAGACTTTCCTCTTAGACATAGGCGTGTACCCTTGGATAAGAAAAACACGTTTCTACTTTTTGTTTTCCTTTCTTGGTGTAGGTGCTGATGGAATTGCTGCTAATTGAGTTGTGTCCTGAGCTCAGAAGTCATTTAGATCAACTGAAAGCTGGTCAAGTCTGAGACTGCGCAAATAAACCACCAGAGAAATGTCTGTGTAACAATAGACATGAAATATTTTCCTCTTTTCCACAGAGGGCTTGATTGAGAACCACATTGATTTTTATGTTAGTTACCTCCCTTTAGTTTTGTGTGAAGTGAGCAGGTTTGGTTGGGCAGAGAGGACTTGATGCTGTCACAGAAAACACACTTCTGTTCATTATTTTTATTTTAATAATATTAATAAAAGTTCAACACGCTGATTGAAATACAAATGTTAATATGTGATAAGAACTTAGGAAATATTTTAAATATTTATGAAACCTGTTTTGTTTTAAAATGAAGAACTATGAATATTGTACAGTTACGTTCCTCACTGAGGACTCTTGAACATTCCTATATTATTTCATGTGTATTGAAGAGTATTGTTGTGCAATGCTTTGTGTAAAGTTCTTGTGAAAATTTTATTGTCTTTATTTTTACCAAAGATTTCCCATAGTTTGAAGCATTTGAAGCAATAAAATATAAAAATGAATCACAGAGCTCTATGATATTTAAGGTGTGTACGTCTCAAAAAAATGAAGTTAAAATACATCAGGCAGTTAAAATATTTATCACAAGTACTTTTTGTTAATTTGGGTTTTTTTTGTTGTTTTGTTTTGTTTTTTGTTGTTGTTGTTGTTTTGGTCAAAACCACTGTGCACATAAGGACTTCTACAAGGAGGATAGAATTGGCTGTCTTTCTCCAGACACAGGATGAATATGTGAAAAATCTAATTTTTAGTGTGAATGAGGAGAGCCAAATTAGTGCTTGGAACGATGTGTTCGGGAGAGTGGGGTAGGAGCCGAGCTGTGAAGGGTGGGCAGGAATGATACAGGGGAACAGAGGTGGGAATGGACTTCAGGGAGTTGAGGGGCTTATTTATATCATCAGGCCTTGTGGACTTGCGGGGCCTTAGGTGAGATCCAGGATGCAGGTGCTTTGTTATCAATAGTGGGGCCATGAACCAGTCACTTAATAAACGTTCACATCTATCTTGCAGTGGTAATAAAACACTGGGCTCTCTGTAGCCTCCAGGAATATTAAGAGTAAGATAATAGGCAAAAATTCAGTTTGAAATCCATCAAAGAAAAATACTGTCTCTCTACTAAAGCAGTATTGATTATGTCATTGCTAGATCATACATGATAGGGAACCTAAGTCCTAAAACATAAATGATTAAAAATTAGTAAACTAAATTTTATCTTTGGGATTCTTTCAGTCACAGCTCTCTGATCCTTTTTTTCCAAACCAGGATGATATTTGACACTTCAGAAAAAAACAAAACCAAAGTTGGCTGTTTGTATGAATAAGAATTATTCTTCACAGGAGTGTAGAGAAGACACATTCAGATAAGAGAAGCAAGTGAAATCACCAAACCCCAGGAAGCCATCGTAACACAGTTACTGGTAATGTTTACCTTATGCATAATTAAACCATAGCATTTACAAGATTATACTGCAAATGAGAAAAAGAACTAACTTTGACGCCTCAGTCTTTATTTAAGATAAATTTTAACTTTTTCATGAGCTATCAACTATAAGGGATCTTAGAAGTTTTTTGTTTGTTTTGTTTTGTTTTAAGATTAATGATCTGGAAGCCTCAACTCACTTGAGTTAAAGACTGACTGACTCCATTCACGGTCAAGGTGTGTGCCACGGTCTGCCCCAGTGGTAGTTTGCAGGGACTCATCTGTGCCGGAAGTACCTCCTTTATGATAACTACAGTGAACTGAAATTTTAAATTCTATGTTGGATTTACTGAAGACATTTAATAGCATAGCATTTTACCACATATGACACATGTCAAATTCCTACCTTTGGGATTTGTCAGACCTATATTTTAATGGCAGTCAAAAACGTGATCTTTGGGATAAAAGGAGATATACATATCTATTAAGTGTGCCGTTAAAGCCATCAAGCCCTGCCTTACTACATTTCTATGTTGGGGTTCTTCCAGGCTGAGGGACTGGATTAAGCGTGGAGAAAAGAATACTGGTTGGGAATTTAGATTGTCAGACAGTTGAAGGAATATTCTATATAGATGGTATTAGGAGAACAGGAGCAAAGCACGTGGGCTTACATGGTAGAAGAGATGTAAGCTAGGTAGTAGGAAATCTTGTAAGGGTTTTGATGTATTGAATCATATTCCTGGAGGAAAACAGGGAGTCTTCAGTAGAGATTTTTAAAAGAAAAGGAATAGTTTTCAGGAATGGCTTAAGTTTAAATGTCTTAAGAGATTTAAGGGAGAAGTATTTTGTCTTTTGAGGGCATTTCACAGACCTAAGTCTGTTGAAATTGCTTTCATTTTTATAGTACGACAAAATGAAGTTCAAGTAACAGACAAACTGGAACATGAGACCAGAGCACACATACTTCTTTAGTAACTGGCACCTGTAGATAGTTGTACTAAGATGAGGTCCTGTTTAAGTCCACTTTCTGAAAGGATGATAGTGATGTATAAAATGAAGCCACATCAGTGTAGTATGTTTACAGAGGTATCTTTAAGAGATTGTTTTCAGTGTATCTGTTTCAGACACATATTGCTATACAGTCTTCTCCATATGGATGCTATTATTTATATTGTCAACTTTTGTTTTTATAGACCTCATTAATGCAAGGAAAAAGCCTAATTTAAAATTTTAACATATTTAGATGCTGTTCTTATATTGAGAGATGATTTAATTGAGATTTTTTTCATTTCATTTTTGCTTTGAGGATGAGTCTTAAGGTTTTTTAAATCTAGCAAATGAATCTAAGCACAAAGAAACATCTCTCTTAACTGATTATCGTATCAAGAATATAGCAGTTGTCTTACTAAGATCTTTAAGGGAAGATTCTAAGCAATTTCTTAAATGTCCTTATTTTGAAGTTTATAATAAATTAGCTAACTATTTAAAAGAATTTCTTTTAAGAATACAAGATGTCCCAAAAGACTTAGTACAGTCTTAGCTTTAATTGCTTCAGAAGTATAAATGCTACACAAATTTATTTAAAAATATTACTTGACAGTTACTTTTTATAAGTTTTATGAATCTTAAAGATTTTTAAATGTTTATTTATTTTTGAGAGAGAGACAGAGTGTAAGCGGAGGAGGGGTAGAGAGAGAGGGAAACACAGAATCTGAAACAGGCTCTGTCAGCACAGAGCCTGACGCGGGGCTTGAACTCACAAACTGCGAAATCATGACCTGAGCACAAGTCGGATGCTCAACTGACTGAGCCACCCAGGTGTCCCTTAAATTAAAAAAAATTTAATGAAAAACAAATTAAAATAATCATCAAAAATTCACAGGATTAAGTAAGGGTTAAAGAAAACAAAGAGTTGAACATTCAAACGGTGTTTTTTATAAGTTTGTGGTATTTATACTTTTGAAGTTATTAAAGCTAAGACTGCGCTAAGTCTTTTAGACCCTCTGTATTAAAAAAATAATAACAATTTGGTTTAGGGAGTGGTTTTCTGTATTTGATATGATCTAAGCCAGTCGATAGGCCAAGAACTGGATCTTTAAGGACTCTTTTAGCAATCAGATCCTATAGCTAAGGTTTCAGGTTACAAGATTACAGATTTAAGAACGAAGGTAACATGTAATCAGTAGAATACCCAGAATATAGTAACTTGGGATGCAGAAAATAGCGAAACAACATAGCAACTCTAAATATACACACGTTCTAAGGTTCCAGGGTTGATGGTCTTTGTTGATAGGCCTTATGATCTAAATTCTTTGATGGATAAGTAAACAGTGAAGTTCATCTGCCAATGCAGGATTCAGACGACATGCCTTAAAATCAAAGATAGTCCGTTATTTAGATACATTTCGAATTGTTGGGTCTTTCTTTCTTTCTTCCTTTTAAAAAGTTTTTTTCTTGATAACAGGAGTTCAAATTAGCCTATGCGAAACAGATCACCCTGAAAATTAACATGCTTTTGGCACTTGAAAGAGAAAATTTTATCAGTTCCAAGACTAAAAGGAATTTACACACTGATGATAGCATTCTATGTTAGGAATTATTAAAATAAGTAACATGGAAAGCATTAACATTTGGCCTCAAACTTGCTATTATCTTATTATATGAATACCAGTGTCTATGAGAATCTTACTTTAAAATTTTGTTATGATAAATAGCATTAAGTAATAGTGCATATAACTGCATAAAATGTCAAAAATCCAGAAGAGACATCAGAGATGATTATCTCATCCAGACCACACTTCATGTGGTAATTGTCCCTTCAGTACCCATGACAGTTGGTCACTAGATACTTGCTTGGTTGGTAAGTCACCATCTTATAGGAAAACTTTTGTTTCTGTTTATTTCTTGAACAGTTGTATTAGAAGTTTTTTTTTTTTATACTCAGCTGAAGCTTCCTTCCATATGCTTTAGAATCAGTAAAGGTCCTAGGAGAATAAGAGCTGGTTCGTGGAGACCCTGAGGGGCAAGGAGGTTGGCAGGGACCACTCTGACAGTGGCAGAGCTGAGAGCAGGTGTGGGCCTCCTGCCTGCAGGCTAGTCCCGTCTCCGCATCACCCAGGGCCTGATCTTTTCTGCGCTTAACACACTGCCATTGGCTATCATTCTGCTCCCTGCCCCACTGCTGCTTTTCTGTAGGACAGCCTTTTAGGCTGGTGGAGACCACTGTGTAGACTCCTGTCCTTTTGTTTCTAAATAAAACACTCAGTTGATACTCATGAGACAGGATTCCAGATCCTTCATTGGCCCACAACTTTAGAATATTCTCCCCTTTTAAAAGCATCTGCTATGAAATACGATGGCCAAAATTGAGTAATGGGGATAGTATCTCCTACCATGGGGAAAATAGTTTTAAGATTGCCATCTGTTTTGCTGTTTTATTTAGGATGAATATAGACCACATTCCAGGATATTGTTGACCCAGAGTTTTCTCTGCTTATATTTATTTAGAAAAGACATGAAGGGTAGCACAGAATTTGAAATTGACGTGGTTTGGAAATCAGTATAATACAGAGAATATTTAGATTTTGTAAGAAGTTAAAGACAACTATTTTCCGCACTATTAGAATGGTGTAGTGCTAAATATCTCAGTTGCATTTGTGTACTGTATTCCTATATGTGTTGATACGGGCTTAATGCTCTGGAAATTCTAATTTCCAACAGATTCATTTAGGGTTTCCAAAAGTCGCCTGCACATTGGAGTTGCCTGGAGAGCTTTCAACAAATACACTTATGTTGCTCTCCCAGAGAACATGATTTAATTGTTCTGAAATAAGACTTGGGCTTTAGAATTAGTTAAAAATCCCCGGTGATTTTAATATGCAGAGAAGTTTGGGAACCACTGCTGTTAAATGGTCAGACTCAGGCAGAGGACCAGGAAGATTGTTCCTTGCCTTGTTCACATGCTCCAGCTAAACAACTGTGCGCCCCACAAATTGCTTTATAAATTTTGAGAAGATATAATTCTGGTTTGGACTTCGTGGATGTTGTGGACCTAAGACATGCACAGGTTTGTGTGTATGTGTTTGTTTATTTTTGTGTGTGTTTATTTTTAAAAAAAACTTTACTTGCAGTCGCTATTCATGATGATTCCACATCCCCCCTTCTCACGCCCTTCCCACTTTCTAGTGGGATTTTAGAAGTGGGAGCTAAACCAAATGGATTAAAACAAGAAAAGCTTACTTATCACCTCAAACTCATGAATGAATTTGTTAGTGTGTAGTAAGGTGTGGTCAATGTCATGCATAAAAACATTTTTAAAAACTATATTTCAGAGCACCTGGTGACTCAGTGGGTAAGCGTCTGACTCTTGGTTTTGGCTCAGGTCATAATCTCACAGTTCATGAGTTCAAGCCTCGCATTGGGCTCTGTGCTCTCAGTTTGGGATTCTCTCCCTCTCTTTCTGCCCCTCCCCTGCTGGCACGCTCTTGCGGTCGCTCTCTCGCTCTCAGAATAAATAAACTTAAAAAAAAAACAAACAACCACAACTATTTCATTAAGGTACTAGAAAGAATAGGTTCACAGTTCTGGGTAAAAGAAGGGATGAATATTCTGGCTATAAGGTCTTGGTGCTGGGCCGTAGGCTGCAGAGGGTGTCAGGGTGAGAGAAAAATTTGCATCAAAATTGAACTTTCATCATCCGAGTTTAATTATGCTAATAAGAATCTGGCAGAATTGTCTGCAAATAATCCGTGCGTCTGACAATGTATCCTAGACAGGTTATCTGTACAATAATAAGTAGGAAAACTAATCCATTAAGATGTTCAAGTCTTAAAGCTCAGAAATTTGTATTTGGGTCAATTTATGTTTGTCCTCAGGCCACTTACTTTAGAATAGTAGTGTTTTGCTGTTGCTTCATCCTTTCTGACACCCAAGCCAAGCTGAAGACAGCGGGCATGGTAGAAACACGCCATGGCCATGCCTCTGATGATGAATTCCGGGAGACAGTCCGTGCTCTGGGCTATCAGGGGGAGGTCATGAACCTCATCATAGTCAGCAATCCTGTTGTGATGTTTAATTGTGAAGTTAAAAAGGACATGAGTTCTGGTTTACATTTTTACAAATGACGTGTCCGCAGTGGTCCTTGTGCCCAAACTGATTTCCCTATTTCCGCCTGTTGGAGAACTAAGTTGCTGTAGTGTTTATGATGAAGGGTAAATAAAACCACAGTTTAAACCAGGGGAAGAGGAGCTACCAAGGAGTTTACTTCACAGCATCTCTATAAAAATACTTGTCAGGCTTAATGACCACTAGAAAACAAAAAAGTTTATTTTCTTATAGTAATAATATTTTTAAATTTTTTTTAATATTTATTTTTGAGAGAGTGTGAATGGGATAGGAGCAGATAGAGGGAGACACAGAATCTGAAGCAGGCTCCAGGCTCTGAGCTGTCAGCACAGAGCCCAATGTGTGGCTCGAATCCATAAACCATGAGATCATGACCTGAGCTGAAGTTGGATGCTTAACTCACTGAGTCACCCAGGCACCCCATAATGATCATATTTTAAACTTAATAACACCTTGCAGATTTAAACAATGGGGGAAAACCATTTTCTATCTCTTAGAATAATTTATTCAAACATTGACCTTAAATTTGGACTTTAGTCACATAGGATCAGAAAATGTATGAAACGTGCACATCTATCTGTGTTAAAAAATGGGCAAAAAAAAGGTCCTCCTTTATAACCCTGACACAAGTCTAGAGTGTTGTGTGACCATGGGATCTACTTAACTCCGTGTCACCCAAAATATTATGGAATAGAAATGTGGATAATAATGGAAAGTTTGAAAGACTTTAAAGTCTTGGTTTTAACCAGATGGGTACTTAGTGATTGGGGACTTTGGGGACCACACTTTTAAGTGGCCTGTTCCCTGGGAGCCATGATGTGGGGTGGAGGGTGGGATCAGGTCCTTCTTGTAACACTGGGCTGGGGAAGAGGGGGTCCTGGGACTCCTGGGTCAGGCATCATTCGGAGGGAAATACATCAGCATGGCCTCTCTAGGGGAAATCCACGTCTGCTTTTCCTGGTATATTGCTTTTATCCATTGTGAGTAAATAAATGTGGGGAAAGTACATGGGCTCAGAGAAGAGAAATCTCCATATATTTTATAAGGTGTTAATGTTGTCACTTTTTAACAAAAAAAAATGTAATGTTCTCACTGTACAATCTTTATCAAGTTATCTTGCAATTATGCAGTCCTAGAACGTGTGGCTGAAGAGTTAAATATACTTAAAGTATATTTAATAAGCATTTCTGATATGCTAAGCTATGTTAAGTACTTTATATACACTATTTTAGTAATCCTGTGGGAGTATTTTCTTCTTTCTGGAAAAGGAAATTAGTGCCATCCAGAGTTAAACTTGATTAAGATCATCAGCTGGTACATAGAGCAAATAACACTGAAATCCTGAAGACTAATGGCACAGAATTGTACTATTCCATACGCTAGGCACTAGCTACATGTGGCTATTTGAATTAATTAAAATCTAATGAAATATAACAGTTGAATCCTCAGTTGCACTCACCACATTTCAAGTGCTTACTAGCTATTATTTCTAATATTGTAGCAAGTTCTGTTGAACAGACCTGGCGTAGAACATCTCGGAGGAGGTTTTGGAAATACTTTTATCCAGCTTATTTACCTTTTGGAAAATGTAGCACACTTAGTAAAAAATTTCATCTTATAGTAATACTCCACAAGATTCCCTTGGGCATAGACGTTTCCACGTTCTGCCGCTTCCCGTAAGCACTCCAAGGCAGCTTCGGGGTCCTGGCGGATGCCTTGTCCATAAAAATACATCAGCCCAAGTGCACCCTGGGACTCCAGATTTCCATTGCCACATGCTTCTGAATGCCAATAAAATGCCTAAGAAAAAGCACAATTTCACCTTCTTTGTCACCCACCCAGCAAAATTATAAGGGAATACTGGAAAGAAAAAACATCTCTCATTATAAGATAGTACTAGGACACAGTTTTAGCACCTTGTGTGTATTTCAGGTTAGCCCCAGTTTCACATGTCCAAAAGAGCTTGGTAAGGTGAGCCCACCTGTTTTCTACCCAGAGCGTAGGTCAGAGGTCACAGCCTAGACAGTTCAGCTGTCTCCGAATTCAAGATTTTCAGATGTTTTCAGAGGAAGGATCAGAAAGGTAGGAAGTAGGAACTAAGTGTCTGCTGGACTGAGACAGGGGCACTGAGGCCCAGCGGGGAGCAGAGAGCTGCTGCTAGATCTCAGAGACTGTGCCTGAGGACATCAGAGGCACCGAGATGACAGCTGCAGATGACAGCTGCGTGTGGCCGCGAGCACATTTACCCCACACTCAGCTACTGTGAATTTGAGTTAGTTCAAAAAACTATTCCCAAGTAGCTGCTTAGTTATCTGAATAGGGTCTTGGTTGGTTTGTGTTCCTTGTAAGTTTGTCCTTCATGACTCTTACAAGTAAGACTTGTTTCCTTCAACCTATAAGATTTCTTGGGAAATGTTTCAATCATTGATGATTAAAGAAATTGTATTTCTGTAGAAGTTGTAAATGGATTTAATTTTTAACTCATTTTTTGGGGTATATTTTACTAGCATCATTACTTTCTCAGAACAAATTAATTTATTCACATAATAGGATGTGGGCTATATCTTAGGACTCTTAACTTTCATGGTATAAAATCTTTTGTATGTGTGGCATTTTATAGTGTAGAAAGTGCTCTCCCCTCTGGAATCCTTTGTAAGAGGTGGGGAAAAGGTAAATCATAGATAAGTAAAGCATAAAATCAGCTTTGAGATCCCAAAATGTAAACCTTCTTTACATTTTAAAGAAATAGAAGAGAGCTTTAAAACTGGACACTCATTCTTTACCACCCTCCACTTAAAAAAAGATATTATTATTAATTTCTGAAATAAATTCTGAAATAAATATTAATCTATGCATGGTGCTAGCATTAAAAACAGATCAGTGTTACCTTTTCTAATTCTTTGGGTTCTTTTGTTGAATAATATAATCCTAGGATACTTTGAGCTTTCACACTAGCTTTTGGATTTCCATTGTCTGCAGCGAAAAGCCACAGTCTAAAAGAAAAAAGGTCAAGTTATTCTTTGTGTCAGCATTTGATTAAAAAGAAAAGAAAAGCCCTTGTTTTCAGGTAAGACTACCTTTCAGCTTCCTCATCTGATCGTTTGACACCTTTTCCTTCATAGTAAGCTCTTCCGAGGTTGTAGGCAGCTGCAAATTTTAGGTGTCTTGCTTTGGGACATGGAGAATCAATGATTTTCTTCATATATTCCACTCCCTTTTCCTTCCACAAAGGAAAAAGAACAAACAAAAAAACCCTAGTTTGTAGTTTTACCCAAACTAAATTCTTTTTCCCAATAATGTTGTAATGTATGACATGATGTTTGATGTCATGGGTCTGTGCCCAGACAGATGGTTGACCTTCTGTCTGCAGAGCTGGAAAAAGGGAGGTAGGGAGGAAGGGAAGGGGAGGGGGCTAGAGGGAGGGAGGAGGGAGATAGGGAGGAAGGGAAGGGGAGGGGGTAGAGAGGGAGGGACAGAAGGAAGGGCACATCTCCTGAGTAGGCATTCCTAGAGTGCTGAGATCTGAGGGATATAATGCATTTTCCTCATGTTTTAGCTCCTGGAGTTGGATTATGTTTCAAAATGATTTCCTTCCCTCCTCTCTTCCACCTTAAAGCTTTTATTCTGGATGGGCACACTTTTTAGAGCTTATCAAAGTACAAGAATAGGTGTAACTTCTTCCATGTTTACAGTTACAGAACTTGTGAGCCCCAAACACTGTGTTCTCCCTTTAAGCACACTGATAATTTACACCCAATATGCTATTCAAATGACATCTGCATAGTCACAGAGCACACAAGATGTTGCCCCTTCCAAAAAAATCCATCAGACACAAACTTTCAAACATTACTCCCAAAAAGAGAATGTTTGATGATCAAACACATTTTCTCTACACTACATTCTAGCTTTTACCCTTCACTGTTCTCTCCGAGTTCTCTTTCTGGGTAAATACCACAGTGATAGAAGATAAAGGTGCTTGCCTTCCAGCGAGTCCGAATTTATAGAGATTTGTTTTTGTGAATGTGTGACGTACATATTCCCCCTTTTTTTCTAAACCTAATTGTAAGAGGGAACTTACTAGTGGTTGAGTGAGGTGGTTGTGTAAATCCTTCCACAGATAGCAATGACTAAATCTGGAGTGATCGTTTAAAAAAAATTTTTTTAAGACACTAGAAAGTTTACCAGAGCACACACACACACACACTGGGGGAGAGATTACTCTTAGAAACTGCAACCGGAAGGGACCCCTGAAGTTCAGTGAGCCCCAGATGGGTAAACACAAAGTAGCTTTTCTAGGCGTATATCACTGTCAAACTGCTGAAAGCCAAAGAAACCTTGAAAGCAGCCAGAGAAAAATGATACATTAAGTGTAGAACAACTATATGATTAGTATTTAGGAAGATTGGAATTCTGCCATGCATCTTTTCTGACCACAAGAGAATGAAACTAGAAATAAATCACAAGAAAAAAAAAAAAAACCAGGAAAAAACACATGTAGGTTAAACAACATGACACTGAACAACCAGTGGGTCAACAAAGCAAAGAAGAAATCAAAATATGTGGAGACAAAGGAAAATGAAAACAGCAAAATCTTGGGACACAGCAAAGGCAGTTCTTAGAAGAAAATATGTAGTGATACAGGCCTACCTCAAAAAACAAGAAAAAGCTCAATCTAACCTTATATCTAAAGGAACTTGAAAAAGAAGGAAAAAAGCCCAAGGTAAAAGGATGTAAAAGAAAGGAAATGTTAAAAGATCAGAGCAGAAATAAATGACATAAGAGACCAAAAAAAAAAAAAACAAAAAAAAACCCCAACAGCTAGTTCTTTGAAAAGATAAACATATGCCAACAAATTGGACAACCTTGAAGAAATGGATAAATTCCTAGAAACATAAAATCTTCTGAAACTGAACCAAGAAGAAATACATCTGAACAAGTTGATTACTAGTAATGAAACCAAATCAGTAATAAAAATAAATAAAAGTCCAGGAACAGATAGCTTCACAGGTGAATTCTACCAAACATTTAAAGAGTTAAAACCTATTCTCCTCAAATGATTCCAAACACTAGAAGAGGAAGGAAAGGATCCATATGCATTCTGTGAGGCTAGCCTCTCCCTGATACCAAAAACAGAGACACGACCAAAAAAAAAAAAAAGAAAAAAAAAAGAAAGAAAAAAAAAGAAAACTATGGGGAAAAATATCCTTGATGAACATGGATGCAGAAATCCTCAACAAACTATTAGTAAGCTGAATCCAACAATACATTAAAAGGATCATTCACCCCAACGAAGTAGGATTTATTCTGGGGATGCAAGGGTGGTTCGGTATTTACCAATCAACTGTGGGAAACACATCACCAAAGCAAAGGATACAAATCATGATCATCTCAATAGATGGCAGAAAAAGCATCTGATAAAATTCAACATCCATTCATGATAAAAACTCTGAATAAAGTAGGTTTAGACGAAACATACCTCAACACAATAAAGGCCTATATGAAAAGAATACACTGACATCGTACTCAATCTGATCTTAGCTTTTTCTAAGATCCGGAATAAGACCAGAATGTCCACTCTCACCACTTGGATTCAACATAGTACTGGAAGTCTTAGCCACAGCAATCAGATAAAAAGTATTCATTTTGGTAAACATGAAGTTAAACTGTCATTATTGGCAGATGACTGTGATACTATACAGAGAAAACCTAAAGGCTCCATCAAAAACCTGTTAGAACGAATAAGCTAATTCAGTAAACTTGCAGGATACAAAATTAATGCTCCGAAATTAGTATATCTGTACACAAGAAAGTAGCAGAAAGAAAAATTAAGAAACTACATTTGCAATTGTGCCAAAAGGAATCACATGCCTTGGAAGTTAACCAAAGACCTGTACTCTGAAAACTATAAAACACTGATGAAAGAAATTGAAGATGACACAAACAAATGGAAAGATATTCCATGCTCCTAGACTTGAAGAGTTAACAGTGTGAAAAATGTATATTACCCAAAGCAATCTGTAGGTTCAATGCAATCCCTGTCAAAATACCAACAACGTTTTTCGCAAAAACTAGAATAAAAATTACATGGAACTGCAAAAAACCCTGAAGAGCCAAAGCAACCTCAATGAAAAACAAAGCTGTAGGTATCACAACTCCATATTTAAAGGTATTCTATGCAAAGCTGTCGTAACCAAAACACTGTGGTACTGATACATAAATAGATACACAGATCAATGAAACAGAAGAGAGAACCCAGAATGAAACCCACAATTATATGGTCAAATAATCTATGACAAAGGAGGCAAGAATATACAATGAAAGATAGTCTCTTAAGTGGTGCTGGGAAAACTGGACAGCTACATGTAAAAGAATGAAACTGGACCACTTTCGAATACCAAACAATAAACTCAAAAGGGACTAAGGACTTAAATGTGAAACCTAAAACCTTAAGATTACTAGAAAACAAGCAGTGTTTTCTCTGGCATTGGCCATAGAGACATTTTTCTAGCTGTGTCTTCTAAGGCAAAGCAACCAAAAACGAAGATAAACTATTGGAACTGCATCAAAATAAAAAGTGTTTGCAGCACAGTGAAGAAAAACCACTACCAAAATAAAAAGGCCAAAAACCTACTCAGTTGGAGAAGATATCTGCAAATGATGTATCTGATAAACAGTTAATATCCAAAATGTATAAAGAACTTATCCAACTCTTAAACACACACAAATAATTTACAAAATGTGCAGGGGACCATTTTTCCAAAGAAGACATCCAGATGGCCAACAGACACATGAAAAGACGCTCGACATCACTCACCATCAGCGAAATGCAAATCAAAACTGCAATGAGACATCACCTTGGACCTGTCAGAGTGGCTAAAATTAGAAAGACAAGAAATAACAAGTGTTGCTGAGAATGTAGAGGAAAAGAAACCCTTGTTCACTGTTGGTGGGAATGTAAATTGGTACAGCCAGTATGGAAAACAGTATAATTTCAAAAAAATTAAAAATAGAAATACCATATGATCCAATAATTCTAGTACTGGGTATTTACCCAAAGATAATGAAAATGGCAATTTGAAAGGATCTATCCACTTTGTTTATTGCAGAATCATTTACAATAACTAAGATATGGAAGAGTCCACTGACTGATGAATGGATAAGGAAGATGTACATATGTATATGTATGTACACACACACACTGGCATATTACTCAGCCATAAAAAAGGAAGAGATTGTGTCATTTGTAACAACATGGATGGACTTAGAGGGCATTATGCTAGCTAAGTAAGCCAGACTAAGAAAGACAAATACCATATGACTTCATTTATATGTGACATCTAAAAAAATGAATAAGAAGCAGAATCAGACCTGTACATACAGAAAACAAACCTATGCTTTGTAGATGGGAGGAGGTGGGAGAATGGGCAAAATTGGTGAAGGGGAGTAGGAGATATAGATTTACAGTTATGAAATAGATGTCACAAGAATAAGTGGCATGAGGAATATAGTCAATGAAATTAATACCGTGGTATGGTGACAGATGGTAGCCACTTTGGTGATGAGCATAGCATAATGATTAAACTTGTCTAATCACTACGTTGTACACCTGAAACTAATGTAACACTGTCAACTGGATTCACAAAAAGGTACAGATTTCCATTTATAAATAAGTCCCGGGAATGTAATGGACAGCCCGGAGACTGTAGTTGACAACAAACACTGTGTTATATATTTGAAAGTTGCTACAAGAGTAGATCTTAAAATTTCTAGTCCTAAGAAAAGTTTGTAACTATGTGAGGTGGTGGATGTCAACTAGCTTTATCGTGATAATCATTTTTCAATATAGACATGCCAAATTATGTTGTACAACTTAATACAATGTTATATGTCGATTACATCTCAATATAACTGGTGGGGGAGGAGCAATGGCAGTAGGGACCAACTTCTCATGGAAATTAGTGAAGGCCAGAAGATTTGAGAATAGCATTTTTTAAAGAAGTTTATTCATTTTGAGAGAAACAGTGAGTGGGAGAGGGGCAGAGAGAGAAGGAGAGAAAGAATCCCAAGTCTGACAGTGCAGATCCCGATGCGGGGCTCTAACTCACAAACTGTTGAGATCATGACCTGAGCCAAAACCAAGAGTTTGTTGCTCAACTGACTGAGCCACCCAGGTGCCCTAAGAATAGCATTTTTAAAGTGTGAAAAAGAAAAACTCAACCAGCAAAAACAATTCATCAAAAATGAAGGCAGATTAAAGACCTCTTTTAGATGATCAAAATCAGAGATAATTCATCATCTGCAAATTGTTCTATAAGAAATTCCCTTCAAAGGAATTCTTCAGGTCGAAAGGAAAGGAATATGGTGACAGATGGCTACTCAGGTTGATAGGAAGGAGTGAAGAGTTCCAGAAATGGTAAATATGTAACAAATATAAAAGGACGGACACACACATATATAAACCTGTGCATACAACTGATTTTCCTCTTAATTTCTTCAGAAGATACAGGACTAAAGCAAAAATTATAACACTTATATTTGGAGATTTACAATATAAGTTTAAGTGTAGAATGACAAATAGCACTAAAGATTGGGTGTGGGAGGGTAAATGAAAGCACACTCATTCAAGGTTCCTATATTTTACCTGAAGTAATTCAATATAAACTCCTTGTCAATTGCGATAAATTAAAAGTGTAATCTCCAGAGCAACTACTAAAAAGAGCATATATCACTAGAAAATAAGTAAATTAAAAAGGTGATCAAACCATTCCATCAGCATTTCTCACAGATTTGAAATAACAATTTTATGACATGCTAAATACCCATACATCTGTGTGCGTTTGTTTCTGGACTCTCTTGTTCTTTTGATCTTTGCCTATTCCTGAACAAAACCCACATTGCTTTAAATACTACAGATAAATATTTGGCTTTTTGCTCTTTCATATGAATTCTAGAATCAGCTTCCCACGTGCCATAAAAAAAATCTTGTAGGAAATTTGATTCTGATTGCATTTAATATGTGAAGCCTGGGGAGTGGGTTGGAGGGGCGCCTGGTGGCTCAGACAGTTATGCTTCCGACTCTTGTTTTCCATTCAGGTCACGATCTCACTGTGAGTTTGAGCCACACATCGGGCTCTGTGCTGACAGTGTGGAGCCGGCTTAGGATTCTCTCTGCTCTGTCCTTCCCCTGCTCTCGCTTTCTCTCTCTTTTTCTTTCTCAAAAATAAATAAACTTTAAAAAAAATTTAAAAATCTAGGTTAGAGGGCAGATGTTGAAAAGTATTGTCTCTGGGAAACAGAAGCACAGTTGCCTGATGAGTCCATAGACTGAATTTCCCAAGCAAATCTCCTGCAATCTGGCCCTAAATTACACTCAAATGTTTACTGCCTTATGGTAAAGAAAGTATTTAATAACCTTTTTAGTGTGAGCTGGGCAAGCGGTGCTAAAACAGGGACCTTGTCTTCACTGCAATTTTGTCTCAGCCAAAATTTGGTTGCTTTATTCATTCCCTGTACTCCCCATGCGATTTCCAGTTTCCATTTGTAGTTTCCCCAGGTATTAGAGCCCATGTGTGATTATCATCTCTATGGGGTAATAATGACCTCTGAATGCTCCCTGAAGAAAACAGTTCATATCTACCACACAAAGCATATATGGTTCAACCAGAGTCTGGACCAAATTAATATCAAGAACAGTTGGGTAAATTAATATAGTGACAAAAATTTAAAAAGCCCTTTGCCCCTTTACTGTGAGTGAAAGGTATGATCAAGCTAGTGTAATTCCAGGTGAGAAGGGATCTCGGGGGCCATCCTCCTTGGCTCCTCTGGCCTCCATCTGTGACCACATTCAAGCCGTTCCATTTGGGAGTGGCCATATGCCAATCCACTGAACTTGCCAACTGTCCTGGTTCCGCTGCTTCTTCATGTTCTTAATTCTCGCCTTTCAGGCTTATTCTGTGTCTGTCACCATACTCATTCCTTTGTTCCTCTTTCCCTCCTTGACACTCATTTATCTGGCAAATAAACCATTTCTCTGCTACTCAGATGCACTCAAGCAGCTGCACATGGCTGGAAATAAACACAGCCACGGCGACAGGCCCTGCTTTAAATTTATGATCACAAATTCCAGAGTGAGCTCTCAGCCCTGGCAAACAGTACCGTCAAGTCTGCCCCCTCGGTTTTGTCTCCCACTTACCTGGTAGAGAAGATGCTATTTCAGACTTGATCCTGCCTCTTCACACTTTCACTGCCCCTGCCCGTTCCCTCATTCTCAGCTCCTGGCTTCGCCTTTTGAAAATGTTTATTTATGGTTTTATAAGACACACGGGGTGGTTCATGACCTTGTGAGCCATCCTTGCATGCAGGGGCTATGCTAATTTTCCCTGCCATTCCGCTTTTAGTGTGCACACTGCTGAAGCAAGTACATGGCTTTGCTTTTAGTTCTCTGAGAAAATAGAAAATCAAAAGACACTGAATCTGTGAATTTACCTAATTTATCATTTCCCCCTCTCTGCTAGACCTTGTGCATCAACTTAGAAATACACGGTGGTATCTCTGAACCAGGGAGGACCCTCCCTCAAGTCCACGGCCTCCTCACTTGTGCACATGCATTTGTTCTGCTGGATGAGCTACCTCAGTGCTTATGCCCACCTCCTCACGTCCAGGCATCTCTCCAGCCCGCTCTGAACTTGGTCCCTTACCCTCCACTGGAAAGGCTTTTGTCAGGGTCTCCAATGAGATTCATCTTCATGTGCCTAATAGTAAGTGCTCAGTTTTCATTATATTCACCTAAGCAGAATTTGAGACAGATGACTACTCCCTCCTTGAGACGGTTTCATCATCCGACTTCCAGATCACCACAGACTCCTCATTTTCCTCCATTTCCCCTGCTCCTCCTCATTCTCCTTTCCTGGCTCTTCTTTCCCTTCTGAGCATTAAATATTGGAGGATTCCTCATCTCTGTCCCTGGCCTTTCCCTCTTCTCTACATTCACTCATTCAGCAAGCGTAGCCAAATCTGGTGCCATAACTACCACTGCCCCACCGATAGCCCCCCACTGATTTCTCCAGTCCTGACGGCGTCACTGGGCTCCAAGCTCTCTACTTGACCTCTCTGCACAGGTGACTGAACACATACTTCACAAGTAACACTGAAACATAAATGTTTAGGTTTTCTTGTCACTGTCATGTCCCAAACCTGCTCCTTCCTCGGTCCATCCCATTGTTAAATGGCAGCCTCACCCTTGATTCCTCCCCTGATTTATTAATTGCTCCTGCCCTCTCCCAGTCTATCAGAAGGTCTGTATCCTCTTAAGAGTATATTCTAAATCTGTCCACTTTTCTGTATTTCCATGGTGGTACTTTAGTTAAAGTGGCTTTACCTGAACCACAGTGGCTTCCCAATTGGCTTCCTGCTTCTACTCCTTCCATTCAATCCCCACACAACAGACAAAATGAATTTTTTTAATGGAAATCATATTGATTTCACTCTTTTTGAGTGTTTTCACATTACATCGCTAAAACAAGCCAAACGCTTGGCCCTCGTTTTCCAAGTTCCATGTGATTTGACCCTGTCTCATTGGTTTGACTCCACTCCAATTTTCCCTCCTTTCTTCCTCAGACCTTCACACTAGCTATTTCCTCTACCTGAAGGTGATTTCTCCAGGCCTACATACATGGTCTCTCCCTCATTACTCATTTCTTACTTCAAGTGTCAGACAAAATGATGGAACAACACAGGGATGAATGAAATCTTAGGGAATGAACAGTGACTGGGAAGTTGATAGAACCAGGAAAGCCGGTAGGTTGGAAGAGAGCTCATAACTGGAAAATGAACTGGGGGATGGAAATGATGCCAGCTCCACCTTCGAGCTGTGACACGTTGGGATGGGGAAGGAGAGCCCTCGACCTACAGAGGGATGGTTATGGGAGAGCCAGGTTTCTGATGAGGCAAGGAAGTGAGAAATAGTCCGAGAAAAGACTGAGAAGTTGCCAGCCTGAAAGTTTAGGAGGGAGGGCAGCAATAAGACAGGAGAGGAAACAGAAAGGAATATGGAGCCAAGGATATGTGAGAAGACAAATGACCGGAGAGGCATACACTGTGTGTAGTGGCCAGAGGTGGTGCAGCTGTGAGGCTTGGTGGGACCGAGTGAGGTCAGGGTTCCAGATGGTATTCTGATGTCAATCTGATGTCAAAGTGCAGCCACAGTGGGTTGACATCATGATGCTGCCCCCTCCTGGCAGCAATCAGGCAGAGACTGCAAACTTGGGACTTGAGTGAGGGTTGGGAAGGGGAGTTATTGGTGTTGAAACTGAAGAATTTACTAAGTAAATGTTACTTTATATGGGCCTCTTGGTGGCCAACTGGCTGGCTGTCCATAGGAACACTCCAGATCATGCTCTTTTGACCTTCAACATTGAAGTCTTTGGAAGTTTTTAAAGATGGTGGGATGTAATCAGATTTGTATTTTGGAAAGATAGCATTGGTAGCAGTTTGAATAATTGCTGGAAGCCATTTCTGAACTCACCAAGTTGAGAAAATCTCCTTGTGAGGTAAGGCGGGTTTGCAAGGCCTCCTGCTGTCAGATGGCTACCGGTGTCTACCCCCCACTCAATTATTTTTGCTTGAGCGCCAACCCCCAAGGCACCTGGCTGACTGGTATCAGGAGTGACTTGTCCTTGTGAAGGAACTTATTATAGGAGTTTCTTCTTTTGTGATTATAGGAGCAAATATTACATTTCCTGAGAAACCTGTTTTTCTTCCCCTCAAGAAAACAGGCTATTGACCCCTGCTCACAAAGAACCAACTCTTGCCTTTGCTATGCTAAGAACATTGCCTTGTATTTGAATGCTGAAGATCCCTTCCTTCCCCTTGTGATAAGCATCTAGTCACCTACTTCAATCACTATTGATAAAGATTATGCATAAGTCTCCTACCAATGTATGTTCTGGGAAATTTTTACATACCAAAGAATTTGTCACCAGAAATCATTGTCTAAGGTAATTGCCACTTCTGTCTTGTACCCCATACATTTTTCAATAAATCTGACTCTCCGGTCAGTGTAGAGATGCCTGCCTGGTGAGCAGAAAGAAGCTGAGGCTCTCTCACTCCCTTTCGCCAACACTGTCCATCCTTCAGGGAGCCCTGGACCTGCTGGGGCCGGACTCTGGCAAATAACGAAATTGGGACAAGTGCAGAAGCTGGGGTCTACTTCTGAAATAACCCAGGTAATGAGTCCTGTGAGCCTGAACTGGAAGAGAGGGAGAGGGAATAAAACACTGGGGACATATCTGAAAGATACTCAGGAGATAGTATGAGAAGGTCAGTATGACCGGTGGAAAAGATTTTGTTTCTGCTTCGAAAAAGACGGTCTCTAGGGCTTTTAACTCTAAGTGGCTATTCCTAAGTTATAAGGAAATGTACTTCATACTATTGGTTTTTTAAAAAGGTTTTCATTATGAATAAGTACTGGATTTTATGAAATGCTTTTTCATTACATATAAAAACCATCATTTGGTGTCTTATTCAGGCTACAAAAGTATATTATATTCATAGATTTCCTTAGGTTGAATTGTTAAATTTCTGGGATAAATTTTACTTGGTTATGATACTTCCTTCTTCTAAGGAAGTATTGATTTTTTTGGTAACAAAGGCAAATATTTTATTATCTTAATAGCTGCCACCATGATTTTTCTTATATAGGATCTTTCTCTAGGAAAGTTCTTTGAAAAAGCTTTTTGAGATGTGACTCCGATAACAGTGTGGTCAGCAACGGGCCACGAGGTCAGTCAATAAATATGACTGAGTGTCTACTGTGGTTCTGGCACTGTTCTACGTCCCTAGGGATTGGGCGGTGAACAAGACAGATGGACCCCGATTCTGTGGCGCTTCTGTTCCAACTAGAGATAAAGAAATGAAACAGGTAACACATAACTAAGGGAATCATTCAGGTTCATGAAGAAAGGAAAGGGTGTTGGTTTTGGTAATATGACACAGAAATCCTCTCCAGGGGAGAGGAGATGACTAAACTGCTTTCTGTGAGAAAATGGGATAAATCCATTTTTGGCATCAGAAAAAGAGACGGTAGAGGGGAAAGACACAGAAAGGGGAAAGGGTAGGGAGAAAATACGCGGGAAGTTTGTAAAGAATCACGTGAGGTAGTGCAGCCACTGATAAATTCTTCCAATTTCCAATTAATTTTGACAGCCAACTAAGTGTAATGTCTCGTAACGAATATAGATAAATACCAAAGAAGTGAGTGGCATGATGACAGATTGAGTATGTGAGTCTTGAGATGTTTTTGGTAATTTTTCTTAAAAAACACATTGAGTTTTTTAGTGACTTCAAATTGATGTAAAAAATAAGAGTCTCTTGAAAATTTAGCCAAAAATCAATTGAATAAAATAATTATGATATTTTCAATCCTATCTGAATTTGTAGGCAAAACAATTAGGGAGAATCTGAATCACTTGAGACCAATTTTTTTTTTTTTTTGCCACATATTTAAATGTTGGAGTGAATCACTGAAACAAGAAGAACAGTAATCTTGCATTGTAGGCTTTATCTTTCTATGATTAATCTTGTTTAAAATATTTTATAGAAGGGATTTTAATACTATTCCCTAAAAACTGCATTATTGAGGGTGAGAAAAGATTCGTAACTACTCAGTATGTCAACTTACATTTTTGACTTTGTTTAGTACATATCATAGGATATGATGGTCACAGAGATAGCCATGAAGGGTATGGTGAAATGGATGCATGATTGGCATTAAGATTGCTGTTCTGGCCCGGGTTTCTCTAGGCATGACTGAGTGCCCAGTCGCCTCCCCGTAGAGCACAGTTAGTGGTGGTCATGCAAGCCTACGTCAGTCAGTGTACTGACGTGTGCGGAGATGACTGGGAGAGGAGGAGGAAGCTGGGCCCAGGGGCCTGAAGGAGGTTTCCTCACCTTGCTCAGTTGCCCCCTCCCTCCGAATGCCATTCCTTACCTTGTATCCTGTTCTTCTGTGACTCAGCACGTGTCAGCTGGCTCTCCCTGGCCCACGCTTGTGCCTCGCATACATGTCGTCTCAATCCAGGACTCACAACTGCACTTAGTTTTTCTCAGACTACATGTTCCTTTTCTTACTTATCTTTGCTTCTCCAGCATCTCAGACTGTTCGTGCCTCATAAATGTTTGTGGAATGAAAGAGTGAGTGTATAACCCACCTACACCAGGGCCAGATAAATCACAAGCGTAAGCACATACCTCGGGGATTGTAGAGTGGGTGCTCACAGCGCAAAAAATAGAAAGGGATTTTTTTAAAGCTGCTTTTGTGTCCTTCAAGGCAATTCCAAGGATGACGACCACCCCTCTGAAGGTCACCAGTGCACAAAGAAATTCCAGCTGCCTTGAATAGTAGGATTTGTGTGCATTTTAAGCAACAGATTTGGAGGTGAACTAGATGTGGACTCTAAGAGATTGAGAGATGCTCCCAAGATGTAGAGGGAGGCATGTGGCTGTGTGGGTCTCAGAATGAGGTTCTGGTGTGAGGACAGTTTGGAAATGTTTTAAAAGTATAGGTAATGTCAGCCATGGGACTGAATGAGCTTAGTCAGGGAGAAAGAGCAGAAGAGGGCAGCAGGGACCTAGATTCTGACACACTTCAACACCTAGAAGAGAAGCAGCTAGCAAAGGTGACAGAGGGCTGGCTATGCAGTGGCAAACAGGGGAAATTATATTACAAACACCTAGAAGATGGTGGAAAGAGGTCTGTACAGCATGAGTGAGAATCAGCTGAATAAAGATGTTTCAAAGAGGGTTCAGATTGGATTAAGAGCAATGTAGTCATGGATTCCACGTGTGACTAGACTTTTTTTTTTTTTTTAAGAGAGAGAGAGAGTGCACAAGCAGGGTAGAGGGGCAGGGGGAGAAAGAGAGAGGATCCTAAGCAGGCTCCACACTGAGCATAGAGCCCAATGGGAGGCTCAGTACCACAACCCTGGGATCATGACCTGAACTGAAATAAAAAGTTGGGCCTTCAACCAACTGAGCCACCCAGGCACCCCCATGTTACTACGCTTTTAACAGGTTAAACTGTAAATAGGTTAACATAAAATATCTTGCATGTAATGCAAATATTTGTTTCATCACTTAATCATATGTTATGATTATAAAAGTAAAAATTAAGATTTTCAGGAATTATAGTCTCCATCGTTATCTTCATACAAGATACAAGTCAGGAAAGAAAACACCCATTGAATGAGTACTACATGTGCCTTGTGTTATTGTACATGTTCGAATTCATTAACAACTATGTGAGTTAGGTTGATGGGTTTTATTTTGTAGGCTGGCTCCAGTGGACTGAATTGGTAATGTAACGTTAAAGCTCTGTATTGATAACAGTTCTGAAGCTTTGTCTGGATTCAGCTGAAGGGGGGCCATGATCAACTTTCAAGGTTGGCCATGGCCCAGGGAGGGGGAGTAAATGACAGATGTATCTCTAACTTATGTTTGTTTATTTTCACTTTACAAATGAAGAAACTAAAGCCCAGAATCCCTTAAGGAATAGAAAAAATTGTCAATGCTCTCCAAAACTCATAGCTTAGTTTATTCTTTCTTTTGTCTTCAAACATTCACAAATAAATGAAGCCTAGAAATATTATTGATAGACATTAATTATGTTGGTGTTAAAATGATAATGTAGACTATATTTACTGACAGAGTCAGGGACATTCAAAATACATTGTTAGGTGAAAAAAATATTAAAAACCGTTATGTATAGTATAGACCTATATTGAAAAACTGTATGCATGTGTATTTGTACATATATACATATATATATAATTTTTTGCAGGGGGAAATATATGGAAAAATATACTTTAAAATAATAATTGTTCATATTTGATAGTAGAATTTGGTGATCCTATTTTTATTTATTTTCTAACTTTTCTCCATATTCATGTAGTTTTGGAATAACTTTAAAACATAAAGGAGGGGCGCCTGGGTGGCTCAGTTGGTTAAGTGTCCATCTTTGGCTCAGGTCATGACCTCATGGTTCATGGGTTCGAGTCCTGCATCAGACTCTGTGCTGACAGCTCAGAGCCTGGAGCCTGCTTCAGATTCTGTGTCTCCCTCCTTCTCTGACCCTCCCCTGCTCGCACTGTCTCCCTCTGTCTCTCAAAAATAAATAAAATAAATGAAAAAACCATAAAGGAAACATTTTAAAACAAAAGTGTTACTGACAGTCATTGGTAATTAAGGAGGGGGCAAAAGAAATATTGTTTTTCACATAAATGTAAAAAGGACTCCTGCTATCCTCTAAAAGCTATGAGTATAGATATTATTGGAATATAAATATAGAAATATAATATTAAAATATCAATAGCTTTAATTGTCTCAAATAGTCCATTAGCGCTGAAATCTTAAATATTGTGAACGAACAGTAACTTACAGCATCTGTCGGTGTCCCCAGTCCATCATAATACATTACTCCTAGCTGGTAGGTTGCTTGATGGTCCTTTTCCTTGATTTCTTCAAACTGTTCTAATGCTTCTCCATACCATCCCTAAGAGCTCCCAGGAAATAGTGAATTATTTTTATTATTTACCTTAAAGTCATCACATATACTTAATTCCCACCGAAATCTAGCTAGGAGCACCAAATATAGTAAAAGACAGCAACAAATTTATGGAATTTGGAAGTAAGGCATCCACAGCCGTCAGCACACTATAAAATAGGCCTGAATGTGACAACGGAGGGAAGTGACCAGGAAAACTCTGGTGAGACTCTCTTTTGCTTTTCCTCTTCCATTTGGATATTGCCAGGCGTCTCTCTCAATGGTAGCCCAGCCCTCTGCTCAGTCCGCCACTTCTGGAGTCTGAGGCACCGCAGAGCTGGGGCCAGAGCATCCGAGAAGAGGTACACATCAGAATATCCACTATTCTTATAACCCATGGCCACCCAGGTCGCAATTCTCCAGCTAGGGAGAAGACAATGGAAAAACAAATGTGATTCTCTAAAATTTTTCCTCCTATACCTCCTATAGACACCTACATGGTGGAGCACCTGGGTGGCTCAGTGGATTAAGTGTCCACTCTTGGTTTCTGCTCAGGTCGTGATCTCATAGTTTCATGGGTATGAGCCCGTATCGGGCTCTGTGCTGGCAACATGGAGCCTGGTTGGGATTCTCTCTCTCCCTCTCTCTCTCTCTGTCTCCCCGCTGCTCACACTGCCTCTATCTCTCTCAAAAAAAATAATAATAATTAAAAAGAGAATTCATGTTTAAGGCTCCTCAGAAGTTACATGATCTGATAACTATGCTAAGGTGTAAGGGACTAATATGGGGCTGATATCTTAATCCATCAGGGAAAAGGCCTTCTACTAAAGAATGAGCCATTTGTAATTGTGGAAAGAAGGTCTGTTACTGAATTGGAAAGTTATTACTCAGCAAGAGCAGACAAGAGAAAAATATCTTCTGAAAGACATAGAAACAACTGAATTCCTTTTTCTGTAAACTCTAATTAATCAACAATTTCATAAAATTAATAAAATACTAACAAATACTAATTTTAAAGAACACATAATGAGTTAATGACCGAACTGCTAAGACTCATTGTCCCTGCTGGCTAATGTTTGGCCTTGATGTGTGAGAGCTGGAAAAGTTAGAATACTCTATATGAAGGAAGAGAAAAGAGGTCCTTTTAGTTTTCTATGATTTTATTTTGTTTTATTTTTACATTTATTTAGTTTTGAGAGACAGAGCACAAGTGGGGGAGGGGCAGAGAGAATGAGACACAGAATCTGAAGCAGGCCCCAGGCTCTGAGCTGTCATCATGGAGCCCGATGTGGGGCTTGAACTCACAAACCGTGAGACCATGACCTGAGCCAAAGTTGGACGTTCAACTGACTGAGCCACCCAGGAACCCCAGTTTCCATGATTTTAAATACCATCTATGTGCTGGAAAATGTCAAATCCATACTTTCAACCCAGACTTCTCCTTTGAGATCTAGACTCTTACTGTGTACATTTCTACTTTGAAACCTGTCTACTTGGATGACTAATGGATGTCTCAAACCCAGTGTGTCTAAAACCTGAATTCTTGATTGTCCCTCAAAATTCACCCTCCCCACTTCTCTGTTTTTCAGTCCATGATGCTATTATCTGTGTCTCCACAATCAGTACAGGACCCAGCTTCCACTGCTGCCACTCTGGTCAAGACCACCATCCTCTCTCACCTGAAGTAGCATGATCTCCCCCTAAATGGGTGTTGGTTCCCTGCTTGCCTTCTAATCTGCTCATCACAGATTCAAAACACTTCAGTGTCTTCTTGCTACATTTTCAGCCAAGCTCATCTAGATCCGTTCTCTGCCTTATTACCACAGTGGTCTAGGAATTGGTCTCAATTCCTAGAGTTCACAGAGCTCCTCTTCATCTCTGAAGTGCTGCATTTTCTCACTCTACCCAGAATGCACTTCCCCTTGGCTGTTTGCACTGCATGTTTCCTTTTCTTCAAATTAGTTCCAACCACAGGTCTTTCCACTCTCTCCATAAATTATTCTCTATCATGGTACCCAGTTAACTGCTCTCATAGTACCCCTCCTTATTTGTAATGATGTATTAATTTATTTTCTTCCCCAAGTAGACTGTACATTCTATGACTGGGGGACCATTCTAGTCCCCTCATCCCGATATAGTTTGAGCCTAGCATAATAATAGTAAACACTCATAAAACCCTTCTTAGGTGCCAGGTCCTGTTCCTAAGTACTTTTACAATGAACACACCCTCACAATATCTCTAAGGAACACACATTATTATCCTCCTTTTATAGATGAGGAAACTGAGGTTCTGAGAGGTTAAGAACTTGTGGCCAAGGATATGCAGTTAGCAAATAGTGGAAATCATACCTGAATGTATTCTCAAAGCTGAGACATCCTTCTTTTAACCTGCACTATCCTCATAGTGAAGGTGTATGAGTCCTCAACAAATATTTGTTGCCAGAATGAATGATGGAGCCATCAGTTTAAGAGTAAGGTGGGCGATAGGTCAAGAGCTGCTCAAATATTGAGTGAGTGGTGAAGCGACTGGGGGCAGCTGGCTCGTTTTCACATCTCTCCTGGGGTTCAATCAAGGACTCATGCTCTGTAACTACTGAAGCGTGGGTGCTGGTTTCGCAGTGTCCCCTACATCTGCCTGCCCTCAGGATGCCGCAGCGTAACGTGGAGAAAGGGGGCGGTTCCCTCCTGCCTCTCAAGAGGAGCATAGAACGCTTTTAAGTACTAGATAAGAATCGAGGTCTTACAAATGGTATTATTTGGGGCAAAGATCACACACATATATGATATGTATAATTATATATAATATATATTAAGTTTATTTTGAGACAGAGCTTCTGTACATATGCACTTGCAGGGGGAGGGGCAGAAAGAGAGAATGAGAGAATCCCAAGCAGGCTCTACATGGTCAGCACGGAGCCCTATGCAGGGCTTGATCCCATGAACCGTGAGATTCTGACCTGAGTCGAAATCAAGAGTCGGACACTTAACTGTCTAAGCCACCCAAGGTGCCCCTAAAAAGTGTATTTTTAAGTTATAGTGTGAGAATGGTATAATGGTATAAATGGTATAAATACCAAAATGACTCCTATAAATGACTTTCATTAGAACGACTTTTACGAAGGAAGGTCAGATATCTCCTTAATATATTGTACTTAAAGGCACAACCATGATCTATGGAATTTAACAGAATTCCCTCTGTATAACAATGTAAGGAACTCTATAGCAAATTTTGCTCTGAGGATCCAACACCAGCATTATATGAAATGAAAACAAACAGGAAATGATACCTCTTCAAAATACAGTTGGCCTCGTAGGAAATACGCCATAGCGTCCCCTCTTCTTATTCTTTCCTTCAAGAGCTGCAACGCCTTATCCACCAAATTAGCGTGGCTGTAATGATCTATTTTGAAAAGGCAAAGAATTCCGTCTTTAGCCATACGATATGAATTTTCTCTCTCGAAGTCATACATTATAAAGAACTCAGCTGGCACTGTTTCTACTAGTTTCCTTCCTACTTCTCATTTGTGAAATTGGCCTCCTTCGTTCAAGGAAAAAGCATGATGATGGTACCTAACACTGTGCCTTGTATAATCCTAAAACATTTATTGGCGGGTCTCCAGAGGAACCCTGGGTACTACTACGCAGGCGCCCTAGCGATGCAGCGCGCATGCAGTTCTTTGGGTAGAGCTACTCTGCAGAGGAGGGACCTTCCTAATTTGAACCTGAATTAGAACTGCTCTAACCAAATGAGCTAGTAACCATTTAATACTGTTAAGTCTATAGAAACAAAATGGTAGCTTTAAATGCCACTCTGAAGTAAAGTATGGCGTTACCACTTCTTTAATAGAGGTGACATCTGGCTTCTCTTTTCCAGAAGGCCGTCCTAACATCCTGAGAGTGAAACCAGGACTGGGGTCTGTTCTGAGACTTCGCCACTGATGGTTTGCTACCCGGTAACCAGTAAGACCCCCAGACTGTTACAGGAAAGCTAAAAAGGACTGTGAAGGGAACATCTTCCTCGACAGCAGGAAGGCGCCTGCTCTGGTGTCCTGAGTTGACTTTTAGTGAGAGTATCATCAGAATTTGTACCCGGCTTTTCCTTCCTCCACTGGAAGAATTTTGAGTTCTTAGCACCGTACTGGGAGAGAGCAGTATAAAAGGGGTTCTTGGGCAACTTTTCACTGGTCAACTTCATCCTGTTTCGACAATGTGTATTCTGTGAAAGAAACAAAACAAAACAAAAGAATAAAAACCAACATGGTAGAAATACCTTCCTCTAGAAAAGTACAGAAAGACTCCATTCTCATTTGGCACTCATTTATAAAAAGCCACCTCCCTGCATTTGCCTAGGGACAGGGGACCAAACAACCAGCTGGGATGTGCATATTTTGAGGAAAGCAGGGCCGTCCGTAGCTTCGAGAGGCACGATCCTCCTCCGGTTCTGTGTCTACAGCGTGGGACTAATGATAAGCGCTGCTGGCACGTCCTCTGGCCGTGAGCTCTCGTGCTGCAGGGTGGGTCAGGTCCCCGACCACAACTGCCACCGGTAGGAACTGGTGACACCACCCATAAACACGGTCCTGGTGCACTGATGCTGCTTCCTAACAGCACCTCGTGACACTCATTTCAAATTAAAGCATTTGTCTTTCTTACCTGGGAATATACTTTATTTTAGCTGTGTTGTTCAGTTTTATCTTCCTGTCTGTATTGGATTGCCATGTTATAAGATGGATCACAGTTGAATGGAAAATCAGAGCCTTCATATAAAATGTAGGGGCGACCTCATTTGGGATGAAGGGGTCCAGGTTGGCCTAGGCTGAGGGTAGGGACACAGCAAACTCAATTGTTGCTATGCTTTCTTGTTTACTCCTTGGCATTCTACTGTTACAGCTGACTTTCACCAATCAGGAACAAGCTTCCAGGAAAAGGTTCCTGATTGGTAGCGAAGAGAAGAATTTAGGAGACCTTTAGTGTGATTGGAAAGCTACATTTATACTATTATGTGAAACTATTTTGGAAATTAAATGGCTTCATGTTTGAGAATGAAGTGCAGAAAAGGGAGCATACTAGGGGGAAAATCACTGCAGTATCTTTGTTATTTTGGAAGAGGCATTGAATCATTTAAAAAGTCAACTTCCTCATCTGTGGTTTGAATTATAAGTAGTTCGAACTAGAAGAATTCCAAATGTCTGTTGCTAGATATGTAAAAATTTTTGATTATATGATTCCAAAAATCCTATGTTTACATTAGTGAATATAAAGTTTCCAATGAGCTTTGGGGTGAAATAATAATAGGTAACATAGAAGAAAACCAATCCAAATAGGATCATATAGATGGCATTATCAATTTACGGGGAAACTGGTTATAGAAGTTTTTACTTTACTGAAGACATTAAACCTGTGTGCTACTGTGTCCAAAAAGGCTAAGAAAAAACTTGGCGTGTTCAGGAAGGCCGTTGGACGGAAATGAAGCGAATCAGAAAACACCTTACCTCCTTAGAACTCACGATGCTCCCTGCGGTTACAATACTGCACAAGGTTTTTGTTGCGGTAGCTTAAAAGAAGAGTCGGAGAGGGTCTACAACGCGTAAGCAAAGACTGAGCCCTTACTTACAGCCAGCTGCCGTTCTTTGTTCCAACAGGATACCGAGGAGGTTAAATAACTCACCCGAGGTCGTAGGGCTAGGAGGTGGGACAGACAGTCCGGACACCCCGGGACCTCTGTGCCTCATCATTACTCTGTACTGTTCTCCCAAAACTGAGACTCACATGGTTTTTTTTAATGGCAGGACCCCTGAAAGAGGATAAACCAAAATTAAATCGTTTTAGAAAATGTGATATGAGAAGATTTTAAAAAGGAAAGTATGAGTTTATTTCTGTGAGATCTAGGGATTGGATATGAAGTCATCATTTGAAACTTGACAACTGTTTGCATGACATGCTGTGAATTTAGAAAATTCTCTAATTAATTGATGATAGAGAATCTGAAAGAAATCCACAATCTTATTTTTTTTAATTTTTAATGTTTTTTAATTTATTTTTGAGAGGAAGACAGAGACAGTGTGAGCAGGGGAGGGTCAGAGAGAGAGGGAGACACAGAATCTGAAAACAGTCTCCAGGCTCTGAGCTAGCTGTCAGCACAGAGCCCGACGTGGGGCTCGAACCCACTAACCGTAAGATCATGACCTGAGCCAAAGTCGGACGCTTAACCGACTGAGCCACCCAGGCGCCCCAGAAATCCACAACTTTAAAGGAAAGCACTGGTGTAGCCGATGCTGCCGGTGCCCTTCCCAGATCCTCTTTACTAGTTAGCGCCCCGTCTCTAGCAGCTGTGAGTGTTAATTGAAAAGATCTCCCAGCTCTTCCTTCTTTCTTTGTCCCCCTGCCAAACATGAGTCCTCTCGCTCCTGGAAACTTGGCTCCTTCTTTCTTAGAGACAAACCATGGGCATGAGCACTTGGAAGGCCAGCTCCTATGGAGAGACACAGTCTGCCATGAATCTTGAGCATTCTGGCACATCCTTGCTGGGTATGGGTATGTCAAGAACACAGGCCATGACTACTATTTACATGGGCCGTTTCTCAGGGTTGTGTTTGTAGAGAGTAACCTTGAGACACAAGGTGATATCTCCCCACAGACAAAGAACAGGCTTGCTTTTCTAAAAAGTACTGAATCCCTCCCCCTCCCCCAATGCTTAGCTCTGCTCTCTTGCAATGCAGCCTCCTGAATTGTAGGTATCCATCATGGGTCCTTTGTATCACCTCTCTGGAATTAGGGGTCATAGGGTACCAACTTCAGCATCATGCTGACACTGGCTCTTGCTTTTGCTGAGTGATAAAGTCATTTATCTCTGACCCAGGAGTCTTGTGTGTTCTGCCAACATCCATGAAACAGGCTAATGTAAGTAGGTCAAAACCTCAGGCCCTGCACAGTGCTTGGTACCCCTTCGCCTCAAGGTGAGACGAACTCAGAAGTGAGATATGTTCTCTGTGAGATCAGATTGAAGCTAGCTGCCATCTGAGCCCACATTCCTACTTAGTATTTCTTCCTCCAGTTTATGCTGCTTTCACTTCCCTCCTCCTGAGAGTCCCCCCCAGCCCGTTACTTTAATAAAAAGCCCCGGCTCCAACGATGCTTCTAGGGAGCCTGACCTAATACAGTGGAGGTGTATGGAGGAAGAGGTATTTTATTCCTTTCTAAAATAGTCATAATAAATGATAACTTCCCTTCCAATAAAACGTTAGACACAGCATATTGTGTAAAATGTTGTATGTGAATTTTTAGATAAAACAATACATCATTGGTAAGAGGACTAAAATTAGCTTAATGTTAAATAACCTTCTTATTCTGGATGCTGGATGACAGGAAGGAAAGAATGAGAGTGATGGAGGTCTACAAGGCTGGAGACGTTAAGTTTTTAGCTACTTCTCTAACAAACAGCAGAGCCGTGCCAAATAGAACTGCAGGAAAGGTGTCTCCTGAGGACTAGATGAAGCAAAATGACCATTTCTTTACAATCTAGGCAGTTTGGGGCTCCTCTGTGGTTATGCCTTAGCAGGGATTCAAATCAGAATGGAAATAAAAAGAAATGGCAAGTTGAAAAATCAGGGAAAAGAGACGAGTGTTTAGAACAGACTAGATTGCAGTGACTAAAAAGAAGGTACTACAAGTGGGGAGTCATTGAGTAAGGCTTAGTTACAAGGCCAAAGGCTTCTATTTAATTTTCTAAAAAATTAAAGATGAAAAACTAAAGAGTTGGATACAGAAGAATTTGTGGATAGATATGTAAAGAATGGAGGAAAGCAGTACAATTAGTTAAATGCAGTCCATTGCCTGCCATTTACATGGTTTAAAAGGTACATTACCTGTAAGTCTCCTGTATGTTCCTGCTCCTTTGACTCATCCTCCTTTCCTGCTTCTCTCCACCCGACCCCAAAGCCCCATTCTCCCCATAAACTCCTTTTCCATGCTTCTTGGCCGTTCGTATTTCTCTTCTGCTAAGTATCTATCTGCTTTTGTGTTGTTTGTCTTACTGATTTGTAGTTCTTCATACCCCAGGCGTGTCTCTTATAAATAGGATACATTCAGATTTGTTGACTTTTCTTAATACCCGAGCTGATACTCTTTATTACTAGTACCTTCAGTTCTTTTCCATTTACCTTAATCACTATTGGGTTGGAATTATTTTGTACTTTTCAGTCTATCTGCCTTATTCATGTGCTTCATTTTCTCTTTTATTGTCTTCTGTTGTGTTTATTGAATTGACTAGGTATTTATTTTGCTTTGGAATGTTGAACTTCCTGAGTCTTGGGTTGGGGTCTTTCGATACTTCTAAAAAATTCTCAGCTATAATGCATTTGTGTTAGTTTGAGTTTCCTAAAGCTGCTGTAACAAATGACCACAAACTTTGTGGCTAAAAAGAGCAAAAATTAATCCTTTCACAGTTCTGAAGTCTGGAATTCCAGAATCAATGTGCTTTCAGCCATGGTCCCTCTGGTTCTAGGGAAGAAGCCATCTCAGATTCCTTCTTAGCTGCTGGTGGTTGCTGGTAATCTTGGGAAGTCCTCGGCTTATAAGCTGTGTCACTCCAATCTCTGCCTCTGTCTTCGTGTGGCCTTCTCTCTGCACCTTCTGTGTCTCTGTGTGTCCTCTCCTCTTCTAAGGACACCAGCCACTGGATTTGAGGCCCGCTATAATCCACTATGAACTCCGCTTAGCTTGATTTTTAGTAAAGATGCTACTTTTTAAAAAAATTTTTATTTAAAATTCTTTAAAAATATATTTATTTTTGAGAAAGAGAGACAGAGAAATAGACAGACAGATAGACAGAGCATGAGGGAAAGAGGGAGACACAGACTCCGAAGCAGGCTCCAGGCTCTGAGCTGTCAGCACAGAGCCTGACGTGGGGCTTGAACTCACAAACTGTGAGATCATGACCTGAGCTGAAGTCAGAGGCCTAACCACTGAGCCACCTAGATGCCCCAAAAGATTGTCCTTTTCTTTTTTTAAGTTTATTTTTATTTATTTTCAGAGATAGAAAGTGAGCAGGGTAAGGGCAGAGAGAGAGGGAGACAGAATTCCAAGCAGGTTTCACGCCCCCCCCCCCACCCCCACCATGTGGGGCTCAAGCTCATGACCTGAGCCGAAATCAAGAGTCAGACACTTAACTGACTGAGCCTCCCAGGCGCCTTCAGATCCTATTTTCAAATAAGGTTACATTCGCAGGGATCAGGATTTAGGACTTTAAATATATCTTTTTGCAGCACACAGTTCAACCCACTACATTCTTCAGCTATGGCTTCTGCCCCATTTTAACCCTCTTCTCTTCCGGGCATTCCAATTAGACCTGCCTCCCTGGTCTCTCATTCTGTTTTTCACATTTTCCATCTGTTTATCTCTTTTTGCCACATTCTAAGTAATCTCTTCAGCATCCTCTCCTGTTTTATTAATCCTTTCTTCAGCCATGTCTAGTCTGCTGTTAATATTTAAGACATTTAATATTAAATATTTGAAAACTTTTTTTGAAGTATAATATACAGAAATATATATGTAGTTTACAGCTTGATGAATGTTCACAAACTGAACACTTCTGTGTAATTTGCAGAAAATTACCCAAAAGAGAAAATTACCAGCACCCCAGGAACCTCCCTAGTATTCCAGTTACTATGTAAACCCAGATGTAAATAGGATATGGCATAAATTCTTTTTGTACGCTTGTATACCATGTAAATGGAATCATGGACTAAGTAGTAGTTTGTGTCTGGCTTCTGTCGTTCAACTCTGCATGGAGATTCATCCATTTTGTTGTGTTGGTTGTAGCTTTTGACTTCTCATTGCTGCATAGTATCACCCTGTGCGAATGTACCATAATCTTATCTCTTGCATTTGATAGATTTTGGGGGTAGTTTCTGTTTTGGACTTTTGAGAACAGTTCTGCTATAAACATTCTTGTACCTGTTTTTCCCCCTAAATATTCACATGCATTTCTGTTGGCTATAAACACAGCAATATTAATTCCTGGGGCACTGGGTATGCATATTCACCTTTAGTAGATACAGCAGAGTAGTTTCCAAGGGGTTGTGCACAAATTCAGAACCTGGCTTATTTCGCTTTGCATAATGTCCTCTAGGTTCATTCATGTTGCACAAATGGCAGGATTTCATCCTTTTTAAAGACTAATATTCCATTGTATGTAAGCACCACATTTTCTTTATTTACCTATCAAAGGACATTTAGTTTGCTTCAGTGTCTTAGCTATTGTGAATGCTGCATGAATGTGGAAATGCAGATCTTGGGTTGAGATTCTGATTTCAATTCAAAATATTCAGAAGTAGGTTTGGATGATACTAGTTCTATTTTTAATTTTCTGAGGAACTTCCATCCTGTTCTCCGTAGTGGCTGTACTGGTTTACATTCTCACCAACTGTGCACAAGGGTTCCCTTTTTTCTACTTCTTCATCAACAGTTGTGTGTTTATAATAAAAGCTATCCTAATAGGTGTGCGGTTTTCTTATTGGGGTTTTAATCAGTATTCCCTTGGTGGCTAGTGATGTTGAGTACCTTTTCAAATACCTTTTGTCCATAATGTTTGTCTTCTTTGGAGAAATGTTTATTTGGGTCAGTAATCTGCTATTATGTATGTACCTCATCAAGCAAAAAGTGGTTTCGTTTCATTTGGGAACTTGGCTTTAGAAATGGTAAAGAACAGGGGGACTAGACTTTCCTCATCCTCCTTCTATGCTAAAACATTAGAGAGCAGGTTAAGTGGATAACATTGATAAACGGAAAATTTTTGCTATCCAATATGGTCAGTAAGGTATCAAGAAATCTGGTGTGAGGAGCTTAAGAGAGGAACCAGGCTGCTGTGGATGCAGAGAAGACACATGGACCTCAGTTCGCTGGAGGTGCCCCTCATCTCTCATCATGCACAGCCTGGACCCCAACGAGCCAAAGGATACAATTAGAGAAACAGGGACAAAGAGAAGGTCTTGGGAGATTGTTGCTGGGCTCAGGATGGGTGGGAAAGAGAATGAAGTATCTGATGAAAAACTGCCCAAACGGAGTGTGGCTAAGCTCTGCAATCTTGGGCGAAATTGAGAGTAAAGGCCCCAGGCTGGCGGCGCGTAGAGCCTTGTGTTGGAAGCCCGTCTCCTGCCAGGAGACAGGTGCCACCCGGATTGCAAAATGATACCCTTTCATTAGCTCCCATGTGAATGTCAAGTGGAAAGATCCTAGAATCACACATTGGGACACTTCAACAAGTCATAGCTATTATAAAACAAACAAACAAACAAAAATTACTCCAACCAGGTCCAAACAGCCCATTTGGATTTTGGCAAAATCACGTTCCATCCTTGGAGAATCCTGGAATCTGTTGCACCAGGTAGACCTTGAGAAAGTGCCTTTTGCTTCTGTGTTGCTCCTACACTCAGCCCAGTTCACATATCCGGGTGGCCTGATACTTTATTCATGTGAAAATCTGTATATTTGCAACTCCCAAATAGCAATTCTCACCAAAGTATCCCTTCCTCTTTAAAACAAAAAAATTTTTAGGTAAAGATGTAAACCTTTGGGAATGTGATAAAATTGTCTAAGAATGGCTTGTAAATTTTTTTATGGACTAGCAAAAGGTAATTTAAATGTAAAACTGTTGTGAGAATGAATTTAAGTATATTAAATAGTGTCTTTTATGGGTTATTCTTGTGTTCCTGTGCAGAAAAGAGTTAGTCTCCTTCCTTCCTTCCTTCCTTGCTTCCTTCCTTCCTTCCTTCCTTTCCTTCCTTCTTGGCTTCCTTCTAATTTTTTCACTGTTTATTTTGAGAGAGAGAGAGAGAGAGAGAGAGAGAGAGAGCGAGCTCGTGTGGGAAAGAGCAGAAGGGCAGAGAGAGACAGAGAGAAAATCCCAAGCAGGTTCCTCACCATCAGTGCAGAGCCTGATGTGGGCTCAAACTCACAAATCGAACTCACAAGAGCATGACCTGAGCCAAAATCTCGGGTCAGATACTTAACCGTCTGAGCCACCCAGGTGCCCCGAGGCTGCCATCTTTAGAAAGGCATTTGGGAACTTGACAATTAAGTCATCCCCCAGGTGACAAGAGTAGTTTGCATTGTTTCTGTTGTTTGTATAAATGATATGATGATGTCTGGTGAACATGGTTTCCTTCTAGAATTCTGTAATGTTAGTATTTGCTAGGCAGAGGATGCCTACATGACCAGCCTCCAATAAAAACGTTGGGTCCTGGGTCACAACTATATTATAGTTACAGATACACTCCGGAATGGGCTTATTGAGGCAGAAACATTGCACACCCGATCCTGCGTTGTTCCCTGCCGGAGAAAAAGGCACATTTGTGTGTTTCTTCTTGGAAGTGAGTGCCATAGGCCTGGGCATGGATTTCTCCAGACTCCCCTGTTTTTTTTTTTTTCTTTGATGATCCAATATATATTCTTTCACTGTAATAAACTTGAGCCATGAGGACAGCCATGTGCTAAGTCTGAGTCCGGACACAGTATGTTAGACTATGTGGTAAAAATATGAGCCTACATGTTTCGTGGAGCCCTTGGTCAAGTTTAAAAAATTACCATTATTTTTTGTTCTTAATTATTTTTGCTGATGTTTCTAATGAGCTTTTTTGGGATTTAATGGTTGTCTTAATCCAATACTAAGATAGTATCTAAAGTTCTTTTAAAATTGAACTGAACACTGAAGTTCCAGTCATAAAAGATAGTTACTGGTGCCCATAAATAAGTGTCCAGGGCAAACATGCAAAGGCCTGTGTTTATTGTTCTTGTTACTTTCATGACTGTTGTCTCATACTCATTAAAAAAGAAACGGTAGTGTTCATATTATTAACTGGAGGCATACTCTGTTCATATATGACGGAAACTTAGAAAAGAACATAATTATTACTGAAATTTCAAAGGACAATATTGAATCAGGTGGTAGCTTATATTTTATTTCCCCCCTTCTAGTTAGGTCTATTTGTTTATTTAAAACAAAAGCTCAGTCAGAGCTTTTTCCATGGTACTTCCTCTTGGGTGTGGTGAATTTACATCATGCCTTGAAATGAGAGGAAAAAAGGTCGGAAAAGGTAGGATGTCTTTTACTACCAGAGAAGCACTTGAGTGGGAGAGCCTGGTGGCTTTTAATTTTTCTGCAATTTACCATGTATTCTGTGAGCACATAAGCTACACTCGGAAAGACTGATATTTCCAAAATCTTGGTCATTATGTGGGATTCAAATGCCTCATCTGTCCTGTGCCTGTGTGGAAACCTTTTTTAGCCAGTTAGGGCTACCAGAGCCTCTCCTGGGGGGATTCACTCAACATCCAGAGACAAATGAACATGAATATTTAGTGACTGTGTATTTGTTTTCTGGATTCATAGAAGCTTATTCATACAGAAGAGTTGATGCAGTTAGAGTTACAGATACAGTCCGGAATGATTTATTTACAGGGGTCAGGTAATACAATAATTGAGTAAATTTTTATATTTATTTATTTACTTATTATTGAGAGACAGAGCACGAATAGGGGAGGGGCAGAAAGAAGGAGACACAGAATCCGAAGCAGGTTCCAGGCTCCAAGCTGTCAGCACAGAGCCCGACAGGGGGCCGGAACCCGCGAACCATGAGATCATGACCTGGGCTGAAGTCAGTCGCTCAACCGACTGAGCCACCCAGGTGCCCCAAGTAGATTTTTAATATATAAAAATTGCTTATCACCCTCAAAGGGTGGCAGTGGTTGAGACAAGAAACAATTATAAGGGGAAGTAACAAAAATCTTTAACAATCCAAACTTAAATTGACCTGCTGTGCTAATGACTAAGAGGGTCACATCAAACAAGAAAACAGAATTAATCTTGTATAAAATAATCATGAGCAGATCCACAAGGTTTCTTGTCCCTACCCCATGACTTAGACAACATATAGGTAACAAATAATACCATCATCTCACACCTATTTCCCAACTCCTTTGGGTAAGAGAGCAGATTTCATGAAATGCTAAATATCAATATTGATCTAGGTAATTTCTGTGCTTAATGGCATTTACACAAGGAACTCTCAATGTGTGTTGGTAACTTAATTTTAAAAACTATCAAACATGTAAGAAATTTATTTTATCATTTCTAGCTGTATAAGATAACTGGCTAATAAAAAATGATTTATTAGATGATTTGGGGAATGGTATCAAAAGTTTGAAATTTTTGCTTCTATTTAAAAAATGCATACTATTGAAAGTGGGTAGAAACATAAAATATTAGATATATGCTTTGTATATTTGCTTAGAACTTGTTTCAACATCATGTACTACATTGTTATTTACTTATTCTAATTAATTAGTAAAATCAACATTTTGTCCCTGTTTTTCCCCTCTTAGGAAAAAAGATTAATTTGAGGATGTTAACAAATTGTGACAAATCTTAAGTTATAGTAAAAAATAAGTTTCAACTTGGGGTGCCTAGGTTGCTTAGTTGGTTAAGTGTCTGACTTCAGCTCAGGTCATGATCTCACAGTTCGTGGGTTCGAGCCCTGCATTGGACTCCCTGGTGACAGCTCAGAGCCTGGAGCCTGCTTCACATTCTGTGTCTCCCTCTCTCTCTGCCCCTCCCCCACTGTGCTCTGTCTCCCTCTCAAAAATAAACATAAAAAAATGAGTTTCAACTTTATATGCTAGATAAATGATATATCAAATATAACAAGTAGCTATGGAGTTATGGCCTACAGAAAGAAGTGTAATGCATTCTGTTCAGCTACTCTCTTAATATTCCTTAAATGAAAGAAATAGGTTGTGTAATAAATGCTTGTATTGCATGCATTTATTGTGGTCAGTTAAACAAGAATCAATGTATAATTAATAAAGAGTATACAAGTATACCCATATACATTTTAACTTAAAACATTTAATATATATTACTTCCCAATCTTTTCATGTAGGGTCAGAAGCTTTTTCTTTAAATAGAGTTTGAATGTGAGAGTTTACCTTTCTTTCATAAAAAGAATTCACATGCATATGAGTTCCACTTTTGTTTCTTTCAAATGGAGTAGTTTAAAAATGCCCATGAAATAGTCTGACTGTAGATCTATTTCTCCTCATCTTTTATAATTGATTTATCCTCACCTACTTTGAAAGCATTTTTCTTGAGATTTGATGATTTTGAAAGCATGGAGTTTAGTTTTCCTTTCTTTTCTTTTCTTTTTTTTTTACATTTTATTTTTGAGAGGCAGAGAGAGACAGAGCATGAACAGGGGAGGGGCTGAGAGAGAGGGAGACACAGAATCTGAAGCAGGCTCCAGGCTCGGAGCTAGAGATCAGCACAGAGCCTGACGCAGGGCTGGAACCCATGAGTCCTGAGATCATGACCTGAGCTGAAGTCGGATGCTTAGCCGACTGAGCCGCTCAGGCACCCTGAGTTTAGTTTTCTTAAAAATTATAGCTCTCACCTCTCATTGAGCCAGTTATATATATTTAATTATATAATAATCCTTATAGGTATGGAAAAAAGTGATATGAGCCCATGTAATTCAACATTTAAGAGGACAGCCAAGTAAAACCTCCCAGTGATCAATGCAATGGACGGTGTGCTTTGCAGAGGAACTGACGGAACTAAGTAGTGATTGGTTGTGAAAATTGTATTTTTTGTTGTTCTTTGATGAAAACTAGCTTCTTAAGGTTTTAGATATCTTCTGTCATTACTATATTTGGAAAGAGGGTTACTTCAAAGTGAAACTAAATATTTGAATAAACAAAAACTTCAATAGCTGGGGTCTCCAGAAAGAAATGTAATACATAATGGTTTAAGTGGACTCAAGTCTTCTTTTTTAAAATAAACTTCATATTTTTAGAATAATTTTACAGAAATTGCAGTGATAGTACAGAGAATTGCCCCCACTCAGTTTCCCCTATCGTTTGTTTTTTGCCAAATATTCTGAAATTTTTTTTATTTGAATATAGTTGATGTTACATTAGTTTCAGGTGTACAACTTAGTGATTCAACTTTGCTATATTTTATTGAATGAAAGAGTTGTTTTTCTATGGATTTTAATATCTATGTATATTCTCTACGGACTTTCTTTTGTTTTAAAGAAGTTAATCTCAGTAACTTCAAAGCTACCAACAATAACCAAAATTCTTTAAAATTTAGATAGGAGAATGTGGTCTCTGGTGTCAAATGGCCTGAGTCCAGCTCTACCCCTTAATGATATGAACTTAGACAAGTTATTGAACCTCTGCAAGCCTCAATTTCACTTCCTATAAAGTGGAGAAGATAATACCTATCTGTATTAATCTTGGGCCATAGCAAGACTCAATGTCAGTTTATTATAATAAATTGAAGAGATATTAGTGGTCAGTTAATATAATTTGTAAAGATTTGTAAATCTTTACTTTCCGTCACTATATCAAATACTGTATCTGTATCAAATACTGCAAGCAGACTGAATTGCACATAGTTCTATTAGCACTGGAAGATATTTTACACTCCTTAGAAATACTCTTCCCTTCACGGACTGCCTAACTAACTCCTACTGACCCTTCAAGACTCAGTCCACATATCTTGCATTCATTTGGTCGCTTACTCATCATCCAACATTTATAAACACTCTAAACGGCATCCTCCTTCTGGAAACACATCTACCAGCAAATTAAACATTGATAACATTAACACTGCTTAGAAGAGTGCCTGTTCAATATGCATCTTAGACCATCTTCCTCTTCAGAAAACTGATCCCACCTGCTACATGTTCAGAAATAACTCCAGATGCTTGTTCATAAGATCGTATTTTCGCCTTCAGCCAGTTTCGGCCTCGCGGCCCCGCCACATCCGCGCGCCCAGGCTGGTGGGGCCAGAGGTGAAGTGGTAGTTGAGGGCACGTTGGTGACCTTTGAGGGCACGTGAGGTGTTGGTGCCTGGTAGTCCTCCATCCCCGTGTCGCCACGGCCGCTTCCCTGGGGACCTGGGGAGTGTCGGCCGGCTCTTCTCTCCCCGTCTTTGTGCAGCGGAGCTCGGGGCCTGGGACCTAACGCTCTCCCAGACACGAAAAGGGCATGGCGATCTGTCCCCTTCCTCTCGAATTTTGGTGCCGCTCAGGAGTCTCGGGTCCATTCTTTCCTCGGAGATACTTCGCCGACACCAACCCCCTACTCAGGGACCCTTAGACTAAGGTGCGTGGGCTGGTCCCCTGCACCGAGTGGCACCCGAACAGGGACCCGAGTAGCAGGCATTTCAAAGTTGTCTGCTGGTACTTCTGCTGTGCGCAGACACCAGACCATGTGCCGCCCGGCAGAACAGCCCGAGGAGAAAAGCGCCTGTGTTCCTCCTCGCATGTGAACGTGATCCCTCCTGCACCATCGGTGAAGATAACCAGGAGGCAGGTGCCCTGGAAATTTGTTTCATTCATTTTCTTATACTACCAGAACGGCATAGAAGGTTGAGATAAAGAAACAAAAAAAGAAGCATAAAAAGAGAAAGCAGTAAAGAATGCATGGAGCAAAGAAGTAATCTCAATACATGGAGTAGCCAATGGAAATAAAGGCGAATAGAATTAATCTCTAAAAAAAATCGTATTTTCCCCCCAAAGTATTTCTTCTGTAGATTTTTGTGCTCCACCAGCTTTGTTCAGTTTTTAGAAAGCTTTTAAGCTCATTATTAACTTAGCTGAGACATCGTTTTTCTGAAACATATTGTGAGCAATGGACAAGTAGGAAGTGATTAAAGGGAGAAGAGCTTTAACAACTCACAAAATTCCCTTTCCTCATGAAACTTACATACATAACAAAAAGTTAACAATTACCAGATTAACACGTGCTGAATAGAATCTTGTTTTAAATAAAATGGATGTAATATGGAGGCACATTCATCACACAGATATCCCATTGCATATGTTAACTGCAATATGTTTAGAAGTCTAAGAACTTCTCTGACAATATCTTGAATCATTTAAGAAGTCCTGAAAATGTCACTTGTGCAAACCTGAAGCTTAATTAAATGCTTTAAAAAGGGCTTACCTAATTGATAAACATGAATGGAAAAGGGAAATTGGCAGTATACTCACGTGTCCTCACAGATCTGACATTCTTCAAAGACCATAAAAAATATTTTGAATAATTTCAATATAAAAATACAGACCACAACCACTGTTCTATGTGTTTAAACATAAATATATACACATTTATCTTCAGGTACACATATGAACAAGAACGTGTAGAACTACCCCTTGGGTCAGTGCCTACATACAATAAATTTATGACTGCAAAATTATTTTATGGCTCTTATGAAATAAAAAAGACTGTAACCACAATCAGAACTAAAAGGCCACTCAGAGAGCTTGTCCTCTAGAAGCATAATAATAAACACAAACCCTTTATCAGTCCTACCTACCCTCAAAGGAATCAGTAGGAAGGAAATCACTGAGCTTGAGTTTTCAGCTAGATTGATCTGGGGGAAAAACGTTTAGGAAAAGATAGTCAAGAGATTACAGACGCGGCAGATGGCTACAATTTGAAGTCAGGAAGCCTGTTTCTAATGTTGCGCAGAAAGGCATGACTCAAGCTGAATGACGCGCTCCAGGAGAGCCATTCCCCAGCTCCCCCCTCTCCCCCCTCAGAGCAGCTGGGGGGTCCTGTCTGCCCTGCTGGGGACGAGCCCCACACATAGGCCACAAACTCACAAACTTCCGTGGCCTGGGTCCCTCCTCTGTCCTTGAACTCTCCCCACAGTGTTAGGGCTGACACGTGTCTTCCTCCCTTACGGAAGCTCACGGTTAATAGCCGGGACATTTCCACAGGCGGCAAGCCCAGGGGCGTGCTTTAACCTTTTTCCAGGAGGGGACACATGACCACGGTTGGCTTATTTTACAGGATTTCCCAATATGGCGGCGTCACAGAAAAGGTGAGGTTTGGTAAGTCATTTAGCACAGGTCGGAGCAGTCCCTGTGCTAAAACTCATCACTTCGGTTCACGTTAGCCTCTACCCCGGTCCCCCATCCCCCCCCTCTGGCCTTCTGCCCTAAAAGTCGAGGGCGAAGGTGACAGGCGAGCAGGGGGCCGAATTTGAACGTGATGGGAAAGAACTCTCATCCTTCCTCCGGAACCAGAGGGCGGGGACGCGGCGCCAGCACCACGCACCGCGGCTTCCAAAGCTGGTGCTGCCGGAGCTCCCTGGTTTCCTGGTTACGTGCGTGCTAGCAGAACCGAGGACTGCGGCTTCTCCACAGGGACGAGAGGGCTGGGCACGCTAGTGTGAGACGTGTCAAACGAAGCGCGCCCCATGGCTGCCGCCGGAGCCCAACCGCCAGGCGCGCTCCGCCGCGCACGCGCCCTGGGGCTGCGCAACGGCCACCGAGGGCCCCGCCCCGAGGTGCGCGCGCCTGACCAATCGGCTGGCGAGCCTGCCCCTCCCTCCCCAGCTGGCCTCGCGGCCGCACGTGCCGGTGTTTGTGTACGTGCGGCCGCCGCCGGGCGCGGAAGGGCCGGGGAGCCGAGGGTGAGGCCGCCGGGGCGCGTCCGCGAGGGGCCGTCCCTCTGGCCCGGGCAGTACAAATCCTCCCGCACCGGGGCTGGCTGTGCTCTTACCGGCCGGTCAGCAGCGCCTGCCCCGCCGCGCGGCACTCCCAAGGCCTCCGGTCCTCTGCTTTCGGTGGACAATGTTGTTGCTTGACTGCAACCCAGAGGTGAGACTCGGGCCCCTTTTGTCCTGCAGGCTTACGCTTCCGGATGCCCGGCAGCTCGGGAGCACTAGCGAGGGTGACTGACCGCTGAGCGCTGCCGGGTCCAGCCTCTTCAGAGTTAGATTTGGGGAGCGGGGGGAAGAGTTTCAACGGCGGGGGAGCGCGGGATGGTCCGAGGCAAGAGCGTGCTCGAGCTGCTCTCTTCCCGCAGGTGGATAGTCTGACGCATCTGCTGGAGGCGGGCGCCTCGGTCAACGCACCCCCGGACCCCCGCGAGCAGTCGCCGGTCCATTTGGCCGCAGGTGGCGGCCTCGCCTGCTTTCTTCTGTGGCAGCTGCAGACGGGCGCCGACCTCAACCAACAGGTAAGCAGGTTACGGATTGTTGCTGTGTGCACCCTGCCCCCCGCCCAAGTCCACGCAAACGCTTCTTAGTCGCCCAAACCTCAAGTTGTCGCTGTTGTTACATGTTTATAGCAGCCAAGTCCAATGGAAATAGAAAGTGCGACTCTTAATTTAAAAGGTCCTAATAGCCACATAAGTGAAAGAAAATAAAACATTAAATAAATTTTAGAATTTAACTCAACTGACCTAAAAATGATCATTTCAATATGTGATCAGTATATTACATTACTTACAGGTGTTGCATTTTACGTTCGTACATCTCAGTCTGGCGTGTACTTTACATTTACAGCACATGTCAGTTCAGATTAACCACATTTCAGGTGCTCATTTACCACGTATATGACTGCTGGCTACTGTACCGGACAGCATACCTGGGTCTACAGCTTATTTCAAAAGGAACAATTGCTACCTGGCCAAATTAAAAGTCTCGGTATAGTAATTACTGAAGTAACAGTTGTGAGGCGAACTCATAACCATTGTGGTTTCCTATATGGTAGCCTGCATCTTCCATTGAGTAGTAAAGTATGGTGAATTTAAATTGTAATTTTTTTTTACCTCTATAAAACTCTACCTTGCTTTTGTTCACCTAAATTTTAACATATGTAGCTGTGGCTGTGTATGTTTTTATTGATGAAAACTTTGTATTTAATAAACACCAAGTGAACTTTATTTAAAAAACCCCTGAGTTCAAAAAATTCGCAACCATGTAGTTTTAACTGGCTTTCTCGAACGGTAATTAGACTTTACCTACCAACTTATACGGAGAGTGTTGTGGGGAGAGACTAAATGTGCTGTCTTATCTTTAAGGATGTTTTTGGAGAAGCTCCACTACACAAGGCGGCAAAAGTTGGAAGTCTGGAATGCCTTAGCCTGCTTGTAGCCAGTGATGCCCAAATTGAGTAAGTATAAAACCAATGGCTTCACATTTCATAATTTTCTTGGACTAATCAGACTCCTTTAAATTTTTTTTAAAGATTTATTTATTTTTGAGAGACAGAGACAGCATGAGCAGGGGAGGGGCAGAGAGAAAGGGAGCCACAGAATCTGAAGCAGGCTCCAGGCTCTGGGCTGTCAGCACAGAACCTGATGTGGGGCTCGAACTCATGGACCACGAGATCATGACCTGAGCCGAAGTCTGATGCTTAACCGAGTGAGCCACCAAACTAATCAGACTCCTGAAGCTTAGTTATGAGTACCTTTAAAAATGTTGCTTGCCTAATTAACAACTTAGCTATTTAAATGTTAAATTAGGCTATTAATGATACCTAATATTACTACATTTAAGAAAAAAATGGATTCTTAGCAATGAGAGGTGCAGTTCTTTTCATCTATTGTGGCAACGTTACATCTTTGTTTTGGTTCAGGATTATCCCTTTTATAAAAGTTCTCACTGACCTCTTTTGAGTATTTCTTGTTATACTGAGCACAGAATATTCTTTCATTTGTTCAGAAGTGGAATGTCCAGTCTGTGCTGAACTCTGCTAGCCACTGAGGTTGCAGTAGTATGGGAATATAGGATTCCCCTAGGATTCCTTTACTTCTGTTCTGAAACCAACATTCTTGGGACCCCAAATCTCCTTGGTAGAAAGATGTATCTAAAAATGCAAAGTGGAACAATTGTCAACTTTTATGTAACTCAGTTTCTGTTTTAAATCCAGTTTATGTAACAAGAACGGGCAAACAGCCGAAGATCTAGCTTGGTCATGTGGATTTCTAGACTGTGCCAAGTTTCTTACAACAATTAAATGTATGCAGACAATAAAAGCAAGTGAACAATCGGATAGAGATCCTTGTGTTCCAGGGCTCAGACAGAAAAGAAGTTTTGGAAGTGCAGAAAATACAACTGGAAAAAGGAAGTGTTGGTAAGTACCTCAGTTCTGTTTTTCTTCCTCCCTCAGAGATCTCTTATTTAGTACAGAGTTTATGGTTTCATTTAAATGTGGGCAGCCTAATTTCTAGGGTATCTTTTTATTTGCATTAACACATTTAAATACTCATTTTATTAACTACTGCTAGAGTCTAGAGGCCAGAAATTGTCCTGTAGGATGGAAGGCTGAGGAGAAAACCTTTCTAAAAAATTGTTTAATGTCACTGTTTCTTAACAGATTCATGTCGGTTCTGAAAAGCTTTGAAGAAAGCCTTCACGCCACGCAGACCTACTGTCGGCTATGAGCAATGGCTTCTGGCTCACCAGGTGTACCTAAACTCCTTCTAAGAAGGAGGAAAACTTTCTTCTAAGTGAAGATAGCATTTAGGAACACATGTTTTTACATGCCTAGAATATTTTGGTTGTGCATGCTTTGTCTGTTAAATTATTAAAGAATGTCTAAAGAATAAACTTTTCTTTGTGTACAACCTTTGGGGGAAAAGTCATAGTTAAAAAATTTTTTTTTATGTTTTATTTATTTTTGAGAGAGACAGACAGCATGAGCAGAGGAGGGTCAGAGAGAGAGAGACACACACAGAATCTGAAGACAGGCTCCAGGCTCATGAGCTGTCAACACAGAACCTGATGTGGGGCTCGAACCCACGAACTGTGAAATCATGACCTGAGCCGAAGTTAGATGCTCAACTGAGCCACCCAGGTGCCCCCCAAAAATCATAGTTTAATCCACCAGACTATACCCAGGATTTAAAATCTGTCTTTATTAACAAATTTATAATACAACTTTACAGTCTTTGAGTCCAAGATATTTTAAAAAACATTCGGTCGCTGAGGAAGACATAAATTATAGTAAGCATCCTTGTTCCAAAAGTCTGGGCCTTTCCATCCACACCAGCCCTAGATTTGGGAAAAGCAAAAGGAAAATCTTTTACAAAATTATAGGACTATGTGATCAAAACTAACATTTTACAATCTTTTTCTGTCTGCTGGATCCTGGAATAAGACTACGTGTTGTAACTCAAAAATCTGAACTCCTGTGAAGCATGGAGATGAACAGACTTGGGTCCATTTCAGGTAGAGTTAACAAAATTTTAACTCTATAGTACTTAATCCTAGAAATTATTCAAAAAATTGCTTATGGTAATGGTTACGTTTTTCTTGATTCTAAGATGTGCCCTTCTACAATTCTGGCAGTTAGTTGATGGCAGGTGATAGTTGAACTGGAAGTCTGTTTTTCTTAGTTGTCCACTACAGGACAACTGTTGTAGGGACTGTCGTAAGGACCAAGCAGTGCATCTCAGCTATGAGGAAATCTGTGCTGGCTTCTTGAGATGCCTTTCATGGTCTTTGGGCCATAATCATTCCCCTCTCCGTTCTTCGTATCTCTGTGACTCCTTGTTCCCCGCAGAGAAAGTTAGTTTCCAACAAAATCTCATTGTAAGTACAAAAGTGTATCAAATTTCTTTTAGGGTCATTGGTTTCTTTTCAAAAAAAAATTTTTTTTATGTTTACTTTTTTTTTTTTGAGAGAGAGAAAGAGAGACAGAGAGAGAGTGCAAGCTGGGGAGGGCCAGGGTGAGAGGGAGACACAGAATCTGAAACAGGCTCCAGCTCCGAGCTGTCAATACAGAGCCGGGCTTGAACTCACGAACCAAGAGATCATGACCTGAGCTGAAGTCGGATGCTCAACTCCCTGAGCCACACATGTGCCCCTGGTTTATTTTCTTAAAGACCCAGCTAATGACTAGTCTGAGTTATATCATTCTGAAATGAAATGCTTTGCTTGCAAAATACTTGCGAGGAGGCCACCTAGGACCCTTAAAATGAATACCAATGAGTGAGTGGCTAGTAGTTACCCTAACTCAGATGCTGCTGGGCGTTGAGTCAGGGACCCAGAGTTCAAGTGCGTGCTTTCTACAGAAGTTAGTGTGTTAGCTCTATTTGTGGAGGTTGGAGGGTTGAGTAGAGATGCTCTTTAGTTTTTGCATTTTTCTTTTTCTGACTGCAAAAATAATATATACATTATACGAGTTCAAATGAAAGTAAAAAACAAAATCCTCCGTCGGTCCTGTTTTCCTGCTCCCAGGTAACTGCTAATGTATCTTTGAGGCCTGTTTCTATATGAAAATAAACTTTTTATTATTTCTTTTAGCAAAACTTCTAATAAACTTAATATTATAAAATCTGTTTTCTTAATGATGAACAGAAAAAAGGCTTATACTATCTGTTTTAATCTTTTAGGTCTTTTTTAGGTAACCAGACTCAAACATTTAAAAAAGAAGTGGGTAGAGAGGGTGCCCCAACCAGCAACTGATGGGAGTAGGTAGGGGAGCCTGCTTTTTTCCTTTGAGCCTACTAGTCTGGAAACTTCAAAGAGGAAAGTTCCACAAAAGGGTAAAGAGAGGACAGGCAGAGACAGAACTCTCCATGTAGCTCCGGCTACAGACTGAAGGTTGGTGTCCTTCTAAAATTCATGTTGAAACCTAATCCCTAAGGTGACGGTAGCTGGAAGCGGGGCCTTTGGGAGGTGACTGGGTTATGAGGGTGGAACCTTCATGGATGGGATGAGTGCCCTCATGAAAGAGGCCCCCGAAACGTCCCTCATCCACCATGTGGAAGACCGTGAAGAAGACTGCTATCTGTCAACTAGTAAGTGGGGCTCACCAGCCCAAACCCGCTGGTGCCTAGGATGTCTCTGTTCCAGAAGTGTAAGGAAAATATTTTCCTTGTTTAAAAGCCACTCCGGCTCTGGTGTTCTGTGATAGCAGCTGAACAGACAATGAAACAGTGCTCTAGATTCTTGAGTTCAGTGAGAGTCAGTACTACTGATGGCCAGGCCTTGGCTTCATGGTTCCTCATATGTACTAATACAAAGGGTTTTTTACAGAATCTACAGAAATATAACTAGCAAAGGACAGTACAATCCTCAGAGAGTAATCAGGGACAAAGCTTACGGGACCTATCCAGACGCTTCAGAACACCCCATTTAGACAACTCCGTCTAGCACAGAGTTCCTCAAGGCAGCCAGAAAGAAGTACTTGTATCTGTATCACACCTCTCATTAAAATAATTAAGGCTTCTCATTGCCTCACAGATAAAATCTAAATGTCTGGGTTCTCTGCAGGGCTCATGACTGTCCCATCGCCACACCCCTTCACCAGCTCTGCTCAGGTTAAAACGACTGTAGTTCCGGGAACATGCCCAGCTTTCTTTTCACTGTCTCTAAGTGATGCCTCTGCAGGATCTATAACTCTGCAGGACCTACCGCCCCCTTAGATAACCATAGTCTTTCTGGGGAATCCTTTTGGGATCTCCTTTGTCCTTGTAGCCACACTAAGAGCTTCTTACAGACCTTCTTTAATATCCCTAGAGCTTCAGACAGTGGATGGCAGTGGATATTAGGTAGGCACTTAATGCCGAATGAGTGAACACTTTACTTAAGAGTAAATACTGCTTCCATTTTCATGTACCAGCCAAATCCATTCCATATGTTTAAAAGTCCAAATGCCTTGAACGAGAAAAGCAGAATGCACTTATATCCTGTGAGTATTTAGATAGTCTTAGCATTAGCAAAAGACTTTACTAAACTGGAATATAAGAGTTCAGCCCCCCACACACCAAAGCTCTTTACATACTAAAACCCCTTATCATCAGGGCTTTAGTAACCTCGTGCAGTTACATTCTTTTCAACTTCTGAAAGTGTATCACCAATCAATTTCAATGTTAAAACACCCAATTTCCCAGGAATTCTGCTTTAAAAAAAATGACCTGGATGGAATGAAGAAGCCAGAGTATTCTGGGGACCCTGAACTTGTCCATGAAATGCAGCTAGATGAGCATCAGACCATTTTGAAAACCTAGGAAATTTATCTGAGGATTAATGCAACAATCTGCATAACTGAAGCCAGATAACTTGGCAGGTACAGAGGTGTGGAGAGATAAACTAGGGAGAGAAAAGCAGTGGAGCCAGAGAGGGTAAGGGGCTGTTTTCATGGAGAGGGGACAGAGAGAAAGGGGGAGAGGGTATGCATCAGGATCGTGCAAGAAAAACACTTCCTCAGAAAGTAGCTGGAAAGAGAAAGAGTGGAAACACTTGCAGGGGACTGGACAAGAAATCAGTTCCCCAAATCCATTCAGAGGGAGAAAGAAAGGGGTTTCAATACTGCCAGGATTCTATCAACAGTGGAGTGTAGAGTCTGAAGTTTCAGAGCTCATGCCTGGTAGGCAGACCCCGTGGACACGGACAGAGTAAAGGCAGGAGCCTGAAACAAAGGAGGGGTGCTTTATCACATGTGTGAGGACACAAAATTCCCACGCCAGAGACTAGAGAGCTGGGTGAAACCATTTTCACCTCAAACGCGCATGTGCACACATAGGGCTAGACCCCAGTGAGCTAATCAGCACCACCAAGTGGACAACGGAGTTGTTACAAGAAGTCCTGCCCAAACTGCACCCTCCAGGCACATCCCTGGGAAGACCAGCACAAATTCCTTCCACCTGTTTAAGGGACTACCGCATGCTGCAAGGTTTCAATTCTTGGGGAAACTAGATTTAACTTCATTCAGGCTGTATTCTGTTTGCTTGTTCATTTGTTTCTGCTTCTGTTTTCTTTTTCTTTCTTTCTTGGATACAGAAAGCAAGCAAATTTTTAAATTTTTTATACTATTTATATTCCTTATTTTATTTTGTTGTATTTCATTATTAAAATATCTTTTGTGGGGTGCCTGGGTGGCTCAGTCAGCTATGTGTCTGACGTCGGCTCAGGTCATGATCAAGAGAGAGAAGAATGCAAACCAAAAAACAAAAACAAAAACAAAAAACAGAAATGATGGCCAGTGATTTAATCAGCACAGATATAGTAAGATGTCTGAATTAGAATTTAAAACCACAATTATAGTGTTGAGAAAAGTATAGAAGACAAGAGAGAATCCCCTTCTGCAGAGATAAAAGAACTAAAACTTAGGCCGAATTTAAAAATTCTATAAGCAATCTTGAATGGATGCTGTGATGGCAAGGATGGATCAATCAAAGCAGCAAATCAGTGATACAGAAGATAAAATCATGGAAAATAATGAAGCAGAAAAAAAGAGGATCACAGTACAAGACTTAGAGAACTCGGTGACTTATTAAAGAGGAATAACATTTGTATCCTAGGAATCCCAGAAGATAGAGAGAAAAGGGGCAGGAGGTTTATGTGAACAATTAGTAGCTGAAAACATTCCTAATCTAGGTAGGCCATGGACATCAAAATTGAAGAAACACAGAGAACTCCCATTAGATTCCACAAAAATTGACCATCACCAAGGCATAACAGTCAATATCACAAAATACACACACAAAGAAAGAATCATGAAAGCAGCAAGGGAAAAAGTTCTTAACCTACAGGGGAAGACAGATCAGGTTTGCAGTAGATCTGTCCACAGAAAGTTGGCAGGCCAGAAAGGAGTGGCAGGATACATTCAATGTGCTGAACTGGAAAAATATGCAGCTAAGAATTCTTTATCCAGCAAGGCTGTCATTCAGAATAGGAGAGATAAGAAGTTTCCCAGGCAGACAAAAACTAAACCAACCCTGCAAGAAATTTTAAGGGGGATTCTCTAAGGGGAGAAAAAACAACAAAATAAACCAGACCCAAAGCAAAAAAGACTAGAAAGGACCAGTGAGCACCACCAGAAACACCAGTTCTACAGGCAACACCGTGGCACTTAAATTCGTATCATTAAATAATCACTATAAATGTAAATGGACTAAATGCTCTAATCAAAAGACATAGGCTATCAGAATGGATTTAAAAAACCTATTTATATGCTGCCTAGAGGAGACTCATTTTAGACCTAAAGACACTTGCAGATTGAAAGTAAGGGGATGGAGAACCATCTATCATGCTATTGGATGTCATAAGAAAGCTGGAGTAGCCACACTTATATAAGACAAATTAGATTTTATTTAATTTTTATTTATTTAAAAATTTTTATGTTTATTTATTACTGAGACAGAGAAAAACAGAGCAAGAGCAGGGGAGGGGCAGAGAGAGAGGGAGACACAGAGTCTGAAGCAGGCTGCAGGCTCTGAGCTGTCAGCACAGAGCCCGAAGTGGGGCTCGAACTCACAAACTGTGAGATCATGACCTGAGCCTAAGTCGGACGCTTAACCGACTGAGCCACCCCAGCGCCCCCAAACTAGATTTTAAAATAAAGACTGTAACAAGAGATGAAGGGCATTATATCTTAACTAAGGGAGTCTATCCATCCAGAAGAGCTAACAAACTGTAAATATTTGTGCTCCCAATTTGAAAGCATCTACATATATGAATCAACTAATCACAAACCTAAAGGAATTCATTGACATAATAGTAGGGGATTTTAACACCCCAATTACAGCAATGGACAGATCATCTAGGCAGAAAATTAACCAGGAAAGAATGGCTTTGAATGACACACTGGATCAGATATATTCAAAACATTTCATCCTAATTACACATTCTTCTGGAGTGCACATGGAATATTCTCCAGAACAGATCACATACTGGGTCATAATCAATGCTATCACAGCCAAAAAAACAACAGATCAGTGAAACCAGGAGCTGGTTCTTTGAAAGAATTTACAAAAGTGATAAACCCTGAGTCAGATTTATCAATGAAAAAGGAAAGGACCCAAATAAATAAATTGATAAATGAAAGAGGAGAGATCACAACCAACACCGCAGATATACAAACAATAATAGATTATTATGGACAATTTTATGCCAACAAATTGGGCAATCTGAAAGAAGTGGACAATTCTAGAAACATATAAACTACCAAACTGGAACAGGAAGAAATAGGAAAAGACCTATAACCAGTAAAGAAATTGAATCAATAATAAAAAATCTCCCAACAAACAAGAGTCCAGGGCTGGACGTCTTCCCAGGGAAATTATACCCAAATATTTAAAGAATTAAAACCTATTCTTTTGAAGCTGTTCCAGTAAGTAGAAATGGAAGGCAAACTTCCAAACTCATGAGACCAGCATTACCTTGATGCTAAGACCAAAGACCCCACTAAAAAGGGGAATTACAGACCAATCTCCCCAATGAATATGGATGGAAAAATTCCCCATAAGATACTAGTAAACCAAATTCAACAATATATTAAAAGAATTATTCACCAGGATCAAGTGGGATTTATTCCGAGGCTGCAGGAGTGGTTCGATATCTGCATTTCAATCAATGTGATACATCACATTAATAAAAGAAAGGGTAAGAACCACATGATAGTCTCAATAGATGCAGAAAAAGCATTTGACAAAATATATTAGCCTTTCTTGATAAAATTCCCCATAAAAGCAGGGATAGAAGGAACTACCTCAAGATCATAAAGGCCATATATGAAAGATCCACAGCTAATATCATCCTAAATGAGCAAAAATTAAGAGCTGTCCCCTAAGGTCAGAACATGACAGGGGTGTACACTCTCACCACCGTTGTTTAAAATAGTGTTAGAAGTCCTAGCCTTAGCAATCAAGACAGCAAAATGAAATAAAAGGCATTCAAATTGGCAAGGAAGAAGTCAAACTTTCACTCTTCACAGATGATATGACACTCTACATGGAAAACCAACAGATTCCACCAAAAAACTGCTAGAAATGATCCATGAATTCAGCAAAGTCACAGGATATAAAATCAAATCTGTGGTATTTTTATACACCAATAAGGAAGCAGCAGAAAGAGAAAACAAAGAATCAATCCCATTTACAACTGCACTGAAAACCTAGGAATAAACCTAAGCAAAGACATAAAAGATCCATACACTCAAAACTATAGAAAGGTTATGAAAGAAATTGAAGACACAAAGAAATGGAAAAACATCCCATGCTCATGGGTTGGAAGAACAAATATTGTTAAAATATCTAGATTACCTAAAGCAATCTGTACATTCAATGGAATCCCTATCAAAATAACACCAGCATTCTCCCAAGAGCTAGAATAAACAATTCTAAAATTTGTATGGAACCAGAAATGACCGTGAATAGCCAAAATAATGTTAAAAAAGAAAACTAAAGCTGGAGGCATTACAATCCCAGATTTCAAGCTGTAGTACAAAGCTGTAATTATGAAGATAGTATGGTACTGACACAAAAACAGAAACATAGATCAAGGGAACGGAAGAGAGAACCCAGAAATGGACCCACAAATGTATGGTCAACTAATCTCTGACAAAGCAGGAAAGAATATCCAATGGAAAAAAGACAGTCTCTTCAGCAAACGGTGTTAGGAAAACTGGACAGTGACATGCAGAAAAATGAACCTGGACCACTTCCTTACACCATACACAAAAATAAACTCAAAATGGATGAAAGACTGAAATGCAAGACAGGAAACCTTTAAAATCCTAGAGGAGAAAGCAGGCAATAACCTCTTCAACCTCAGTGGCAACAACCTCTTACTTGACATATTTCTGGATGCAAGGTCAACAAAAGCAAAAATGAACTACTGGGACCTCATCAAGATAAAAAGCTTCTGCACAGCAAAGGAGACAATCAACAAAACTAAAAGGCAACTGATGGAATGGGAGAAGATATTTGCAAATGACATATTGATAAAGGGTTAGTATGCCAAATCTATAAAGAACTTAACACACTCAACACCCAAAAACCAAATAATCCAGTGAAGAAATGAGCAAAAGACAAGAACAGACACTTTTCCAAAGAAGAGATCCAGATGACTAACAGACACATGAAAAAGATCCTCAACATCACTCATCGTTAGGGAAATACAAAGTGAAACCACAATGAGATACCACCTCACACCTGTCAGAATGGCTAAAATAACAACTCAGGAAACAGCAGACATTGGTGAGGATGTGGAGAAAGGAGAACACTTTTGCACTGCTGGAGGGAATGCAAGCTGGAGCAGCCATTCTGCAGAACAGTATGGAGATTCCTCAAAACATTAAAAATAGAACTACCCTATGACCCAGCCATTGCACTATTTATCCACGTATTTATCCAAGGGATACACAGAGGAGTGCTGTTTTGAAGGGGCACATGCACCCCAATGTTTATAGCATCATCATCAACAATAGTCAAATTATGGAAAAAGCCCAAATGTCCAACGACAGATGAATGGATAAAGAAGATGTGCAGAAGATGTGCTATCTATACATAATGGAATATTACTCGGCAATGAAAAAGAATGGAATTTTGCCATTTGTAACAACGTGGATGGAACTAAAGTGTATTATCCTAAGCTAAATAAGTCAGAGAAAGACAAATATCATATGATTTCACTCATATGTGGAATTTAAGAAACATAGGAGATGAACATAGAGGAAAGGAAGGAAAAATAAGATAAAAACAGAGAGGCAATCCCTAAGAGACTCTTTTTCCACTCCCCCTGCCATTCCTCCCATCAACCCTCAGTTTGTTCTGTGTATTTAAGAACCATAAGAGACTCTTAAATACAGAGAATAAACTGAGGGTTGCTGGAGGGGGGTTGTGTGGGGGACCAGCTAAATGGGTGAGGGGCATCAGAGAGGGCACTTGTGATGAGCACTGGGTGTTATACATAAGTGATGCCTCATTCAATTCTATTCCTGAAACCATTATTACACTGACGTTAACTAACTTGGATTAAAATAAAAAATATATACATAAAAAGTAAAATACAAGCAAATTCTAGAGTTTATTTTTAACATTATTCTTTTTTTTTAAAGTGTATTTATTTTGAGAGAGAAGCAAGCAGGGGGCGAAGAGAGGGACAGAGAATCCCAAGCAGGTTGTCATTGTCACTGTGGTGCCCGATGAGGGGCTCGATCTCATGAATTGAAATCATGATCTGAGCCAATGTTGGATGCTTAACTGACCAAGGTGCCCCTAGAGTTTTAATTTTTATTTTATTATTATTTTTTTAATGTTTATTTTTGAGAGAGAGACAGAGAGACAGAGCATGAGCAGAGAGAGAGGGAGACACAGAATCTGAAGCAGGGTCCAGGCTCTGAGGTGTCAGCACAGAGCCCGAGGTGGGGCTCGAACTCAGAAACCATGAGATCATGACCTGAGCCAAAGTCAGCCATTCAACCAACTGAGCCACCAAGTTGCCCCCACCCCCAACTAGAGTTTTTAAATATACAGCTGTGAGATATTATTTATAACCCCTAATTAGACTTTCTACATAATGATCTAATTAAGTTACCAATTCATAGTTCAGAGAAACCTTTTCATTCGTGTTGGTGTTGACTTAGTGACAACATGGTAAAAATGAATGATAGTGGGTAACGGTAGGAAATACTTATTGGCTTACGGGTGAAAAGGTATGCACTGTAATTTTACTATATTTGGCAAAGACTATAGTAGTTAAAATTCAAGTTAATTATGGCTTATGATACTTGACTTTTCAAGTTTTAGTATGAGTTTTCACATGTGTGAGTTAGCTGCCTATAATTATCCCTCCTTTAACTGATACTATAAGTATCAGTGAATACTCTGGAATTTGACTCAAATTTAAATCTTCTAAAGAATGAGATTAAGTTATATGTAAATAAATTAAAAGTAGTTAAGCCTCCATAATGTCCAACATACTGCTCAGTTTATTTTTAGTTAATAATACAGTTATAAAAGTTATTTAATTCATCCTATTTCAATACATTTGTTTATGCAAAGCTGTAACATTTCCAAAGGAATATATTGATGAGCTGTGTATTCCATTATTAAGTTTAATAATTAAGAAAGTGTTTATAAGTCTAACCTGAAGTTTTTCCTTTGCAATTCATTCTAGTTTCCTTTTGCTTTCCCTACTGAGACAGAGAGTCCTGATAGCCCCAGAATGCCTCCTGACAGTGTGATCACTGCCTTCGGTTTAGTCTTTCTGTTAATGGCTAGTTCGCTATCCTTTGGTTCCAGGTTCCTTGCCTTGTGTCTTAATTTCTGTTAAACAGATACTTACCTTTTCTAAAATAACTTGCAGATCTTCAGTGCCTGTATAATGTGGATCTAAAATCAGAAATTTTATCTGTCCCGTAATCTCATTCCATGCCACTCCTAGTATTGTGTGAGCCAGAACTCCTCCCCCTGCGACAAGGGAAATGTGAACTGTGAGAGGGCATGTATGAATCTCAACTTTCTGTTCAGTTCCGATTTAAAAGGACTACCTTGCCTACCAATTGATCTAATGCCGCATTAAAACGGACCAGCCTATATTATAAAAGACCACAGATGATGTCAAATATACTGAGGAGGTAAAATTTATCTTCAAAGACAAAAAAGATACAACCATACTTATAATCACATAGGTTTATATTGCACTGCTGCCTGCATGGCCTCACCGACGCTGATCAGAAAGGGCGATGCAGCGTCTAAAGTGCTGCCAGCAGAGTCAGCAGCCCGCCCCCCGTGATAGACTCTGAGCACATGGGCGGTGCGGCCGTGCTTGGTGCCCACCGACCCCTTCGGGGCTCTAATTCTCTGCTGAAATCTGCCTGTCTGCATGGCTTCTAGGCCAGTCTTCGCTCGCCTTCTGTCAAAGAACAAGCCTTCAATCATTAGATGGACTCCTCCGGTCCTCCTGACAAATAAATCCCAGAGAGGTGAAGCGATTTGTACCATGTCACACAGCCAGCCAAGTTAGTGACAGCACCATGACCTATGAGGCTCAACAGTGACCATGGTCTCTTTTCTATACGGCTCTCAACTCTACATATTTCAGCACAGTTATCACTTCTCGTCTTAACCTTTCCTTCTGGTTATTATAGTCTTTTTTTGTCTTTCTTCCCACCTTGGAAATTGAAAAATAAATACCCAGACGTCAGTATATATGGTATAAAAGCTAATTTTAAAAGGTTTAAAAATGACTGATTTTATGTGACATTATTTATATTAATTATACATTTGACATATTCTCCACCCTACCAAAAGAGCCCAAGATGCCCAAAGCACCTTACCGATCATTACTGGTGTTCCTTCACTCTGGAAATGATTAGCCAGCTCCCGTCCATGAGAGGCCATTTCAGAACCCTGGCTAGAAAGAAACCATTTTCTATCAGATGAACAATTTCTCACACTAAGGTCAAATAAGAAAGAGTTTGGGAGCCAATGTTTTCTACCTAGTTTTTTTTTTTTTTTTTTTTGGTTACTGAAAAAAAACGTAATATAAATTTAAATACAATTAAGTGGTAGGCAACTGACCTGAGAGCAATTGAAAGCACCCTCACCTGTCTAAATATTTAAGGCCACGAAACGTGCTGGGAAGAAGCAAGAAGACCTGCTCCTTTCTTCTGGAACTGCACAAAGGGCCCGGATTTTTAATGGGGCGGGGGCAGTGAAAGGGTCGGGTCGCCTTGATGCCCAGCGGGCTCTTACGGGTGGGTGTAATTTTGGATGAATGAGTTTTAAGTCCTGGGTTCTTGTCTTCTTGCCATCAGACTCAGTCTGTATTTCCGTATCTTTAAATTGGGACCAATCACCCCTGGCCTATCTACGTGACAGGAGATTCGGGACTAAAATAGACAATATCTGTGAGGCCGATGTGAAAACTGCAAAACGTTTTCAAGTACAACATACTGTTTTTAGGGGCTATTTTAATATCGTATACAATTTGCATTTTTGAGAAGACAAAGTCGGCCAGATGAAGGGAGATTATTTTTTAGATTGGACATGCCGGGTGGTGCTAATCCTGCTCTTGCTTAGTAAGGAATCTATCAAGTTTGAAGGTGCCAAAATGCTCACTTTTTAAGCACCATATGCTTCACTACTTAGTCTATCATTTATTGTTAGCATTGGTTTCCAGAGCCAATCCAAACTGCAAGTGTGAAATCAGATGAACTAGGACAAAACCACATGCACAAAATCAATTGGGGTTGTTGTAATAGAAAATATATTTAAAACATAAGCTCAAATGAGCAACTGGGTGGCTCAGCTGGTTGAACATCCAACTCTTGATTTTAGCTCAGGTCATTTTCTCATGGTTTGATGAGTTCAAGCCCTGCATCAGGCTCTGCGCTGACTGCGTGGACATGCTTGGTATTCTGCCTTTACCCTGGCTTATGCTCTCAGTCTCTATCAAAATAAATAAATCGACTTAAGAAAACATAAAACATAAGCTCATAAATAAGGAGTAAGCTAGTTATGGTCGTAGAAATCAATCATTTAATATTTGCTCATTTTAATGCTAGAATTATGGTTAAACTGTATTGGAAAAATAAATATATTATTTAGATTCAATAGTTTATTGACATCTTAAGAAGAAAAAGAGCAGGAGTTACATAAGAAGGGGAGTCATAGATCAACATTTGATTTTCAACTTTGAATACTTTTTAAAGACTTGAGGATAAAAAAACTTGATTTTCTGTAACTCCAGTCAAAGTTGACATATTTCCAAGCTTTCCTCTTGTAGGCTAAAATTAAGTCTAGACCATACAAGTATATATCACGAAGTTTACTCATCAACTCAAAGTCTTCTAAAAAATAACCAAAAAACGTTCAGGGTTTAAAAAAATGGGGTTAGCAAAGCAATGAGACAACATGGAAAGGAGAAAGAATGTGGAGGAAAAAGGAGAAAAAGATAGAATTTTATTATTTTAATAAAGTGACAATCTTGGCTTGAAGTGATTTCACTAATTTCTTCGTGTCCTCACCTGACGTACAGTATTTTTGATGTTATTCCAATCAGCTGGTTCAGTACGAGCTGTACCTCAATGGATCCAATCCACTGCCGAGATCCGACAAAGGCTGCTGGTTTGTCCCCGGCATCAACTAGGGCCTTCACGCATTTAAAAATACAAACAAACCCATACACAAGACAGCTGTTAAAAACCCTATTTAGGACCTTTTCTCCTGATTACGAGTGTAAGTTTTTTCCTTCAAAACAGAAATAAGTTTGCACCATGAGGTAATAATAGTTGTTAACAGCACATTTAAGGGCTAGTGAAATGTACAGTTGATTACAATTTTAAGTGGCATGTTCTGTACCTGCTGAATTTCTCTGTGCGTCGGAATGGGTCTCTCTGTGTAGCCCTGGTGTTTGAACCAAGAGCAGATGGTCTGCAGAGATCGGTAAGCACAGCCCCAGCCATTGTCATCTGTCCGGTCCTGCATGTAGTGGTGATAGCTGTATGTGCCCTGGACCACAGAAATCTGTGTGAAAAGAAACGGAGTAACATATCAACTTAAGATAGATGCACATATGCTATACGGACACCCGAGCCAAGTTTACTGTTCTCAGAGCTAGACTATTACTGTAGTTCCTTAGAAAAATGCCTCCAGAGAACTACAGTCGAACATTATACCCTCTTGGCTTTCTGGTAAATGTTCAAAGTCGTTGGCATAGGCTGTCAGGCCTGGCAAGTCCCGCCCTCTGGCAGTTTCATCTTTCCGGCTTTGGCTTTCCCCTATAGTTTGCTCTGCTTTAGGTGCAGATTTAGGTGCAGATGCGCCAGGGGCAATCCGATCTCGGAGCCTTCTGTTCTCCTTGCCTGGGACACTCTTTTTCCCAAATAGTTTTGCAGCTTTGCACCCGTACTTCACTCAGGTCTCTGCTCAAACGTCAGAGGCCTTTGTGATGATCCAACCTAAACATGGCATGCTTACTCCCGCGCCACCACCTCCTGCCCTGGCTGTCACTCTCTTGCCTGCTTTTTTTTTCCTTTCAAAGCACTACTTGACCCATTACTTACTACTTTTTTTTTTAAACAAAGATTGTAACACTACTGTATCATTCATTAACATATCCAGCAGGTAGAAAATCAGTAAGAATAGAGTTGAACCAAACAACACTGTCATCCAATAGCAGAATATTCTTCTTTTCCTTGTTACTTTTTAAATTTCTGTCTAACCATACTAATATGCGAGTTCAATAAGGGCAAGTCCTGGGTCTCACTTATCTCTGGGCCTGGGCTTCTCCAGTGGGCCTGGCGAATGGTTAACGGTAAATATTTGTTGAGTAAACCATGAAGGAGGGAAGGAAGGAATAAAGGAATGAACAAACAAAGGGCTACATAATGGGACATGTGAAGAATGTTTCTCCAATTTTGTAAACCTGCCATTAATTACACGCCAGGTATGCTATTTAAATAGGGGAACCTGGGGGGCTCAGTCGGTTAATGGGCTGACTTGGGCTCAGGTCATGATCTCAGTGTCTCTTAGGGCCTCACACTGGTCTCTGTGCCTGGAGCCTGCTTCAAATTCTGCCCCTCTCTCTCTGCCACTCCCCTGCTTATACTCTCTCTCTCTCTCTAATAAAATAAAATAAACATTAAAAAATTTTAAAAATCCTTAAATAAAGGCCAAGATCATATAACTTATTTCTTATGGTATAATAGTAAACAATATTAAGCACCTGGGTGGCTCAGTCAGTTAAGCTTCTGACTTCGGCTCAGGTCATGATCTCTCGGTGCATGAGTTCAAGCGCTGCATCGGGGTCTGTGCTACAGCTCAGAGCCTGGAGCCTGCTTCAGATTCTGTGTCTGCCTCTTTTTCTGCCCCTCCCCCACGCATGCTCTGTCTCTCTCAAAAAGTAAAATAAACATTAAAAAAGCTAAAAAGAGGGGCGCCTGGGTGCTCAGTTGGTTAAGCATCTGACTTTGGCTCAGGTCATGTCTCATGGTTCATGAGTTTGAGCCCACATTGGGCTCTGTGCTGACAGTTCAGAGCCTGGAGCCTGCTTGAGATTCTGTGTCTCCCTCTCTCTCTGCCCCTCCCCTGCTAATGCTCTCTCTCTCTCTCTGTGCCTCAAAAATAAATAAATGCTTAAAAAAAAGTTTAAGAGAATACCTTTTCTCCCCCCACAAACTAGTACTTTTGTTTCATTTATTTTTATTTTTGAGAGACAGGGAGAGACAGTGTGAGCAGGGGAAGGTCAGGGAGAGAGAGACACACAGAATTCAAAGCAGGCTCCAGGCTCTGAGCTGTCAGCACAGAGACCAGTGTGAGGCCCTAACAGACCTTACAGGATATGGGCAGTGAGCAGCTCTGAGGAGGACAGGAAACTGCTGCACTCAGGCTGAAGTGATGAGGGGCCGGAGGCTGAGAAAAGCAGGCCAGAGAGGACCACAGCATACCCACAGAAAGCAGCGGAAATGCCACCAGCGGGAGCAGGGGCCTGAGACAGGTGGCTGCCAATCTCAGGGCTGCGGAGCTCTAGGCCGCCGGCTGCGCAAGCATTCCTGCTCCCCGTGGGCCGAGACCCTTTCTTGGCGGCCTCCTCACACCCTAAGAGGAACCCTCCGCGGGCTCCACCAATCCACTCCCATCTGCGCTGCCGGCAGTGAGGACCCGCCACCCCCAGCCAGGTACGCTGCGCACAGGAAACACGGTGCAGGTCCCACTCCTGGCTGCGGCGTGCCCCGGGGAGAATGTGCTCTCTCCTCGGTGTGATTTCTCAGGTTCGGAATGAAAATAAGTGGAATAAATGGGAACAAGCCTTTAAATAAATTGGGGAATGGGATTTCAGTAGGAAAAATGTGGTACATACTATCTATTCCTGACCTTTTTAGACAATTGTGAATTACTACTATCCTAAGCAGTGATTATTAAAGGAAACGAGTGGTAAATTTTGTTTTAGAGATGATAGACATTATGAATCAATCCTTATAGCTTCCCCAGGATACAAACAAACAAAAAAAAACCCACCACTGACACTGATGATCAGTTGACTTAGAAATAATTATTAGACTCACCATGCCAGTCTCTGTGTTGGGCGGATTGAGATAAGAGTGTGGATTTCTAAGGTAACCATCTTTGTATGGTTCATCTGGAAAGTGATAAGCATTAGACCTTCTGAAATAAGGTCTGTCAGGAGGCAGATTGAAGAGGTCATGTAACTCCTAAATGAAGTCAGAATCAACAGAAAAAAGTTAAATAACTTAGATTTCTTATCAGTAAACAAATTCAAGCTAAAGATATAAAACAAAACTAACTACATATTGGCTATAAAAGTTATCAAATACACATAATTCACTAAACTAATATAATATACAGAATAATAATAACAAAACAAACTAGAACCAAAGGAGAGTTATTTACGTTTTTCTATGGATATGGGTAAAAACTGGAAAAAAAAGGTAGAAAAAATGAAAATGCAGTTGACCCTTGAACAATGTGGGGATTAGAGACACTGACCCCTCAGAAACTGAATAGCCATGTTGACTGGAAGCCTTCCTGATAATCTAGATACATCACTGATTAACATATATGTTGTATGTTATATGTATTATATACTGCATTCTTACAATAAAGTAAGTTACAGAAAAGAAAACCTTATTAAGAAGATCGTAAGGAAGAGAAAATACATTTACAGCGCTGGACTGTATTTACTGAAGATAATCTGTGTATGAGCGGATCCAACAGTTCAAACCCGTGTTGTTCAAGGGCCAGCTGTAATTTGTCAGAGTGAGAGAAGTAAGAGAATCTCAAATTAATTCTTTATTATAACATGCTCTGTTAAACATGTCCAGGCTAAACACTGGTTTTGAAACAGCCTTGTAAATGAGTAAATTATAATTAACACTAATAGAATTATATGACAGGATTTTGAAGAATCATGCTTAGAGCACTTCACAAATACAAGGGTTGGTGATTCAATTATGAGGTAGAAATTCGGTGGTAGGAAACCAACCAATATGGCATCAAAATTAAAACACACACACAGGTTTAAAATGCAGAATTTCCCCAACTGTATAAAAATGTGACAGTTTCTCTGTAAAGCCTGGCATTTTCCTTTTTGTATCTCCTACGCATCTCACAGTTTGAGTGGGATCACGTGGTGCCTTTGCAGGTCAATTCCACCAGCACCACTTACAGAGGGCGTAGAGGGTTACAGGATTACACCTCTTCCCAGGGGGAGGAGGAAGATGCTCCCAAAATATAATTTGATGGGTGCCAGGCAAGACTAGACATTAAAAATATGCATTCCAAAACCAATCATTTCATCAATCTCCGTTCTTTTAATGCTGATCATGTTTTCTTCAAAATACCTCTAATGAAACCCAAATAACCATGGGATGTGGGGGATGGACTATTTACTATAAATCCTAATCAAAATCAGTATAAATTCTAACTTTCCTTCCCTAGCTGGAATCTTGTCTCTTTCACAAATCTGAAAGTAACGGAAGGGAAAAGGAATTTATTTATAAACACTCATCAGTAGCTCCAGGCATGTAAGCATCTCTTTATTTCTGTAGTTGGTTATGGAAAAATTTCACAGACCATATGAACCACACTGAATGTATGAAATCAGAATGTGACATATGGGTTAGCACAATGTTTTTTCATTAATACCACTTTTTAAAAAGTTCTATGTGGACAGAAATTACATAACATGTAAAAATAACAGTCTGCTTCCACACTTTCATAATAAACCACAAAATAATTTCCATTTATTAGAAATGTTCAAGTAAATACGAAATGAGTGATGGGCCTATTTTCTCTAACAATACATGAATTGGCTTTACCTTTCTATAGGCCTGCAGCTGGACATCTGGAATTCCTGATGGGTATGAAATTGTTTTAAGATTTTTTTCCCCTGGCAATAAAAAGTGCAGTGGTTCAGGGACCACAATGGATGTTCCTTTCATATATTTCAAAATGCACTTCTCCATATCAGATAGCTGATTATGAATTGCATCAACTAGAAGTTTACGAACTCTGTGGAGAGAAATATTCAAGTGCATTAACGGAAGTTATAGTGGCTATGATAAATGAGAGTGGAGAGTAAACATATCCCAAATACAGTAAAAAAATTGATTGGACCTGGTGTATGAAAGGAAGTGTGGATTATGCAAAGTGAACTAAACTCTGCATTTCCTGTATTTGGTAAAGCGAAAACCGTATAGGTTTTGCACACTACCCTACATCCCCTAAATAAACATTTACTTCCTAGATGACTCATTTTAATAATAAACAAGGAATAAATCGCAGTAAAAGAAACAACAATCCTGAATATGCCTATATGATATTGGAAAGCGGGCTCTGATTACTTCGGGGAGGAGTGCTCACTCAAATGCAGTAGTAGGACACAGTACTTACTTCCCCCAGGTTTCTTCCGGAGCAACAGACAGAACTACATCAACGGGTAAAATCATACTAACGTAGTGGTGCCCCCCACTTTCTCTTTCAATGATGGGGGTTACGGCTCCCAGAGAGGTTGACATTTCCAGCATAAGATCTATATTCACTATCTGATGCTATAAAGACAAACAGTAATAGTCAACTTAGAGCACACTGAACATTAAATATTAAGGGCAAGTTAAAGGACTTTTTAAGGGCCACATAAAGCTGCTGTATGACAGTAAAATGTTTGAAAGCACACATCTGAGGGGTGTCTGGGTGGATCAGTCAGTTAAACGTCCAACTCTTGATCTGGGCTCAGGTCAAGGTCTCGTCTGCACTGAGTAGAGAACCTGCCTGGGATTCTCTCTCTCTCTCTCTCTCTCTCTCTCTCCCCCTCTCCCTCTCCCTCTCCCTCTCTGTCCCTCCCCTGTGTTTTCTTTCTCTCTCTCAAAATGAATAAACATTTAAAATACGAATACATAAAAGCACAAATCATATCTTTAAAAAACTTCTTCTCTGCATCAAAATAATCTGAGGGGAGGTGGAGAGTGAGTGGGGATAAAGATGAAACCAGACTGATCCTGTGTTGAAAAACATTTTATTTTAAACATTTGTGTGTGTGCATTGATAAACAGCGAAGCTGGGAGAGGTTCACCAGTATTCATATAGTATCCTCTCTACTTTTGTATAGGCTTAAAGTAAAAAAAAAAATCAAATGAACAAGATACCAAAGGAACTTTTAAACATATATCACAACTATACACCTCTGGTCTAAAGGCATGGAGAACTATAAAGAAATATTGAACTCTATTGGTAGGTTTGATTTTAATTTTTAAATTTTTTTTGTTAACATTTATTATTGAGAAACAGAGAGAGACAGAGCATGAGCATGGGAGGGGCAGAGAGAGGGCGAGACACAGCATCTGAAGCAGGCTCCAGGTTCTGAGCTGGGCTCGAACCCACCAGCAGTGAGATCATGACCTGAGCCAAAGTCAGACACTCATCCTACTGAGCCACCCAGGCGTCCGTTGGTAGGTTTGATTTTGACAGTGGTATAAAACAACAACTTAGGAAATATTTTCTGTTTTGAACAAACCTGGCAAAACACTGAAGATACTGGAAGCCAGGTTTCCCACTGGCCAACATTTATGAGCTGTGTGAGGTGGGAGTAGAATTGGCAATACAAATATGATTTACATAGATAAAGATGAATGCATGTATTGTGTGTGTGTGTGTGTGTAGTGAGTATGTATGCATGTGCATGCCCCTTGGAGAAATGGCTGATTCCCAAGCCAGAACAGGGACAGTACACGATGTGCCTAGAACACCTTGTGGAAGGAAGTAGGAAGTACTCAAAAATACAGTGTCAAAAGGACACTGGAGCCAGCTTGAGGAAGCTTCCATTGGCCAAATCTTACAAAATGTGAGCATCCAAATAACTAATGAGAGTAACAGACTGTAACTCACTGAATAAAATAGAAACCTATGCTTCCATGTTTATAATAAATAAAGAAAAGCAAAGCTCTTCATTATGGTATAATTTCATCTGGTATAATATCATCTAATAAATGTGGAAGGAAATGATAAAAAAAAAATCACCACTTTGCAACCATGAGGTTAATGTTGGATTCGGGTAATAATTATCAATACCCACTGGAAGTGGGGAGTACGACTTTGGTAAAGAATAGGATACATAAAAATAGCTGTATGGCATGCATAAAGTCTCACTTAACTACACATAATGGAAAAAACAGTGTCTTCACAGAGAAGAAAACCAGCAGACACCATATTAAGTGATCAGAGTTAACGTCAACAAAACCAGAAGACTCTTTACTATGATGTGCTGAGGAGGACATGGCATCACTTCTGCGGAGTCTTACCAACAGTGTATGAATGAATGAGTCTAATCATGAGGACGCCTAACACACCCCGACTGATGGGCATTCTACAAAGTAACTGACCCACACTCCTCAAAATGTCAAGCTCCAACTATTGGTAATTCTCAAATCATTTGATCTACAGCCAGTTTTTTTTTTTTTTTTGGGTACATTCTATATTTGTAAATCTAACAGCTCATGAGGACATCTCATTGGTGTCTCACACAATATGACTGAACCTGACCTCATGTCCTCCCCTTCATCCATCTTTACTAAGCAAGAGACTGGTCATCCCATATCCAATCATTTCCCAGTATAAATCCATTTCATGCCCTAAATATCTCTTGTCCCCACTGCCTCCTCTCCATTATCGTACCTGTGGGTTTAGTTCAGCTTCTTCTGAAGAGGCCCCTGCCCACCTCTCTAACCTCATGTCGTCCTAGTCTCCCGTAACAGCCTACAAAAACACTGCAGTCATTTTAACTATATGACTTCCTCCCTTGAAGGAGCTCCATTTCTCATGTCCAGCATTTGCCAAGTTTGTGGCATATGGCAAGCACTCAATAACGTGGTTCAAAAAGCAACAGAACTAAGAGCAATGTGAAGAAGAGTAAATTACTTATTATTTACTATCTCACAGCATAATGCGTCACTACCATGATCCACAATGATTCCTTTTTATTTATTTTTATATAATTTGTAAACCTACTTGAGCCGTATATTTTTTGTGGGAGCACAGAAAGCATCAAAAGAAAACCCTTTTAAGATATGTATTCATACGGAACAAAAGCTTAGACACGCAAAGCAGAAATATGACCTCTAGAGAGTCCTCTACTCTTTCTGGAGCTCAATAATCTGATCTGTGGAAAATAACAGAGTTGGATTAAATAATCTCTAAGATCTCACTTCACTCCAAATTCAAGGATTAAGCGGTTTTAACACTAAGAAGGCAGGTGATTTGCTTACCACGTCCGATAACTTTTTGTCTTTCTTTCTCATAAATTTTCGTTTTGTATCTTCTTCCTGTTCAAGGCTAAATTTTAAATACACAAAGATGTTTATACTATGAAATGATGTTTTGAAAACATTTCCAGCAATTTTCAAACATACTCACTGAATGAAGCGCATGATGGTCTTGCAGGCAGAGGTGTCGGCCAGCTCCCCTGGGACAGTGTTTAGGTCGCTGTTAGGCCAGATGTACACTGAACTGTGGCAAATTCTGAACACAAGTGCATTTGAAGACAGCTTGGTTGACAGGTCACTCAGCACATGTTTTAGTGCTTTCTTGATAAATATTTCTAAATTAAAAGAATATAAATACAAGTTATTAAGACGAATTTTAAACTTTTCAACACGAATAGTTCCAAATACACAAAAGTAGAGCAGAGTAAAACTGACTCCCAAGGAACTGTTCCCCAGATTCAATAATAAAAAAATCATCTTGCCTTTCTATTTGAAAAATTGAGATAAAAGTCACAGATCACACAAAATCTATCCTTTCAACGTGGACAACTCAGCTGCTTTTAGCACACTGACAAGGTTTTACACCCATCACTATCTAATTCTAGAACACTGTCCTCACCCCAAAAGAACCCTGTATTTATCAGCACTCATTCCGCATCCCCCCCGCACATACCCATGGCACCCACAGATCCACATTCTGGATACTTCCTGTAAGTGGAATGACACATCAGGTGTCCAAGTCTGCCTTTTACCCAGTATTTTCAAGATTCACCTATATTGTAGCATAAATCAGTACTTAAGTACTTATGGCTAAATAACATTCCCTTGTATGGATACAACACAGTTTGGTTATCCATTCAAACCAGAAACATTTGGGTTGTCTCTTTGCTCTCTGGCTATCATGACTAATGCTATGAACATTGTGTGCAAGTTAGTGTGTGCATGTTTCCAACTCTCTGAGGTGATCGCCTAGGAGAAGAACCGCTGCTCAGAGGGTTAACTCTATGTTTAACTTTTCAAGGAGCTGCCAAATTGTTTCCAAAAGAGCTGCACCAGTTTATATTTCCATCAGCAATGTAGGAGGATTCCAATTATCTTCAAAATACCATATAACTTAAAGCAGTAAAACTGTTGAATGAAACAAATTTCTTTGTAGTTCTTCTTCTCTTTGGACTGTATCCCACTAAGACTGTACAACCAAAGTACTGTATTCTACAGTCACAGTTTTTTTTTCTGTGTAATGTGTCATTAACTTGATATTTATTTGACTTTATTTTTCAGGGATTTCCTTTTAATACAACATTTAGAAATATGTAAAACATTTTCATGGTTCAAGAAGGAATATTTAAAGAAGATAATATATACTTGTCTTAGCTTTATACTCTTAAATCCTAAACCTATTTAACTTTGGGATTAAAATATTTATTTAAATATTACACTGATATCTTAAATAAATACCTTGGGGTTGTGGTAGAGAAAAGGTTGCTTATACCAAGTCAGACTTTAAGACATCTTGATCTTTTTCAGAAAGCTGAATTTAAAGATTTTTAGGTCCACTATGAAAGACAAACCTAATTCCTGGATTATCTTCTGTTTATTCCTGAAGGACCATGAGGTAAAGTAATCTAAAAAAAATTGTGATGTTTTTAAAGTTAAGCACCTCCTTCTATATTTTCTCATTAATTATTCTCTTCATTGAGTGTTTGAAAGACTTTGATAGCGTAGGAATATAATAAATTAGAAGACAAGCTCAAATATATTAATTACTACGTAAAAAGTATCTACAGTCCTTGTTTATTTGAAGTTACATTTCATACCTTATTAATGGATTAATTATACTTTGCAATAAGTTCATAGCAAAGAATATCATCAATTTACATGGAGTTGTGAAAGACAAGGCTTTAACCACACAAGTAACGTATTAGGGAACAAGTACACTTTACTGATAAGATCAGCCTGAAAATGAGTTTGATTGATTTTTGTAAAATGGTTCTCCTCTTGATGGGACATTAGAAACACCCAGAAAGCTTACTGATACCTGATTCTCTGTCCCAGAGACTTACTTTCATTCACCTGGGAGTGTGGATTAGAATATGGACCAAGACTGAGAACAATTTTTTAGCATAAAGGGATGAGTCAGAAAGAATACTCTGCGTTCTTTCCCTTCCTATTTCCATGGAAACGATGCCAGCTAGTGATCTCCTTCAAGGAACCTGGCACTTTTCATTCCTTATCTTTCTGAACTTCTCTGTGGCTTCTGACACCACTGATCGTACTCTTCATGAGTGATTTTATTTATTATCGTGGTGTTAATTATCATCCTTAGAGATATTCTCTATCTCTAGTCCTGACCTCTCTCCCCTAAGTTTCGGATTCAAACTGCCAAATGCCTGTTGGGAATCTGCATTTGATATAGTCTAGCATCTCATAGGAAACACATCTCAAACACAACGCCTCATCTTCCTCCTCTGATAGTCTTTATCTCTCTTTGTGGCCTTAGCCCAAATCAGAAACAGGAAGACCTCCTAGAATTTGCTTTACACAAACTCTGCTGAGTTTTCTCCCACAGAATTCTTGTACCATGCCCAAGCAACATAACCTTGACGAGAGGAGGCTCTGGGGACGCAGGGTTATGTATAAGTGTAAGTCTGCAATGCACAAATGTCGGTCCCTCATTTACATTGTGCTCATTTATCTTTATATGTATTGTGACGATTTTCTGCCAGTGGGCAGTGACTTTTTTAACAAGGGGGACAACTTTTCCTGATTTGCCCAGAGGAGCCTCATGGGCTAGTGGTGGTGCTGGAACACAATCCCTAAGTTTATGTCCCATTTATACAGCTTACTAACCATATGATTTTAGTTTATTCATCCTATCTCTCACTCAGTTTCATCTGCAAAATGAAGAGAGTCTCTGTGTATTTCATTATCAATTTTATAATAAAAAAGAAGAGGTTTTTGATTTGTTTGTCAGACCTACCATTAGCCGTAGCGAGCTGAAAAGCTAGATCGAGGCCTCCCCGTATTCTGAAGAGTATATCCGTACCCTCTGAAGTCACCTAAGACAAACAGAAGCAGAGTTCCATTGTCAAACAAATCCACCTCAGCCTCATACAAATGACACTGTTCCTGAGATTGGGGTAAGGCATTAATTAACCTTGATTCTTCAAATTATTTCATGAGTTAATGCTTTGTTTTATGCAGAAAAACAAAATACCCTAAATTCTGTATCAGGAGTTCTCAATCTTTGTTCCACATTGAAATCACCTGAGGAGCTTAAAATACTTACACGTGGGCTGCACCCTCAGTGATTCTGATTAAATGACCTGGGGAGGGTCTAGGCACAGGGTATTTAACAGCTCCTCTCTGCCAGTGATTCTAATGTAAAAAGGTTGAGGACCACGGATTTAAAATAAAATGTCTTAATTATAGTCTTAACAATGGGTTTAAGAATGACATGAAAACATCAATGGTAAAGAACTGGTTTAAGAATAGGACAAGAACAATAAATCTAATATGATGACAGTGCTGGTCAAGCCAATGAGAGTAAACCAATACATCAAAATGCTGGGAATATGAACCGCAGGACTCTTCATAGGGCGATGCGTCAGCAGGCATCAAGTCTCATACTCACGTTCTTGGTCTAAAGAGTCTGCATTTAGAAATTTAGTCAAAAGAAATCTGCAGAGCATACAAAGGTCCAGGTCTAAGGATGTTAATCTAAATGTTACCAGCAGGAGGTTGGTTAAATAATTATGAATACTATACAGTCATGAAGAATCTATATGCTTTAGAAGAATATTTGATGGCATAGGAAAATGCTTGCAACTTATAAAAGGAAAAAGCCCTTGTGATATGGAATCTGTTAGTAGTTCCTAATATGGGTTTATATGTTGAGTTTTGAGGAGCTGATGACATATGACAAAGAAGAAACAATACTTAAGCTGAGATGTGCAGGATGAGTAGGTGTGAGTATTAACAATTCCAAAGGAAAGATGGGGCTGGAGATGGAAGAACCCATTCCAAGCAGCTGCACACATTGGTGAAGATCTGCTTAAAAAACATTTAAAAGACTGCCGCAGATGGTTAGATCTGGTGGTGACAAGGACAGGGATGGTTGGAGTAGAGTGAATGACAATTGACAGCCATGTAGGAGTAAGAATGCATAGGATCTGACACTTGATCAGATGTTCAGGCGTTAAGAGGAAGGTGTCAGGGATGATTTCCAGGTGTGTGGCCTGTACAACATGGCGGGTGTTGGTACCATTTACCAAGATGGGGATCATGGGAGGAAGAGCGAGTGTGGGATGAGGTGAAGTGGAAATAATGAATCAGTTTTGAACTTGCTGAGTTTGAAATACATATGAATTGGGAGCCTGGGTGGTCAGTCAGTTAAGCATCTGACTTTGGCTCAGGTCATGATCTCACAGGCTGTGAGTTGGAGCCCTGCCTCTGTCAGCACAGAGCCTCAACCTGCAAGCCTGCTAGGGAGTCAATGTCTCCCTTTCTCTCTGCCCCTGCCCAGCTCTTGCTCTCTCTCTCTCAAAAATAAATAAACATTAAAAAAATATTTTAAAATGAAATACATATGAATTCCCTGAGTGAAGGTACAATTAGTAGATATGTAGATGTAAGCTCGGAATACAGTTAAGATTTATTTTTAATGTTTACTTTCTTATTTTGAGAGATAGATGTTAGCAGGGGAGAGAATCCCAATCCCAAGCAGTCATCGCAAACCCTACCAAACCTGAGATCATGACCTTGGCGGAAATCAAGAGTGACACGCTTAACTGAGCCACCCAGGCGCCCCTGGAATACAGTTTTGTAAAAGCCGGAGATAACAAATTTGGGAGGAAGCACAGGGTGTAAAGGAATGCATCCCGGAAGATCAGCACATCTGGGCTAGGAAAGGCCTGGAGGGCCTGGCTGAGTAATTAGGAGGGAAACTCGGGGAGTGTGACAATCACCAGAGCTAAGAGAACGGAGTATTTAAAGAAAGTTAGGTCCAATACTTTTTCAAACCTTCAAAGACGCCTAATAATCTCTCTTTCTCAAAATGCATACACAAGGAGGAGGCGCGGGCAGCATAGATCCTGACGTTGAGCTGGGGTATTCTAGGTAGTGTCCGGGCAGTTTCCCTCCGGCCTCAGAGCACCGAGTTCGCAGCTGCCACCGTGACCAGCTCCTTCCAAAGGCTGTGGAGCCATGGCTGCTACCAAAACCCGAGGGGAAACACAAGAGGCGATGACCAGCAGAAGTACTCACCATGTCTGCGACGTGGCTATGACAAGGGCTCTGACGTCTGCCCTTGGGCTCAGCTAGCTGGCCCGGAACTCGTGTTTCCAGAGGCGGGGCCTCGGAAGAGTGACTACAATTCCCAGCATGCTTCGCAGCAACGTCATGGGGCGTATCCCATTACAACTCCTCGCGGAGGGATAATGAGGCGGGGCACCGCAGCGGCGTTTGCTCAGTAAATTCTATTGGTTGAGTAACCCGTTTCTATAGACACTGTTAAGTCATTCTCTGAGTCCCTCGGTGTGGTTTCGAAATCTCCACGTAACCTTCCGTAGCGTACTTTGAAACGAGTTCTCCCGTACCCGAGGCAACGCGCCACAACAAACCTGCCGCCACAATCTGCAGCCGCGTCGCGCGGAGCGTGCGGGGGCGCTTCGCGGCGAGGCGTCGCGCGGCCGCGCTTGCGCGGGGAGGCGCGTGGCCCCGCGGCTCCTGCAGCTGAGTGAACTCCAACGCGAGCTCAGACCTTCTGGTCCTGGTTGTCAGACCGTGCTCTTTGAGAGGTGACATGGTCCTCTGGGCCGCCGGGTGTTGTCTTTCAGCTACCTACGTTCTTTGAGCCTGTTTCCCTAATGAGAAATCACTTTCCTGTCACTCAGGCAGTTTTCTGCCCCTCCTTCACCGTACCCCCGCCCCCCTCCGCTCATTATGCTGGTGGGACCTTGCCAAGTTCCACTTGCGTTAGTCTTCATTATGTGCTTGTCTGCTTAGATTGTAAGCTCCCTGAAGTCAGGGTCCAGGCCTTTTAAAATGTTTTCCTAGCTTCTGTCAGCGAGCTTTACCCAGAGGAGGGGTCTGCAAAGTGTTAAGTGAATGAACGATTTTGTAAATGTTCAAGAAGAGTTTAGAGGAAATATTCAAGGCGAGAACTTTTCCCCTCTCCTCCGGTCTGTGGCTCCCTTCGTTGTGCACCAGACGCTGTGCTGACTGGAAATCCTGTGGTAGGAAGAACCGAACTGCCTGAGGTTCCTGCCTTCCTGCCGCCAACAGTTCAATGGGGGGGAAAAGGCAGCTGTTACTTACAAGATGGGTACACTGTGAATGGCGAGTGATAACCCGTTAGACAACCGTGGTGAGGGCTTGGAAACAGGACAGGCTGCTAAAACAGAGGGAGTTAAAGAAGGGATGAATGAGCAACATAACACAATCTGAAAGATCAGTGTTAACTGGGGGAAATAAGGGGTGGGCACAGTGAAGTACCTGCATGAAGGGAAACAGCATATGCCACGGTCCTGTGGCTGGCGAGAGCCTTACCCGTGAACTGGAAAAAGACAAATGCAGCCCAGGTGCTGGGGAATGGGGTTCCTATGGTGTCAAGATGTGGGTGATAGTGGACCTGGGGAGCCATGAAAAGGAATTGAGTCCCTGTAACATCACAGGAAGCCCTTGCAGTTGGGCTGTGGGATGGAGCTTTGAAACAGGCTGTAAATGGAAGTGGTATATCCCAACTGACTGACGAATCCGAAGCAGGCTCCAGGCTCTGAGCTGTCAGCACAGAGCCCTAAGGGCGGCTTGAACCCACTGACCATGAGATCATGAGCTGAGTCAGATGCTTAACAGACTGAGCCTCCCAGGTGCCCCTCATTTACTTTTAAAATATACATGATCAGAGGAATAAGTGGAATAGGGGAAAGGAAGCATACCTTTTTATGCTTTGATTTTTTTAAGTTTATTTATTTTGACAGAGACTGTGTGGGGGAGGGGCAGAGAGAGAGACGGAGAGAATCCTAAGCAGAATCCTGGCTATCAGGATGGCGCCAGATTTGGGGCTAGAACTCAAACTGTGATATCATGACATGGGCTGAAATCGAGTCCCACATCTAACCCACTGACCCACCCAGGCGCCCGCTTTTGCTTAGCTTAAATGGAATCTTTACTTGCCCCTTGATATTACATGTTAGTAAAGATTCATGCTCAGATGAGCGACAGTTCCAAACAGGCACATGTGTTTAGTGTCTCTGAAATTCAAGGCAAAAGGTAGTTACCTTGGATTATAAACTGGGAAGCATAAGCCAATGCTTGTTTTATTCACTAAATGTGTGCCCAGTACTTAGATCTAGTTGGTACTTTAAAAATTCTATGATGACATGGAGGCACATCTTCCTTAGCTTTTCCTTTCTAGAACATGTCTAATTAAAAAAAATCTAAATATTTGTTTAATGTGATATTTCAAAAGAAAGGGCTGCCTAGGTGGCTTTTTCGGTTAAGTGTCTGACTTTGGCTCATGGTTCATGAGTTCTGTTCACGCAGAGCCCATTGTCTCCTTCTCTCTCTGCTTCTCCCACACTTATGCTCTTTCTCCCTTTAAAAAATAAGCTTAAAACAGAAAATTCACAGTTGCAATTTGTTCTTTAACAAATACTTTTAATTCATTGTGGATTTTTGTTGGTTGTGTTGTTCTTTATTTTAATCTTGCCTAGACAATTGTCCTTTCCCACCCATCCCTTTGTGGATTAATTTTTCCAGTGACACATTTCTTGTATTCATTTAAACTTGAAAAAACTCAAGAACTATAGGCTATAACACATAATAATTGTATGTATTATGCATAACTTAATTTCCAATATGAGAAACAACACACTATGTTTAAATCATTTGATCTAAACCGAAAGTATCCCGTTTTGTGTAATTATGAATTTTAAATCTATTTCGAACGTCTCAGAAGAGGGGTGTATATGCAGTGTTTTTACTACACTACACAGTACCGATTTTATCGTTTGCCACAGACGAATGGAAATTCGGCAAATGCCTTCATACACATCTCTTTGTGATTTGAGGATACTTTACCTGGAGAATGTAGGGGAGGGCTCATGGTGATCATTTTGAGGGCCGTTACCCCCACTTTAGCCCCACAATGTAGATTCCTTCCCTGCGTTGTTCAGAACCATTATTTTATAGTAATGTCCACTCTCAGAATGAAAGTAAATTGCACTGAAACTTAGCACTCACCTTCTTCCTAAGCCTTTTCCCTGTATTTTTCAGTGTAAAGTAGGATTTTGCTGTAGAAGAGCCGCAAGGAGCCTTTTGAGGTTGTCAGTATAGAAAGCAGTGCCACAAGCAGCAGCCATGCCTGCGGAAGGAGGGAAGACGGATATGGAGCGGGTCGGCCTCTTCAGTGAGATGGAGTACATCACTGTTGGCGACAAATACGTGTCCCCCTTCAATCGTAAGTGTATCTGGTTTTCTTTACAGCCTCATAGTGGATGTCCTATAGGAAATTTTGGGTTTCATGTTTAGGTTAAATGATGTTTTTAATGCTCTTTATTTTAAAGCATTAAGTTTATTTATTTATTTTTTATTTTGAGAGAGAAAGAGAATCCACTGATGAACTGTGAGATGCTCGCTTGAGCCGAAACAAAGAGTCAGATGCTTAACCCACTGAGCCATCCAGACTCCCCTTAAAGCATTAAGTTAAAAAAAATTTTTTTTTAGTATTTTATTTTTGGGAGAGAGACAGACAGACAGACAGACAGCATGAGCAGGAGAGGGTCAGAGAGAGAGGGAGACACAGAATATGAAGACAGGCTCTAGGCTCATGAGCTAGCTGTCAGCACAGAGCCTGATGCGGGGCTGGAACCCCAGAACCGCGAGATCATGACCTGAGCCGAAGTCCTTGCTTAATCGACTGAGCCACCCACAGCCCCTAAACTATTAAGTTTAAAGTTGAATAAACTTGTGAAATTTCAATACGGTTAAGAGAGAACTTTCTTTTTTTTTTTTTTAATTTTTATTTTTTTTTCAATATTTTATTGTCAAGTTGTTTTCCATACAACACCCAGTGCTCTTCCCCACAAGTGCCCTCCACCATCACAACTACCCCTTTTCCCCACTCCCCCTTCCCCTTCTTAAGGGCAGGAAACTTCTTTCAGTGGGATACCCTACTTTCATATATTCTCTTCACAGATAATTTTACTTCTTTCTAAAGGTGCATGGCAGTTTTCTCTCAGAACGTTTTGTTTTCAGCTTATGGTTGCTCAGTGGGACACTCTGCTATGCAAGCAGCATTTACATTTGCATCCCAAAAGGCCGGCCTTGATTTCTTTCTTGAAGAATTGAAATGCTAGGTGAATAGCTGAGGGAGTTTTAGAAGAGTCATATATAATGAAAAGAGCTAAAGTTAATAAACATTTAATATATCTTAGTTAAATTTTTGGCTATTCAAAAGTGGATAGACCTCAGGGGTGACATGCTAAGGAAATAAGTCAGGCGGAGAAGGACAGATACCATATGTTTGCACTCATAGGTCTAACAGGAGAAATCTAACAAGACCATGAGAAGGAAGGAGGGGAAAAGAGGGAGAGGGAGGGAGGCAAATCATATGAGACTGTTTGGTGAATATTGAGAACCAGCTGAGGGCTGAAGAGGGAGGGGGAAAGGGAAAGGGGGTGATGGTCATGGCAGGGGACTTGTGGGGAGAGCATTGGGTATTATATGGAAACCAACTTGACAATAAGCTATAAATAAAAAAAGCAATGTTAAAAAAATTTAGAGAAAAAACAAAAAACAAACTTTTTTTGGCTATACAGTGACTTCCTTGTTACAATTAGAATACACTGACCTGAAACATATTGAAGATATATTGTTAAATAAAAAAAATCAAGGTGCAGAATAGTTTATTATATAGCATGCTAAGCATTAAAAATGGAAAAGGGTATATATGAAAATATTCATTGGAACATGCCTAAACACTCACTGGAAAACAAAATAAATATCATGAATTCCTGTGGGGGAGGAACTGGGTGGCTGAGTGTGGGAGGGAAATTTATTGTAAAAACATTAATATACTCAATTTAGAAACGTGAATATATTACCTTTTCAAAAATTTAAGTTAAAAAACAAGTGATATAAATTCGTATCTAAATAACTAGTTGATTTAGGGATTGTTTGAATTTCAAAAAAGTTTTCACATTGGTGGACTTCCAAATTGAACTCTTCTAGATCTAAGTTATAATAAAATTATAAATATTTATGAAACCAGCCTTTTAAAAAATTGCGGGGCCACTAGTTTTTCATTGCATAAATATAACACATTTACTTATCTGTTTTCCTGTTGATGGACATTTGAGTTGTTTCCTGTATTGGAATATTATGAATGAAACTGTCATGAACATTCTGGTTTATGCCTTTTAGTGGATATAGACACTCATGTGTCTTGAGTACATATCCAGGAGGGGAACTAACTGCCTCAGTTTGAGTTTGGAACACCCTTCCCTGCAACCTACACACACACACACACACACACACACACGCACGCACGCACGCACGCACGCACATGCATGCGTATTTACTGATAATCTCACATGCTGTTTCCTAGTATGTAGATGGGGAAACAGTAGATTAGATGATGGTTAGGGTCTCTCCCGGCTCTAAAATTCAGAGTCTATAAACAAGACCTTGATCGAATTATTAAAATGTTGTATTGGAAACCTCTTAGATCTTATTGTCAGTGTGGTCTATAACAGAGCTTTTGGGGAGCATTTTGAGACTGCATTTTAGAGCCCCAATCAAAGTTTGAAACTTTTCTCGGGTGTTTTTCATGGTCTTTAATTATTAGTGAGCTAAAAATCATGATATTCCTAATTTATTTTTAAAGGACCCTTTAATGAGGCTGCAAGCAAAAATAAACAGATGCTACCTGGGGGATCCAAAGAAATGTCACATCTCCAGGCAGGTTATTTTGATCCCTATTTTGTAAGGATATTTGAAGGCGAAGGCTATGTAAATATGAACCAAGTGAGGAGACGGCGTATGATGGAAGAAGCCAAAAAAAATCTAGGCAAAGCCTTCCTCCCTAGTAGTGGAGCTAAAAAGCCGTAAGTGTTTGGGGGAAAAGTCATAAATTTCATCTCCTGCACCTTTCTCTCCTCTACCCCAAATTAAGTGTTTTTCTGGATTTTGTATGATGGATTTTGTAGAGTATGATTTTTAGGGTGAGCTTTTCTTAGGTGGAGACAGTTATACTGGATGATATAAGTTGACAGGTAGTTTGAGCAGATCTTCATTTTATTAAATTTATGCTTATGTCACTGCTATCAGTCTATATAATAAAAGCCAGCTAAATAATGCAAATAAATTTGTTTGAAAACCTTGAAAAACCCTCCTTCAGTCATTGTATCTGTTCCTTTCACTCTTTTTTCTGCTTTGCAAAAAAATTTTTTTAATGTTTAAGTAAAAATTGTAAATTAGGTGAAGGCTTTGTATGATAAAAAGTAATTTATCAAGACATGTTATTTAAAAATTATTGTGAAGATAATGCATAGAGGTTAGCAATAGTTTAGTTGTGACAGTTGTCAATGTGAAGGTTCATTTTTTTTTTACCTTTAAACCACTAAACAAAGAAAATCATATAGTCTGTTACATCATATTTGGCTGAGCTTTGTAATAAGATGTTAATGCACACTCTATAATGTTGACTGTCTCTATGTAGAATTTATGATAGATGAGGATTGGTTGAAGGCCAATTTTGTGCTTGTGCTCTTTTTTTTTGAAGTTAGTAAAACTGCAATCTTCTGTATTAATGGAAACTATTTTCACTGTCTAGAGATTATGAAATTTTATTTATGTGGAACATTTAAAATAAGCATAAAAATTTAAAACATATCTCAAAATTTGTGATTTTGAAAAATGGGAGAAATAAGATTAAAAACTAAACAAAATGATTGCTTTTTTTTTTTTTACTAGCATTGGGCAAGTCCATTCCATTGTATATATTTTACTTCTTTTTAAGTCATTTTTTATAAATTGTGGTCAAATATGTATAACACAAAATTTGCTGTTTTAATTTGCTCTGTTTTTTAAAAACTATATTTTAGATGTGGGTTAGGAAGCTATTATGGCACAATTGGTGGTCCGGTGCCATTCTTCAGCTCCCAGGCAAAACCCAAAGACAAATATCAGGTCCCTGGGAAGAATTTATACACAAACCCAGGAAAGAAAGGAACAGGATATGGGTAAGATCCTTTTCATGCTTTCCTATAATTTGTTTTGAAGTTAAATAAAATTCAGAATTTCTGAATCATGAAGTCACCATTACTTAATTTTCTTCCTTAGCTATGCAAATGTTACCATAGGTAAACAGTTTTCACACTCTGCTGATTTCTACGATGCAGCCAAACTAAATTTTAAGGTAAAATAATCTAATTTTAACTTTCTTCAATCTTTCTCTTGATTGATGTTGAGAATTCATTTGTGATCTAATTATGGACTGTTTTATTTACTAGGGCAATGGTAGACTGATAACTATGAATTGTGATAATTTTACCTTTTTGATATTTGATATTCATATCTTGCTATAGATCTTCCCAGCTCTTCCCAGGATGAGCTTTTTATTTCTTGTTGTAGTTTACTACATCTACCTTATATCTCTCTAAACTAGCTGTGCGACCTTTCTTACCTGGGCTGATCAGCTATGTCCTATTTTTTTTTAATAGTTTATTTTCAAATTGGTTTCCATAATACACCCAGTGCTTCTCCCCCACAAATGCCCCCCACCATGACCATCACCCCCTCTCCTCCCTCCCCCTCCCTATTTTTGAATCAAAGAGTCATGGTCTAACCCTTAGGACACCACCACACCCTAATATCTTGTGCCTAAGACAGCAGTGGAATGCAGGAGTGATGGGGAGGAAGGAGAAGACGGAAGGTAGAAATGGATGAACACCTACAGAAGAGAGAGTGATCGGTGAGGGGAGAGTACTCACTCTACTCAACCACAGAAATAAAAGCTAAATGTACTAGTATATGCCTCTACACTCATTTTATATAATACTCGACTTAGAACGAAACAGTCTCTTTATATGCAGAATGCCTACATGAGAATGAATAGAGGAAACTTTGTAAATTTTGAGACAGTATCAACATAATTTAACAATTTCAATATAACTTTAGAAAGCTGGTATTAATGAAAAGTCAAGTCTGGTTATTAAACAACAGAAATTAACTGGCAAGCATTTCATTAGTGTTGTTGTTTCAGGCATACGGTCTTCAACAGTTTCGCTGTGGTGACTTTAAGCAACAGTGGGGCCACCATATAGAAGGATAGTGGTCATTTTTATCAGGCAGTGTGTCCAAACTCAGGCACAGTTTTCTATTAAATTGGGCAGAAATGGTGGTCATTTAATAAGCATCTTTGTTTCTATGTGTGGATTATTAGAAAATTAGTGTATAAACTTTTCATCTGTAGGAATAATAATACATGATATAAATATATACAAGGCGATTTTATCAGTGGCTCAGTAATGAGTCTTTTATTCTGAATTTTATGTGATAAGATACTTATCTCTCCTTATAGTAAAGTTCTTTTTTTTTCAGAACTTATTATTCATAAGTCAGATATTTTATATCCCTGGACTTTTTAAAGTTAATTATGAAAATAATTTTTAAAATGCATTCTTGCTTTTTCTTTTAGAATTTTCTTTTAAATTTTTATTTTTTTATTAAAATTTTTTTTAATGTTTTATTTTTGACAAAGAGAAAGAGTATGAGCAACGGAGGACAGAGGAGGAGGGAGAGACAGAATCCAAAGCAGGCTCCGGGCTCTGTGCTGACAGCTCAGAGCCCAATGTGGGGCTTGAACTTGTGAACCTGAGTGAGATCATGACCTGAGCTTAATCAACAGAGCCCCCAGGCGCCCCTTCTTTTAGAATTTTAAAGAGATTTCTCCACTGCATTCTTGCTTGCTTGTTTCTGACAAGAGATTCCCTGTCATATTGATTTTTGTTCTCCACATACTGTCTTTTTTCTCTGGTCACTTTTAATATCTCTTTATCATTCATTTGAACAATTTGATTATAATATGCTTTGGTCATGTTTTCATCTTGCTTCCTGTGGTTTATTGAGCTTCTTGGATCTGTAGGTTTATAGTTTTCATCAAATTTGGAATGTATTCAGCTTTTATTTTTTCAGTTATTTTTTTCCGCCCTTCTATCTTTCCCCTCTCCTTCAGGGACTCCTTGTACATATGCATTAGGTCTTTTGAAATTATCTCACAGTTTACCAGTGCTCTGTTTGCTTTTTTTTTTTAATTCTCTTTTTTCTTTCTCTGTATTTCATTTTGAATTTTCTTTTCCTGTGTCTTCAAGGCCACTAATCTGTTCTTCTGCAACATCTAATCTACAATATCCTGTGTATTTCTAATCTCACACATTGTACTTTTGCTCTCCAGAAGTTCTTTTTGAGTGTTTTATATCTTATATGTTTCTATGTGGCTTTATGAGCATATAGAATACAGTTTAATTACTGTTCGTTTCCTTCTCTACTAATTCTAACATCTGTGTTCTTGGTTGGTTTTGAATTATTAGTTTTTCTTTTTGATATGGGTCATATTTTCCTGCTTTGCATGATTAGTGATTTTTGATTGAATGTTAGGCACTGTGACATTTACTTTGTTGAGTGCTGTATATTTTTGTATTCTTATAAAAATTCTTGGGCTTGCAGTAAAAAATTCTGGGATGCAATAAAATGATTTGGAAACAGTTTGATTTTTTTTTTTTTTTTCAGATCTTGCTTGGTTTCAGATTTGTTAGGTGTGACAGGAGCAATGCTCAGTCTAGGGATGATTACTCTGTACTACGGGGGCCACCTCTTTCTGTGTGGTCTACCCAGTGACCTGGGAATCATGTTTTCCAGCAGAGCTGATGGAACCAGAACTCTTTCCGGCTCTGTAGTAAGAGCCAGCCACTATTACTTTTAGTCTTCTTAGGTGGTTCTTTTTTTGGCTTTGAGTAGCTTCCTCTCACATATGTACTGATCCGTACTATACCGAATACTCTAGGGCAGGGATTGGTAAAACAAACACAGCATTCTAGTAAAAGGTGACCATACTCTAGCAAAAGGTGTTCTTTAAAGCCTTGCCTTGTGATAACCTGCATCAGAATCACCTGGAGTGACTAAAATAATAGATTAAAAAGTTTTTTAAGTGTTTGTTTTTTGAGAGAGAGAGAGAAAGAGATAGAGTGTGAGCAGGGGAGATACAGAGAGAGAGAGTGCGACACAGAATCTGAAGCAGGCTCCAGGCTCTGAGCTGTCGGCACAGAGCCTGATGTGGGGCTCGAACCCATAAGCTGTGAGATCATGACCTGAGCCAAAGTCGGACACTTAACTGACTGAGCCACCCAGGCACCCCAAAAATGATGGATTTTGGCCATATAGCAGACCAAGAGGATCTAGAAATCTCTGAGGGAAGAGCTTGGTAATTTTTATATTAATTATCAAGAGACTCCTATGAGAACTAAAATTTGAGAAACACTGCCCAAAAGGATAAATGGAATGGTTAAAATTATCATTACTACTGCGGAGTGGAAGAGGGGAGATACGATCAGCAAGAAGAGGTAAAATTTCTATGGGTTGGAGAAAGGAAGAAGACAAGTAAAAGCAAGGAAAAAAATATAAAAAAGAGTAAAAAATCCTGAAAGTGTTACAGCAGTATTCTTGGTAATGAAAATTTGTCTTCCCTGGATTAACTATCTATTTTAGATTTCATTTATCAAACGCTTCCAAGTGTTTGTTGAATGATGAAATACCAGATTTCATATTTGAAAAAAGTGAACAAAAGTATTAATATTCATTTTATAGTCGCCTCTTCAAGTCTGTATTTCATAGCATGGCATTTTTTTTCTACTTTATTAACAAATTTTTGTAAGTATTGTCCCATAGGAAAGATTGCAAAATGGGAGGAGAAAAAATGAGCTCTGTTTTGCTTCAGTACTAGGTAGTTAATATAAAAATGTTATAAAGAGTTAAGTATTCCTCATTTTTTAGAAGTAAAAACTGTTAGTTATTTAGGGCCCACCATATGCCGAGTACTTTATGCAGTTAATCTTATTTAATCTTTACATCAGCATTGTGGGGGGAGGGGCAGAGAGATTATATCATCTGCCGTTGAAGAAAAGGATAAATAAATTTCCCAGAGTCCCTGAGAAATGCTAAAAAGCATGAAACTAGAAACCAATCCTTTTTGTTTACTACATCGTATCACCCAGGTCGTTAACTTAGATTTCTTCCGGTGATAAATGGGTCTCTATATTTCAAATAAATTCATATCTAAACATAACAATCATACTTGCATCCATTCATAAGTAAGCATATCTTTTGTGTCCTAGAAACAAAACATAACAAAGGAATGTTTTAAAGAAGTGAACCTAGCCGTATAGATTTAAAAAAATCTACATGCTTATTTTAAAATTTAAAAGAAAATTTGATTGTTACTTTTAATTTGAATAATTTATGTTACATAATTTCAAACTCTCTGATTTACAGAAGGAGAATGAAGAACACCATCGTTTAGTTAAAGGAACACCTTTCAAGTTACATCTTTACCCAAGGGAATATTTTGACACCAATCCTTATTTGTTTGAGAAAGCTTTACCACCAATTAAAAAAACAGAAAAGAAAAAATTACCTGCACACACCTTTAAGCCTTCTTCTCCTGGTAAAAAGGTAAGTTAAAAATTTTAGAATGAAAAAATATTAAGCATTATAAAGAATTGTTGCCTCTTTATGTCAAGTCATTTTGTTACCCATGTAAATAATAAACTTTTGTTTATTATTCACAGTAAGAATTGTGAAACCTGTTTTAACAAAATTTTAAAAAGACACAAAGCCTGGATCGTATAGGGAATCATGAGTTCTTGCAATGAAATAATTGTTAATCATTTCATGAGTTTTTGAATTTATAATGGATTTTCCAAGTACCTCTCTAGATCTTAGGTATAGTTTTTCACAAAACCATAAAAAGCCAGATCATCTTTCAAGTTTTGAAATGGTTGTTAAAATGAACTATCTCCTACTCTGCTGACATTTACAAGTATGAATAAAAATAAAAATGCTTCTATAGTTTATAAACCTTAGTTTATACTTTGTTCTGTCTTCTGTACATCATCTATTCATTTTCCCTGCAGATTTTCTATTAGGATATTTGTCTTTTTCATATTGATTTGTAAGACCATTTTGTGTATTAAGGATATTCTTTTGTTATTTGTGTTGAAAGTAATTTTTTTTAGCTTGTTCAATGTTTGACTTTAGTTATGGCATTTTGCTATTCAGAAGCTTAATAATTTGATGTAGTGAAATTTGTCGATTGTTTGTGTTAAGTTTGATGACATTTTCAGAATGACTTCTCACCAACAATATTTAAAAAATATACATTCTTGATTAGTTTTTTCCTTTTTCATTTAAATCTTCATTTGAAATATATTTTGACATGAAGAGCAAGGTAAGGATTCATCTTTTAACTTTTCAAAATCCAATTTTGAGAGTAGGAGGACATGTTGAGGGGGGAGGATGTGCCTGCCCTACATCTTGATTGCAGTCATGGTTTGTATGGGTGACATACAAATGTCGCAAGTCATAGAATTGTAAGCTTTAAGTGGGTGCAGTTTATTGTACATGAATTAGACTTCAAGAAAACGGATTTAAAAAAAAAACCAATTGTTCCTAGTGTCACTGATGGAGTAATTTTCAACAGCACTGCTTTGAAATGGCCCCCTTATCAAATCAAATTAGCATTCCTCCCTCTGCCCTGCCAATTTCCATTTTATGTAATGTTTATTTCTACCTTTTAATTACTATTACATTTTAATTTTGGATGGTCTAATTACTCTTTAAAAAATTACATTGGCTATTCTCCTATATTTATTCTCTAGAACTTTGAAGTTATTGTCTAAATTTCTGGGGGAAGAAAAGACCTTTGGTATTTTGCTAAAAAGTTAAATCTTTATATTTTTGGATATCTTAGCTTATTTATTTATTTATTAAAAAGTTTATTTAGAGAGAGAGAGAGAATGAGAATCCCAAGCAGGCTCTGCACTGACTTGGGGTTTGATCTCCTGAACCGTGAGATCATGACCTAAGCTGAAGTCAAAAGTCAGAAGCTTAACTGACCGAGCCACCCAGGCATCCCTCAGCACATTTAGGGTTTGAGTCTTCTGATCTAGAAATAAACTACTTATTAAAACCTTTATTTCCCTTGTAGAATTCTGAATTTTGCTTCATACAGATGTATATGTCTTATGTTTTATTCCTATTTATTTTAAGGCTCTGGTCAACAATTTTTTTCCCATGATATATTCCCTTATGTAATTTGTCTTTATCAAAACATTTGACAATTGGCCACTTCATTAAATTTTCTTATGTTCTAGTGAGTATTATGTTTATTCTCTTTAGATTTTCAGATATGTGATTACACTATCTGCAAATAGTTTTGCTCCCTCCTTTCCAGTATGTGGCTTTTGAGTCATGTTCATGTCTAGTTGCTTAGAAAAGCAATAGTGGCCATTCTTTGCCTTACTCAATTTACTTGAATTTGACTTACTTGAATTACTTGAACTTAGGGTTTCATTTTTCTATAAAAATAGGAATAATTCGTACTGCCAAAAGTAGAAATAAATCAGGAATGTATGTAGAATGGTATTGAATGTTTTGTGTAATATGTTTAGACCATCTTTTTTTCCTCCCTTTGACTTGTTATAAGGTGAATGATAACAAATTTCTTGAAACGAATTCCACTTGGCTATATTGTATTTAAGTGTAATACTTTATCTTATTAATATTTTAACTATTTTTGCATCAGTAATTTTAAGTGTAACTGGTCTAATTTTTTTTTGTATGCTTTGTTTTATCTTGGTTTAAGTAGGTGTTACTGTCTTAAAATAATCAGGGAGATGTTTTTCTTTTTCTTTGTTCTCTAACAATTCAAGTAGCACTACAAATATCTGTTCTTTGCAGGCTTGAATTTCTCATTGAAATGTTCTGGGCTTAATTTCTTCTGTGGCACCTTATCTAATTTGTATCTCTTTTGAATCAATTTGATATTTATATTTTCTTTGAAAATAATTTCACTTGTGTCTTCAAATTTATTAACATAGAGGTTTACAAAAGTGTTATTTTATATTTTTGGTTATTCCATGTATGACCACTCCTTTCTCATCCCTAATTATAATGTAGATTTATCTTTATTTTGTAAGGCATCATCCAGTGGTTTGGCTTATTTATTTACCATGTATATTTTTCCTTTAGTTTTTTTTCTTTTTTTACTTAAAACATTTTTAACGTTTATTTATTTTTGGGAAAGATGGAGGGGCCGAGAGGGAGACACAGAATCTGAAGCAGGCTCCAGGTTCCAGGCTGTCAGCACAGAGCCTGACGTGGGGCTTGAACTTGCACGAACTTATGAACCCTTGCAGCTTGACCTGAGCCAAAGTTGGTGCTTACCTGCCCGGGCCACCCACCTTGCCCTGTATTTTTCTATTTTTAATTTATCCATTTTGCTTTTACCTTTATTAATGAATTTATTTTACTTAAGTTTCCTTATTATTTGTTGCTCTCTGAAACAACCTGTGTGTCCTTAATCTGGAAAACTTGAAATATTCCAATGATATCTTTTAATTGAATTAAATTTTCATGTATATTCGGCATAGAAACTATGAGATAAAGGATGCCTATTTAAATTGGGTATGATGATTCTGTAGAGCTTTCTTGGTAACTATATATAATATAAAGATTAAAATTGTGGTAAGTCAGCTTAAAATGTCAAAGCAAAGGTTTGTTTTGTGTACAGGTCAAAAAATAATTTTGACTGACTTCTTAATAGACTCTAAGAAAAGTATTAGGTAGATTATGTTTTCCTCTTACCTTCTATGTGCTACTCCATTTTTTTAGTTTTTAGTTTTTGTATCTTTTTCATCATTGACCAATATTTAATAAACTCAGGTCAGCCTCCCTCTTGAACAAACCTTATCCTTGACCTCCTCTTCTGAACATCCTCTGGTTCCCAGACCCAACTCCTTTATGTATCAAAATATACGTGACTTAGGTCTTATTCTCTTGGTAATAGGCTCATCCCATAGCTAGATGATAGCTTGATCTGGTAAACTCACTAAGATATTAATATTTGGGGCTTCTGGGTGGCTCAGTTGGTTAAGCATCCAACTCTTGATTTAGACTCAGGTCATGATCTCACAGTCTGGCTTGGATTCTCTCTCTCTGCCCCTATCCTTCTCATGTTCGTTCTCTCTCTCTCCCCCCTTTCTCTCTCTCTCAAAATAAATAGCTTCAAACAAACAAACATTAGTACTTGACAATAGTTTGGAATATTACCTTCTTATAAACATTTGCATCTTAATAGAGAAATTTTGAAAATATAGTGTCTTGCCCCATAAAATTGGTGGCAGGGAGAGTGCTGGTATTTGAACAGTACAGGCATACTTAGTTTCATCACTTTGCAGACACTGTTTTTAACACACTGAAAGTTTGTAGAAATCTGTGTTGAGCAACTTGATTGACACCATTTTTCCAATAGTATTTGCTCACTTTTTGTCTCTGTGTCACATTATAGTACTTCTTGCAATATTTCAAACTTTATTATTATATTTGTTATGGTGACCTGTGATCAGTGATCTTTGCTGTTACTATTATAATTGTTTGGAGGGGTGCCATGAATGCCACCCACGTAAGATGGGGAACTTAAGTTATTGCCTGTTGTATGTTCTGACTGCCCCACTGACTGGCCGTTCCCTCATCTCTCTCCCTCTACTTGGGCCTCTGTCCTCCCCGAGACACAACAGTATTGAGATGATGCCAGTTAATAACTGTACAATAGCCTCTAAGCGTTGATATGAAAGGAAGAGTTGCATGTCTCACTTAAAATTTTTTTTTAACATTTATTCATTTTTGAGAGATGGAGAGAGAGCGTGAGTCTGAGAGGGCCAGAGAGAGAGGGAGACACAGAATCTGAAGCAGGCCCCAGGCTCTGATCGGTCAGCACAGAGTTGGATGCAGGGCTTGGACTTATAAACCATGAGATCATGACCTGAACTGAAGTTGGATGCCTAACCGACTGAGGTGGCCCTGCATGCCTCACTTTAAATCAAAAGCTAGAAATGGTTAAACTCCTTGAGGAAGTCATGTCAAAAGCCGAGATAGACTAAAAGCCAGGCATCTTGTGCTACTTACCCAAGTTCTGAACACAAAGGAAAAGTTCTTGAAGGAAATTAAAAGTGCTACTCCAGTGAACACATAAATGATAAGCAAAACAGACTTCTTTCTGATGGAGAAAGTTTTGGTGGATAGAAGATCTGGGTAGAAGATCAAGCCAGCTACAACATTTCCTTATGCAAAGCTGGTACAGAGCAAGGCCCTAATTCTCTTCAATTCTTTGAAGGCTGAGAAAGGTAAAGAAGAAAAGTTTGAAGCTAGCCGAGATAGGTCCACTAAGTTGCAGTCTCCAAAGTGTAAGGTAAAGCAGCAAGTACTGATGTACAAGTTGCAGCAAGTTACCCAGAAGATCTAGCTACAATAATTAATGAAGGTGGCGACACTAAACAACAGATTTTTAATGTAGGTTAAACAGCCTTTTATTGGAAGAAGATGCCATCTAGGACTTCCATAGCCAGAGAGGAGGAATCAATGCCTGACTTCAAAGCTACAAAGGACAGGATGGCTCTCTTTTTAGGGGCTAAGGCAGCTGGCGACTGTAAGTTGAAGCCAGTGCTCATTTACCATTCCCCAGGTACTACAGCCCTGAGGAACTGTGATCTGGGTGCCGGGATGGCTCAGTCAGTTGAGTGTCTGACTCTTGATTTTGGCTCAGGTCATGATCTCATGGTCATGAGATTGAGCACCATGTCAGAATCTGTGCTGAGTGTAGAACCTGCTTGAGATTCTCTCTTTCCCTTTCTCTCTGCCTGTCCCCCTGAAACAAATAAACATTTGATTAAAAAAAAAGGATTATGATAAATCTATTCTGTGCTCTGTTAACAACAAAGCCTGAGTGATAGCACATCTGTTTGTGAAATGGTTTACTGAATATTTTAAGCCCGCTATTGAGACCTACTGCTCAGAAAAAAAAAATTTCCTTTCAAAATATTACTGTTTATTGACAAGGCGTCTGGTCACCTAAGAGCCCTGCTGGCGATGTACAATGAGACTAATGATTTCATGCCTGTTAACACCATCTATTCGGCAGCCCATGGATCATGGAAGTCTTATTATTTAAGAAACACGTATCATAAAGATCTAGCTGCCATACATAGTGGCTCCTCTGATGGATCTGGGCAAAGTAAATTGGAAACCTGGAAAGCATTGACATGCCATTAAGAACATCTTAATGTGATTTATGGGAAGAGCTAAAAATATCAACATTAACGGGAGTTTGGAAGTTGATTCCAACCCTATTGGATGACTTTGAGGTGTTCAAGGCTCCAGTGGAGTTAGTACCTGCAGCTGTGGTGGAAACAGTGAGAGGACAAGGATCTCAGGTGGAGCCTGAAGGTGGGACTGAGCTGCCGCCATCTCAGGATAGAAGTTTGATGGATCAGCAGTTGCTTCTTATGCTGAGCAATCAAAGTGGTTTCTTAAGATGGAATCTACTCCTGATGAAGATGCAGTGAAGACTGTTGAAATGACAACAACGGATTGGAAATCTTATATAAACTTAGTTGCTAAGGCAGCAGCAGGGTTTGAGAAGATAGACTAATTTGAAAGAAGTTCTTCTGTGGGTAAAATGTTATCACACTGATTGCATGCTACAGGGAAATCATTCATGAAAGGAAGAGCCAATCAGCATGGCAAACTTCATTGTCTTATTTTAAGAAATTGCCACAGCCACCCCAACCTTCAGCCACCACCTGGTCAGTCAGCAACTATTAACATCAAGGCAAGAACTTCCACCATCAAGAATATTATCATTGACTGAAAGCCCAAATGGTGTTTAGCATATTTTTAGCAATAAATTGTTTTAAAATCAAGGTATGTACATTGTTTTTTTTTTAGATACAATGCTATTGCACTCTTCACAGACTACAGCATTGTGTAAATAAAACTTTTATATGTAGTGGGAAACCAAAAAAATTCATTTGACTTGCTTTTTTGTGATACTCGTTTTATTGCAATTGTCTGGAACTGAACTCACAACATCTCTGAGGAATGTCTGTTTGGAGAACTTCAAATGTAAAACCAACTCCATAGACAATACACAAATATGTATGAACTTCTCCCAAATCTAATTTTGTTAGAAGCACTTTACAAAACTACATTAAATTGTCTCATTTTTATTTGTAGGCTGGCGGAATGAAGGCAGGAACATTTGATCCTTACCCTTCCCATTCTGCTGACCCTTATGTGGCTAAATTGACAAGCCAGATTTCCAGCAAAGGTGCTAAGATTTTCCATCCACCAAGTGGACCAAAGAGCAGACCAATGGAAAGCATAATGACTTTGAATGTCAAAAGGTAGTAATTAATATGTTACACTTAGTCTATAAACCAAGAAAAATTATTTACTTTTAGATTCCTTCAAAATCATATCTTTTGGTTCATACATACTACAAGCAATGACGATCTGGCCATCTTTGGAAAGCTCAGCTCCTTTTACCTAGGAGCTCTCCCTCAGAAGTCTTTTCCCGTCTTCTAAATTTTCCAATTGAAAAAGCTTAATTTATTTGTACCAAAGTATTCTGTTCCTAATTTTTAAAGTAAATCGGTAGCACCTTATTATGAGTTGTTTGAGACTGTTTAGGTATTTATTGTTCAGTTAGCATTACATGTTAACATTGTTTCTCAAAGGGAGTTTTTTTTTTTCAAAAATTTATTTATTTTTGAAAGATAGAGACAGAGCACAAGTGGGGGAGGGGCAGAGAGAGAGGGAGACACAGGCTCCGGGCTCCGAGCTGTCAGTGCAGAACCTGATGCGGGGCTCAAACTCACAAACTGAGATGATGACCTGAGTTGAAGTCAGACACTTAACTGACTGAGCCACCCAGGTGCCCCATCAAAGGGAGTTTTTGATCTTTGTTAAATTATTATCTCTTTGTGGGCTTCAGGCTCTCAGTAATTGTGAGGAGTTTTAATGACACTTAAGACATCTCTCTTTAAGTTTGAAATAATCTTTCCTGAAATCTTCTAGGAAATATTTTGATTAGTAAAAAATGCTATTAATATCACATTATAATACTTTGAGTGAAATATATTATTAAAATATCTCAATTTTTCCCAAGTTTTGTGCCCTCTCAACACTGAAAAGAAGTTTTCAGGAGTTCTGAATATAAATTAGGAAAGGAGAATCCATTATTGTCTTTTGGTGTGTGTATAAGATCATGAATAAGTGGAAGCATTCATTTGATTACTTTTCTGTTTATTCACTGAAAAAGTTTTAATGCCAATTAGGCTAATTTACATACATCTGACTTCAGCATAATCATATAATGGATGAAGTAAAGGACACCAAATTTACCTTCTTTTCTAAAAACACATCTCAATACATCTGTATCACTTGTGGACAGGGATTATAATGCCAGTCTTATGATCCTATCCCCAAAATTATTTATTTATTTATATTTATATCATCATTATATAATTTGACTTGGCTACAGGTATAATATTCTGTGGCGGCTAGTTGGTGGAAATTGAAATATGTGGAAACTTTATTTCATGTCCTTTGGACTTCATCCTTTGTCAATCCACCTATAAGTACTCTGCTCAACTTGATCTATGTAATATAGAACAGAGAGTAGAATTATAATTTTCTTTACCACACTCCCCCTCAAATATATGGGATTCTTTTGGGGAGCAAAAGGGGCAGGTTCAGGTTTTTTGTGTGTTTTCTTCTATCCAGAGAACAGAACTGAGAAAGTTCTACAAATATATATGTTTAGAGAAAAGAAAAGAACTGATTGCTTTTTTAGAAAATGAGAAGTTTATTTTCTCTTAGTAATTTTGAATTTATTGAAGCTCGTTTTATATTATTACAATTATCCTAAATCAAGTTTTACCTTTTTTTAACCCTAATTTTAAAACTACTAAACCTCTAAATAATGATGTTTAAAATTGGTCCCATTAAACAATTTTCCGTTATTTATTTATTGACTGGCAGAGAAAGAGAGCAGGGGAGGAGCAGAGAGGAGGGCGGGGGAGAGAGAATCCCAAGCAGGCTCAGCACTGTTGGTGCAGAGCCCAACACGGAGTTCGAATTCACAAGCTGAACCATGAGATCATGGCTTGACCCGAAATCAAGAGTCGGATGATTAACCAACTGAGCCATCTAGGTGTCCCTCCAGTTTTTCCTTCTTAAACTACATTTCAAGTGAAGCTTTCTAATTTGGTGAGAGAGTTTGGTTTTGGATTGTTTTTTATTGCAAAACCTTTTTACAAGAATATACAGATATGTTTATGTGCACCTATAAAATGTGCATTTATTTTCCAATTTTAGGGCACTAAATTCGAAGAACTACAAGACTGCTTCATTACAGTCCTATTAGCATCTGGAAGACAAATAGCTTTCTAGGTCCTGGCTACCAGTAATTCATTATCAAGTGCTAATTATTTGAAAAACACATAAGATATAGAACAGGTATGTCAGGCAATTAAAAGATATTTAAACCTGCAACTCTAATATCCTTCCTTGTTTTAATACTATTTCTTAATGAATAAATAGTATTTGTTAATCATCTAGTATGTGATTGCTGATCTTTGCTTATATCTTTCTCAGGAAAATATAATGTTTACACGTTTTATAAAATCCTGAACTGTAGTCTATCATTTGAAAGCTTCTAATGTTAAAAAATTGCCAGCTTAGCGGGCAGATGTGGAGGTTGGGTCTGGAAGGGTAGAAAATGCACATTAAATTCTTACCTTGTGGTTCTTGGAGGTAATTGAAAATTGGACTGGTAGCTTATCCAAGCGTCCTAACCAATATACTGCATGTATTCATGTATGCACATTGAACACGTTTAAAGTGAGGCAAATGTCTCCATTTATGTGGTCCTTATACATTCTATTTATGGCCTGTGCAGAGCTTTATATTAGTCAATGGCAGCCCCAGGATGAGGTGGAGGGAGGGAGGATGGGAGTGCCCTTTTAGTTGAGTATCTTACCCAAGTACAAAGTTACACGATGGATGCAGCTTGTCTTCGGTGTCCTGTCATGTGCCTCTGTGGCTGTCCAAAGCTGCCTCTCCCCAAGCGTCCCGTCTTGGTCTTACTCTCTTGTTCCTGCATATCTCTTTTTCACCCACCCTACCACTGTAGGAAATACCTGTTGTTCTTAAAAGATATGATTTAAGTACATTACCGTAATTCATAGTGAGGTCTTTATCGACAGCCCTTATTCAGTTCGGGGTGGGGTGGTAGTTAAAAAGGGAGATTTACAATATCTATTAATGTACTGGGGAAGTTATTTTTGATCCATGGTGATTTCCTTAGTATTTGTCCCTTTTCCATTTGAGGCTTCTCAGAGCTGCCAATCAGAATGTCTAGTGGCTGCAACACCCTACTTTCCAACCCCCCACTGATTTTTTTCAGTAGGGGTCTATTTTAAAGGGATTGCGGATAGTACAGTGAATTTTTACTATTGTAAAATCTAAACACCATATAGATTTATTTTCACATCTCAAACTGTTTAGTTTTTTTTTTTTTTAAAGTATTTAAAAATCTTTATTTCCTACCCAAAGGACAGCATGGAATGAACATCTTAAAGACATTATCAAGGGCATAACGTGACTCAAAGGGAATACATTTGTCTTTAGGAATAGTTTTACCAGGTGCACATAGCTGAATACAATTCATATGTACTGATAAGTGTTATTAAATAAGCCTTATGAATATATGTGTTGAGATATTAGGTTTATATTTTCAGGTTTTATTAAAATATAAATAATTGCTCATTTTCACCTACGCCTTTGTTAGCTGTGATTTTTTTTTAATGTGCCTCTAATAGCCATGCACACTTCATATGATATTCACAGATGGGAATGCACGCCTTATGCAATATAGGAGGGTGTAAGAGGCAGTATAAGAATTAGCGGAGCTTATTTAGAATTTATACAAACGCATTGTGTCAGTTTACAGAAAAGCAAATGCAGAAACCAGTAACAGGAATAGTGAAGCATATTGAAAAACTAAGATTTTTAAATGATCAGTAATAGAGGAACACACACACACACACACACACACACACACACACACACACACACTTGATTTAAGGGGCATAAACTATGATGTCCACCAATTGTTTTGTTACAACTTATTGCCTCTTAATGCTGAAGATGCAACAATACAATATTAGGTAGTTTCTTGTAGAACTACTTTTTTCTCTGGACTCCGACCTGAAGGGTTAGGAGGTAGTGGGCACTGAGATCTTCTCTCTTGACAACTCAGGCATCTAGTTATCTTCCCTTCCATTTGGTGCCTGAATATGACTTGAGACGTTTTCTGCATCCACTTTCAGTGGATAATGGAAGAAACAGGCTTGCTCAGCAGCTGTTAGTCTCTGCTAGGAGCCATCCTACCACATCTGTCTAATGCTCATAATTGAAACAAGCATTCAGGTTGTTAACCTGATCGTGGAAGAAAGGCGTAATTTGAAGAGAGACCAACATGAAGCTCCAACAGGAAATAGAAAGTTAAATAGTAGTGTGAATTTTTGGAAATTTTATCTTGGTTCTTCAGAGTGCCTGCTCCTTTTGTATGTTAATATTGTGGAAGGTAGATTAAGAATAATAAATCAGGGTCAGTCTATGACAGGCTGTGTAGACTGGAGCAAATCACACAAATCTTGAGACCCTTTCTTCACTTGCCTTATCTGGCAGAATTACCATGAAGACCACATTTAAAATACCTTGTGAGCTATAAAAAATTATATGTAAAACTGAAAAAACTAGATTAGTCATTACCTGTCAAGTAATTTGTTGTAAATAATCTTCAAGGTAATTTGTTAATCTGAATTTTCATTAGTCATAACTGAAGATAGTCTTTTGTTTAAAATGCTAAAAATGAATTCGTAGCTAACACTTATATTGTGCTTACTGTGTGCCAGGTACCGTTCCATGTGCTTCACATATTAATAAGTTTATATTTACTAATCACTTACTCTTTATTTAACATGATGAAAAGGAAGCAGAGAAAAGTTAGGTAACTTGTCTAAAGTAGCACAACCAACCGTGACAAAGCCTGGTGGTCTGGCTGCTTTTAATTACCTGTTCCTATGTTTTGTCCCCAGGACACTTTCCCAATTTTCTACAAAAGTAATGATTCTTCCTAAATGGCTTCAAGTCACATTATTCATTTTTCAGCCCATATCAGAATGCGAGAGCAGGAGGCGGAAGTTACTCACCTGTAGGAAATCAAGTATAGAGAAGTTAGTTGACAAAGGAAGAAAATGGGGAAAACTTTTCCGTTTATTCCTCTGTACACCTTATCAAGGGGCACAGGTTGCAAGCCTATGGGAGATAGCTAGAGAAATGTATAGTTCCCAGATTTATATGTGATTTTTCAGAAAACATAGAGTGATACAGAATCATTCCACTTCAGTTAGGAAGAGACCTAAATCCTAGAGGACTGTGTTGATCTCAGTTTTGGTTAATCATTGGGAAGTTAGCAAGATAATGGAAGGCATAGGGTATTCTAGGAAGAGAAATGGTAAGTCAAAACACCATGACACTTTCATGAAATTACAAAATATTCAAGTTGGAGATGAAAGATGAGAAAATATGGCCTCCATTATACATTTAATTCATTCAGTCAACAAATACTTACTGAGTGCCTACAGAATGTGTCAAGCACTGTTAGGTGCTAAGAACCATAAACAAAATAGATATGATCTCATGGTACTTATAATCTCACAGAGGATATGGCGTTAATAAATATTATAAACATGAATTTAGAAGGTACTATTTGAATACATACCAGGGGAACCTACCTTCATCTCAAAGATCAAGCAAGGTTTTCTTAAGTAAGGAATAGATCTGAACATCTATAAGTTAGGGTTAGTAAAGTAAGATGATGATAAATGGTGGGAAATATTCCAAGTTATCTAAAGTAGATAAATCCCTCCCAGGCAAGTGCCATCCCGTGTCTTATTTAAATTTTTTCTTTTATGTTTTATTTATTTTTGAGAGAGAGATCATGAGTTGGAGAAGGGCAGAGAGAGAGAGACAGAGAGAGGGAGACACAGAATCGGAAGGAAGGCTCCAGGCTCTGAGCTGTCAGCACAGAGCCCAACACAGGGCTCAAACCCATGAACCATGAGATCATGAAGCCGAAGTCAGATGCTTACCTGACTGAACCACCCAGGTGCCCCAGCCTGTATCTTATTTTAAAATATGAAATAAATCTACGCTAGCTGGAATGAAAACAGCAAGGAGAGTGGTTAATAAAGTTAAAGTTCAGGAGCCTACTCCTGAAGCCAAGACTACACCGTATGTTACCTAACTTTAGAATAAAATAAAAAGTAAAAAAATAAGTAAACAGATCTCTGTTAAGCCAAGTTGGAGAAAAAAGGTTGTCTTAAATACTTAATATGAAAGAAGTCAGAAAAAGGTAAAAGGAACAAAATAGATGGGACAAATAGAAATCAAATACATAGATGCTAGTTAATTACAGTAAACATATTAATACATTAAATGTAAATAGCTCAACACTGCAATTTAAAGGCATAGATTGTCAGACTTGATAAAAAGACCCATTTATTTGCTTTCTGAAATAAAACCACCCTAATTGTAAACACACAGATAGGTTAAAAGTAAAAGGATGTACTTTGCTTTTTAGTTGGTTTTAGTTGGCAATGGTTTTAACACAAATATTCTATTACGTAATCATAAGTCTCACAGTTCTTTAATCAAAGTTCTATATTTAATGGATTCAATGCTCACCTTTAGTCCTTTTTTCAGTACCTGAAGTCATTGTGTGTTTGCTATTTATATAATTAAAAACATTTTTTAACTTATTTTTGAGAGAAGAAGTAGGGAAGGGACAGAGAGAGAGAGAGAGAGAGAGAGAGAGAGAGAGAGAGATTCCCAAGCAGGCTCTATGCTGTCAATGTGGAGCCCAACACAGGACTCAATATTATGAACTGTGAGATGATCATGACCTGAGCTGAAATCAAGAGTCACCCAAGCACTCCATGACATTTATATAATTTTATAATGAAATATGAGACAACAGTTTTTCACATTTATGTGCATCAATACTTTTTAAAATTAATTTTTTTTATTTGGATGTATTTGACACACGCTGTTACTTTAATTTTTTTTTAATGTTTTATTTATTTTGGGTACAGAGAGAGATAGAGCATGAGAGGGGGAGGGGCAGAGAGAGGGAGACAGAATCTGAAGCAGGCTCCAGGCTCTGAGCTTGCTGTCTGCACAGAGCATGACGCGGGGCTTGAACCCACAAAGGTGAGATCTGACCTTAGCCGAAGCCGGCCGCTCAACCGGCTGAGCCACCCAGGCGCCCCTTTTTTTATGTTTTTTTTTAATTTTTATTTTTTTTTTGTTACTTTAGTATCAGGTGTACAATGTAGTGATTTGACAAGTTTAAACATTATGCTACGTTCACCACTATCATCTGTCACCATACAATGCTATTACAATGCCATTGACTCTATTTGGTGTACTTTTTATTCCCGTGACTTACTCATTCCATAACTGGAAGCCTCTGTGTTTCATTCCTCTTCACCCATTTTGCCCCTTCCCCTATATTTCCCTGCTCTTCTGGCAACCATCAATTTGTTCTCTGCTTATAGGTCTGATTCTGCTTTTTTTTTTTTTTTACTCATTTTTTTAAGACTCCATATATCAGTGAAATCATATGGTATTTGCCTCAGTTTGACACATACGCACACTCATATAATATGTATATATTATATATATACTTGAGTTACTATAATAACTTCTAGGTCCATCTGTGTTACAACATTCATCTACCAGTGGATTCTTAGGTTGCTTCCATTCCTTTCCATTATTAAGTTCCTTCTATTGTAATTAGAGAGACAATGAGTATATGAGTGCATCTATTTTTCAAATTAATGTTTTTATTTTCTTTGAGTAAATACCCAGTAGTGGTATTATTGGATTGTGTGTTATTTCTATTTTTAAATTTCTGAGGAACCTCCATACTGTTTTCCACAGTGACTGCACTGGTTGACATTCCCTCCAACAGTGTACAAGAGTTCCTTTTTCTCCACATTCTTGTCAACACTTGTTTCTTGCCTTTTTGATTTTAGCCATTCCTTCACGTGTGGGGTGATATCTCATTGTGGTTTTGACTTGAATTTCCCTCATGATTAGTGATGTTGAATGTCTTTTCATGTGCCTGTTGACCAGCTGTATGTTTTTGGAAGAGTAACTATTCAGGTCCCTCTGTCTAGTTTTTAAATAAAGTTGTTTGGGGATTTTTGTTTGTTTTCTTTCTTTCTTTTTTTTTTTTGGTGTTTAGGTATATAAGGTCTTTATATATTTTGGATATTAGCTGCTTATCAGATATATCATTTGTGAATATTTTCTCCCATTCAGTAGGTTGGTTGCCTTTTTGTTTTACTGATGGTTTCCTTTGCTGTGAAAAAAGCTTTTTATTTTGATGTAGTTCCAGTAGTTTATTTTTGCTTTTGCTTTCTGTGCCTTAGGAAACATATCTAGAAAAATGTTGCTGCCTCCAATGTCAGAGAAATTATTGCTTGTATTCTCTTCTAGGATTTTTATGGTTTAAGGTCTCACATTTAGGCCTTTAGTCCCTTTTGAATTTATTTTTGTGTATGGTGTTAGAAAGTGGTCCAGTTTCTTTCCTTCACATATAGCTGTTTAGTTTTCTCAGTACCATTTATTGAAGAGAGTGTCTTTTCCCATTTTGTATTTTTGTCTCCTTTGTCATAGATTGACAATATAATTGTGGGTTTCTAGGCTCTCTACACTGTTCTTTTTCTTTTTAGTTTTTAATGTTTTTATTTTTGAGAGAGAGAGCACAATGAGAGAGGGACAGAGAGAGACAGAGACACAGAATCGGAAGCAGGCTCAAGGCTCTAAGCTGTCTGCACAGAGCCTGATGTGGGGCTCAAACTAATGAGTCACAAGATCATGACCTGAGCCAAAGTCGGATGCTTGACCAACTGAGCCACCCAGGCCTCCCTCACCTGTGTTTTTGAGGTGGAGAGGGAACATAAACTTGCTATTCTCAAGTCCCTATGATCTGGAAAGCATTCCCCCAGCTCCCCCATGGTTTTGGGGAGTTCTAGAATTGTCTGTTTTATATGCTAGTTGCTCTTTTAAACTGCATTTTGTCGTTGTTGTTATTGTTGTTTTTCTGTGCCCATGGACAGGAATCGGCTCCCAGTCCCTCAGCACTGTCCCTCTCCACTGCAGTTTGCGGTTTGAGCCTTGGGACGGGAGTCCCTTTGTTGCCATGTCTCTGTTTCTCTTGCTGTTCTCTACTACCATTCTATCTTCTGTCGTGCAGAAGCTGTTTAGTTGACCCTCAGTTTTTGTTCAGGAGGAACTATTCTTAAATAGGTGTAAGTTGGTGCGTACGATGAAGGATGTGAGTTCAGGGTCTTGCTGTGTCACAGTCTTGGCCCGGAACCATCCTCATTATGTTTGGTTTTTAGGATTTAGTCATCAGTTTTTCATGGTATATATTTATGATATGACTATGAAAAATTTCTACTGATTTCATAATTGCAAAATATAAAAGTAAAAATTTGCAAAAATGTACACTATGTAAACACTAAAGACAATGGGAGGGCCTCTATTAATATCAGTCAAAGGTATTAGAATGAGGAGAATCACCAGGGATGATTGGGCTCACTTTGTGATAATAAAAGGATTAACTCACTAACAGGACATGATTGTCTTGAAATTGTACACTTAAAAGAGCTTGAAAACATCTGAAATAAAAAGTGATAGAATGGGCAAACCTACTTCTCTATTTTCCTATAGTAATTGTTAGAACAAGTAGAAGAGCAGTAAGGATACGGATTTGATCAACACTGTCAACCCCTTTTCCTTGGTGGACATTTATAGAACACTTCTCCCAACAACAGCAGAGTATACACTATTTTCAAGTTAATATGAAACACTAGCCAATAAACTATATTCTTTGCCATAAGTAAGTTTTGATAAACTTAAAAAGATAAATTGTACTGAATATATTCTTTGATCGCAATAGAATTAAATTAAAAGTCAGTAACAGAAAAAACCTGAAAATCTCCAGAGTTGGAAGTTTAGCAATTCACTTCTAAATATTCCACTAAGTCAAAGAATAAAAATCATAAGGGAAAGAGAAAATATTTTAAATTGAATGAAATCAAAATTATATTAAAATTTGTGTGATGCACCTAAAGCAGTGGTTGAAGGGAAAGTTGTAGCTTTAAATGTGTATAGTAGAGAAAAATAACATTTCCAAACCAATAACATGACCTTTCACTTTAAGAAATTAGGGAAAGAGCAAATTGAGCCCAAGAATAGAAAAGGAAATTCCTAAAACAAGAACAGAAATCACTGGATTAAAAATAGCAAAATTAATAGAGGAAGATGAATAAAACAAAAAGCTGATTTTTGAAAAAGGCAATAAACTCAATTGAACTCTAGATAAACTTCCAGGAAAAAAGGAGCATCCCTAAATTACTATGTTAAGAATTTAAAATGGGATACTTACTATAGGTTTCTTGACATTAAAATAATAATACAGAGTATTTTGACCAACTTTATGCCAGTGCATCTGAGAATGTATATGAAATGTACAAATTTCTCAGAACATACAAAGGATCCAAACTGACTAAAGAAGAGAGAGAAAATCTCAGTAGTTTTATATCCACTAATGGAGTTGTTTTGTAATGTAAAACCTTCCCATTTATAATACTCCAGGCTCTTTGGTGAATTCTATTATGTACTTAAAGAAGAAATAATATCAATAACCAATCCTATACTAATCCTTTTAGAAAATGGAGGAAAAGGGAATGTTTCCCAATACATTTTATAAAGCCAGATTTTCCTATTACCAAAACCAGGTAAAGACATTAAAGAAAATAACAGAGACTAATATTCTTCTGAATATAGAGGGAGAAATTCCTTTTTTTAAAAAGTAGTTTGTCAATTTAGTTTCCATACAACACCCAATGCTCTTCCCCACAAGTGCCCGCCTACATCATCACCACCTCTTTTCCCCCCTCCTTGTTCAACCCTCAGTTCGTTTTCAGTATTCAATAGTCTCTCAAGTTTTGTGTCGAGAGGGAGAAATTCTTAACAAAATATTATCAAATTGAATCAAGGAGTATATATTAAAAGTATATATATATAACTTAGTGGAGTTTATCGCAGGAATGCAAGGTTGGTGTAATGTTTCAAAATTAACTGATGTAATTGCCATATTTACAGTTTAAAGGGAGGGGGATATCACGTGATTACTTCAGTAAATGCAGAAAAAGCATTTGACAAAATTCGACAAATTTGTATAGCAATCAGTCTTAGAAGCTAAAGATAGTGTCTCCTTTGGAGACTTTCCTGTATAATAAAGGTAATGTTTCCATCAAAAGCAAAGGGCAGACATGCTTACTGAACTCATAAAAGATTTGGTTTCCCAAAGCTCAGAGTTCTCTCCTGTACTGCTGTGTGATCCTTTTCATGTTGCCTATAGGAATTGGGGCTTGGAGAATCAATGCAAAAGTGCTGATGTTCTGGCTACTGCTATTTCTGTAACAAATTGTCTTTATCTCTGACCCAGAACTCATTGTGTTTTCTACTGGAACCCATGAAACTGTGTCAGACTAACATTAGCTTATAAGTTCAGTAAAATCTCCAGGCTGCTCACAGTTCTTGACAATATAAAAATATACACCTAATTCCAGTTTCTAACTAAAAATTACCCTAATCAATTACAAGGTAATTATAAACCTATAAAAAGTGAATTTACAATAATTTTGTGGAGAAAAAAGTACTGGACAAAGGATTTTGAAACATTGATTTTAGAATTTATTTACATATCTTGGATGGAAGCAGTTGATACAGTTGACTTGGAATTCCTGGGGAAAAAAAAAGAATTTTTTAAGGTGGGAGTGCCAAGTATATTTCAGAAAACAAAATAAAAAATGCTGCTTCCTGCCTAAGTTGCTTTGTGCATAACCAATATATAGAAATAATATAAATAAAATAACAACATGATTTCTATCAAAAGATCAAAATTCCTAAATAATGCCATTCTATAATAAATTGGATACAAGTCTAAATTGTATTTATTTTAAAAGTTTCCTTCTTATTGCCATACTCTGGCTAGTGTCCAATAGGTGAAGAAAATCTTATACACATCTCTACTAATCCACCACATACATACCTTTCAAATCAGGAGCCAAAGGCCTACTCCTAGGACCAGAGGTGTCTGCATAAATATCATAGTTTTCAAAATGGAATTTTTCTCTCCTTGAAATATAACTCATTTTTGATAGGTCACTCTGTTGACTACAGATTTTTTCACTTAGATTTAAATATTCTTTTTGAAGATTCCGCATCTCAAATTCCAAGGTATCCCTTTCATTTTCTATACTTCTTAAATAGTTTTCTAAAAGTATTTTGTCTTCGGCAAGTCTACTGATGCTATTTTCAAATTTTATATTTTCTTGACTATGCTTTTTTAGTTCTTCTTTTAGAATCTGATTATCTGTTTTAATTTCCATTACCATTTTTGATAACATTTCACATTCATTGCCCATTTCTGACAAACTGTTCTTATAGATACTTGCTTCTGATTTTGCATTTTGAATTTCTTTCAGAAAATTCTCTTCTGCAGTAGATTGGTATTTTTGAATATTTTCAATTTCTCTTTCCATCATTTGTCTAGCAGCAATAGATTCTTGTAATGTTGTTTCAAGATTAAGTTTTTCATTTTTAACTGTTTCTATTATTTGAAGAAGTGTCTCTTGTTCAGTTTTTGCCAATATTTCTTTTTCTTTTAGCTGCATTATTTCTAGTTGGTTTTCCTTCAGTTCGTTTTCAAGTGAGCTTCTTTCCTTTAGAAGCTGGTGTGTCTTTTTCTCTAGCATTTCCTTTTCATCTTGTATCAATAGAATATTTGTTTTCATTGAATCCATTTCTATACTCATTCGATTATTTTCATTATTGACAATGGCCATATCATTTTGAGTTTTGTGTTCCTTACTTTTTAGTTGATCTAATGTTTCTATCATTTGTTGCTTCTCCAAAGAAAGTTGATTGTTTTTTTCCTCTAGAGCTTTATTTTGTCCTATTAGTACATTATATTTACTAATTATTTTTTTCAATTCTTTAAGACATTCTTTACCATCTTCCTCCTTTTTAATTAATTTGGACTGAATAGTGTTCTTTTCTTCAACCAGATTCTTAAGTTGCTTTTCATATATTTCAATTTTCTGTATTAGAGATTGTGTGGTAATGACAAGAGGTTTTATTTTCATCTTGAGGGTCATGTTTTTATTCTCCAGTTCTGTTACTTTTTTTTGTATCTGCATAGATTCTTTTAGGTAATTCTGTAAGTACTGTATTTTTGCAACACACTGCTCAGTAACAGAATTGACTTTGGATGTTTTCTCATTTTCAAATTTTTTTGGTCCTTGTTTTATCACTAATGATTGTGTTTCTTTGTCTTTCATTTCATATTTTGTTGGGTCAAAGAATGACAGTGTATGTCTTGGAGCTCTGGAATGGAATTTTAAGTCTGTAATATTCTTGCCAGTGATAGGAATTTCTTTACTGTTTTTCTCGTTTCTCTTTCCCCTGTGTATTTCACTTTTAGATAATTTTTTACATCTCCTGCAAAAATTCACATGGAATTTTGACACTGTTTCCCTGAGTGGGAGTAATTTGTTTACTAATGCCTCTAATTCTGAAATTCTTTTTGATTTCATATCTTCATTTAAGTTACTTTCTATATTTTGTTCCTTAGTAAAGTTAATTTTTTCTTTGTGAATTGGAGACAGGTCATATTTATCATTGCTTGGAACATTTCTATCAGTTTTTAAAGTTTGAAGTTCATTTGTAAGTGTCAGTTCTCTATCATGCGACTTTTGTAGCTCTTCTTTCATTTGTTTGATAGAATGGCAGATATCATCTAAATTTTCACAAAATCCATGCTTGAGAAAAGGCTCAGTAATTTTGGATTTATCCAGAATTACTGTATCAGCTTGAGATATCACATTTTGAGGTGCGTTAGGTAGAAAATTATAAATATTACTATAATTCTTCAACATGTCAGAATTTTCTGAAGGGTTCATAATTATGTTTGAAGGTGACTTGTCCGTTGAAGTTTTCAGAGTTAATAGGTCCTTGAAATTTATCTGGGATGTCATATCTACACCTTGAGAGAGACTGTTAACAGTATCACTGTTGAATTTTTTGTCCATTGAATGAATAGTGTTAGATTTCTGAAAATGATGAATTTTCTCAGAAGAAAGGATCTCTTCTTGATTCTCTATAGGCTAGTGACAATAAAAAGCACACTATGAATGTACTATCATTTGCCACATGACTAGCAAATCAAGAAAATATTTTATGGAGGATTTGCTTTTATGACCAAATGAGCATTTTATCCATTTCTACAGCAAAGACGTCTAACAGATATGATTAATTTTCTCCAGTAAAATCTAGCAGTTACTTTGGGGTCTATAACTCTAGTCATCACAATTTGCTCATAAGTTGCACTTATTCCCTCAGAGGGTGACATACATAGGCCAACCCCTCAATTTCAGAAATAAAAATTTAGAATCCCTCAACAGACCATCGTAGATAGCTGGGGAAGATAGAAACAACAGGTCAAATGCAGCAGGTAGTTTAAAGGAAAGGAGTGTTTATACTTCTGGGCTGTTTGTCAACCTTTGCATTCCTATTTTGGATGATTCTAGGGTTGTGACTATTCTAGAAATGTGAGTTCTAATCAGTGTAGACAGAATGACTCTGGTTCCAAACTGTTTCTAGGGAATTCACTTCAGGGCTAGGTCAATCCTAAAAGTAGAAAAATTCCTAAGTGGCTATACAGGCCAAAAAAAATCCTGCCTTGTATTTCAGTTTACTTGGGAATCTTTTAGGTATTCCTCTGACAGTCCATTTGCCCTACAAAGAAGGTGAGGATGGAAAGGTAAAGATAAACTGGTTGTAGTAACCATTTTGAAGTACCTAAATATAGACATAGTTTTGTGCAGAATAACATACCAAAGCTTTTTCAAGGCGTGTTCCAAATACTAGATTTTTTTCTGAGCTAAATTGTGGGTTTTCTACTTCAATAATACTTTTGTTCAGGATTTCACTGATTTCGGACTGTACCTTTAAAAGATAAATTGATAATGTTAGAATTTGATTTCAGATTTATAAGCTTGTGAATATATAGGAATAATGGATACTATGATACCTTTAAATTTCCTGCATATAAAAATTTTTTCCATCATAGAGAATATGAAATAAATTACTAGAGTCTCTATTCTTAAAGGAATTTAAAGAAAATTATGCTTTTCACTATATGATAATATATTCAGAAAAACTTAATTTAGTAAAGCAATAAAATTTTATGAACTATATTCAAGTAATTTTGGATGCTTGATTTTTACATTGTTGAATAAAGCAGAGACTTTTGATCTCTGTCATCATAATAGAATGTATTCTGTCACTCAGGAGGAGTTTATCTTCTCTTTCCGTTTCCTTGCAGTTGCTTTTAGTACAAGAATATTAGGATGAAGTTTATATTAGGTCTTCAGTGAATATGTGTTGTGGTAAGTGCCACCAATATCCATACCCTGTCCTTCTGAAATACTATCCCTTACTTGCTCTGGATAAAGTCCACGTGCCTTTGGTGATCCCATTTCAAGCTGCATGTGACTGAGAGCTGACTAGTCAGAACACTGCCTCCCTTTGAACAGTGATTGGCTTAAGCATTGCTTATGACCCAATCTGGGGCAGTCAGATTCAGGCCAAGAACGGCAGGATAAACTAAGAGAGGAAAGTATCATCTCTTTTGACTGGCATCTGTAAGGATAAAAGCCTCGAGCTTCTAGTAGCCCTTTTGCTTCCACATGGAGTCTGAAAATCCATTACAGTGGCAAGCAGAACCAAAATAAGGAGTGAGAATTGTTCCTAAGATGGCTTAAGCCATCCTCTGGTGAACTGTTCCTAGGTTTTCAGTTATGTGTGCTAATAAAGTACACTTTTTCCCTAAGTCAGGTTTGTTAGATTTCCCCTATTACTCATAATGAGAGTTCCTATTTGTAGACTATGTCTAGGTAGCACTTTAAATATATGTTTTAAAAAGCCAGTGCTATTTCTTTTTTGGCTCATACCAAAGTTCAACTGTAACAGAGGTAGTTTCCCCCAAACAAATTTTGAGCCTGGAATATATTGTGATCTTATTTTATTATATTCTAACATAAACTAATCATTAGCTTAGAAATGTGGGGTGGTATCTTTGGTGTGACTGTTTCTTATATTGAGATTAAATGAAACATACCATGGTAACATTCTGCAAAGTCTGTATTCGGAGAGCCTGAAATGATTCCAGTTGATGCTGAAGGACCTAAAATAAAATTAAACATGGTATGAAATTGATCAATTTTGAAACTTATATTATTTTTCTTCATAACTATCCTCCAAAGTTGCTTGTTGCCAGAAAGGATCACACGAGAGTCAGAGGACTCACATTCTTAGTCATTTTGTAATTCTCCAATCCGTTTTCATGAAGATTTTTGTAGAAGGACCCATGTGCATTCAGGAAGTATTGATTTTGAAAAAGATCAGCCTTTACATAGGTATTTGGAGAGAATAAGATGACATGAAAATGAACTTACTTTCAATGCTGATTGTGGTTGGATTTGATTTTCTGATTCTGATATGCAGCCATATTCTAAAAAATAAAATTGAGAAACCATGTGATCTAATTCTTAAGTTTTATTTAAAAATACCTGCAATACAAAGTATCCTAACTTTCCTGGATAGTGAGACAGAAATAATGAAAGGTTTGATGTTCACCTTAGGAAGAACCCAATATTAGTCACAAAATGAAGCCAAATAATTTTTACTTGACTCAAAATACCTTCCTGAGGTTGTAATAGTGGTTTTCTTTTTATAAGAGGCCATTAATGTGTAATGCCAATCTTGAAACTCTCAAAAACACAAATATCTGTGTTTCTACAATATACACTGAAAAAAGAACCTACCTAAACTAATGATCCTGTTATGGGAGACTTTTGACAAAGTACTGTGTAGGTCTCTATGAAATGGTCATGTGATATTTTTCCTGCTTACCATGGAAAACAAATTGGATTAACAGAGCATAATGTTTGTCATGCTTTTAAGCAAAGTACTATAAAGATCTTTGTGTACCTTCCTAGAAAATAGATTGTACATCTGTAACAGGAGAGACTATAAACTGCAGATTTTTTGACATACATCCCTCTTTCTCCAAATAGGCTTTTAGCTTGCTTTGTAAATTTTTATTAAAAGACTTTAAAAAGCAGTAAGTGTCCAAAATGAAATGAGAATTATGATAGAATTCTCCTCTAGGCTGACAGTTTCTGCCCTAAGAGAAAGTGTTAAAGAGGTCAGCACATCTTTCCTTTGGAATGACAGTCTACCAGATGTTATAGGAGCTGGTTGCAAAGTGTAGGCACCTCTCTTATCTGCCATCTGGCCCTCATCCCAGAGAGATCGACTCTGCTTCAGAGCCTGGAGCCATCTGGCCAATTAAAGACTCCCACCCAGCGAATCCATCTGGATATTCCTCAAATTTGCATCTTACTAGGAAAAAAATAGTAGTTTGAAATGTTCATCTCAGAGATTAGAAAAATAATTCAGATGAGGTCTGGACTAGTGAAGCAAGTCATCCCAAGTTTTTTCATATTGAAGGACAAGTTCTAATGAACTCAAATAGATAAAAATGTGAATCCCATCACCCAGAATTAACCATTATGAATTTTAGGTACTCTCCTTTCAGTGAGCTCTCTATGTATATATGCAGTAGAAAGGAAATGATTTTAGAACAGTGGGATCATATTATACATGTTACGTTTGATAAATGATTTTGCATTTGTTTATTTTAATAGAATAAAGAAAACTGCAAATAGTTGAAGTTATCACTAATGTTCAGATTTTTTTCACTACCTAAAATATTATTTCCTATAAGATCCCTCTGAGCTAATGAAAATATATCATGATGACTGAGCAATTGGCATTTTTATTTTTTTAATGACCTGCATTTCCATTGTATTCAGTATTGATTTACTTCCTGCCAAGAAAGGAAGTATATGATGAGAAAATTAACATTATGCTTGCTCTCACATTTGCTTCCTACTTTTAATGATATTTGCTCATTATATTATTTTCACACTGTGATGTTTTATGATGTTTTACATTGTTATATGACTATAATTCTCATAGAGCTATTTAAACACAAAGACAGGACATTATTATTGTAAATATTTTCAGCCTTCAACTTTGTTCTTGATGTATTTATTGTCCAAAATTCCATCTCCTTTTTGCATCAGCAAGACCGGCCTCCCTTTTCTGCATAGATTTCCTTTGTCTCAATTAGGAGGACTTGTAAATTCAAGGCAAAGTACAGGATTTCTTTTGCTAAAACCAAGTAAGAAACACTGGGTCAAAAGAAATTTAAAGACTTACTCAAGGGATATAGCTAATGTAAGAGTTTAAAAAAAAAAACCATGGGATTTATATACTGGTTCTACATATATTTGCTTCCCTCCATCTCTTCCTTCTTTTTCGACCATATGATTGCAGTTACCATGATGCTTCTGTTCATGTAGCTCAGTGCAAACTGAGCAACCCTGCTCAGGATTTCTGTTTTCTTTGACGTATTATAGATGTTTCCTCTTGACATCCTTCCCAGGGCCCATGGGTCTGTTCCTCTGATACAGTTTCAGGGCCAGTGTGTTTCCTATCCATTTTCTATAGCCTAAAAATTAGATGAGGAGGTCTGGGGTAAGAGAGATTGTTTGGAGCTGTGTGAAGCCTCTGTTGGAGGATATGATCTCTGCTGTTTTGTTGTTATTCTCTGTTAGAAATCTAGAGGAAATAAATCCTATTACCCTAAGGAGATATCTCTTGATTGGCATTATTCCCTCGATTCAGTATAGAGTCCTGGAACTAGGACTGCGACATGAGATTGTTACATTGTTCACTACACAAGAGGCCCTGGCCAGAAGGTATATGTGGGCTGAAGTGTGTCCCATGTTCCAGTATAGTCAGCTCACCAGTACCCTTTGTGGGTTTGCATCTACCTAGAGTTCGGTAGACCTTTTCTCATCCACACAGAGGTGCCCCCTGAGCTTAGTGGCAGCCCTACTCGTAACTTCTTTCTTCGGAACAAAGTAAGCCTCTGTTGATCAGTGTCCTGGTTTATTCATCTATCTTCCTAGCTGCTTCTCTCTACCCACCAAACCCCAATCAGCAGAAAGGAAGACATAGGTATTTCTTCCTTTTGTATTCATATTTGGAGTGGGAGATACATTAATGAATATTTTCAGGATTTGACTTGTTTTATTACTTCTAAAAGTCCGAAGCAGTGTTAGAAGGTAGTCTGCACTTTGCCTTGCCAGAATCTTCTGTTTTTATCTTTGGCCTCTATTTTTAAATTTCCTTCTTTAGGTGCTGCTGGTGAAGTTTTTTCTGGTTTTCTATTTTGTTGTTTATTGTTCTTTCGTTTGGTACTGGAGGAAGAGGTCTGAAATCTTCCTTGGCTCTAAAATCTCTTTGTGAAAGTCTAGAATAATTTTTATAAGTTAGTGATTTAGCTTTTTTGTTTTACATTTAGTGATTCATTCCTTCAACAACATCATTCATTGAAGTATTAAGTGTCCAATGTGTGGTATTCCTTATTGTAGGTAAGTACTAGGGACACAGCAATGAATAAGACAACCAAGGCTCCTGTGGTCATGGTGCTTCCATTCTGGAGAATGAACAGGAAAAACAAAGAAACAAACAAGATACTTACATATAAGGATAAATAGCACAAAATGGATAGGCTAATGTGACAGGGAGGATGGGGACAGCAGTGGAGAGAGTGGTTAGCAGTGGCCTGTTTGACATGAGACTTTAGCCAAGATTCCTATAAGATAAGAAGAGGCCGGGGCGCCTGGGTGGCTCAGTCAGTTAAGCCTCCAACTTCGGCTCAGGTCAGATCTCACGTTCGTGGGTTGGAGCCCCGCATCAGGCTCTGTGCTGACAGTTAGCTCAGAACCTGGAGCCTGCTTCCAGTTCTGTGTCTCCTTTTCTCTCTGCCCCTCCCCTCTCATGCTCTGTCTCTCTCTCTCAAAAATAAATAAAACATTTAAAAAAAATTAAAAAAAAAAAAAAGAAGAAGAGGCCAACTATGTGAACATCTCCAGGAAGAGATTCAGAGTAGAGGACATGGCAAGGTCCTGAAGCAGAATACATTTATCTGTGTTTGCAGAACAGAAAGAAAGTCAGTATGGCCTCAGCTTGATGAGCAGATAGATAGAAGCTTGATATGATTAAAGGTGAGAGAGGGAGACAGGGCTAGATTATGTAGGAACTTGTGGGCCAACCTGAGGGGCTTGCTTTTATTTTAAGTGAAATGGGAAGGTTTGAAGGATTTCAATCATAAGGATGATTTGATCTGAAAAGAAACATTTATAGGTCACTCTACTGCATGATAATGGGTTATAACATGGCAATTGCAGGGCTATTGCAGTAATCCAAGTGAGAGACAAAAGTATCTTAGATTAGAATGGCAGAGGGGAAGATGGAGAAAAATAGGTTGATTTAGAATAGGTTCTGGGGATAAAGCCAGCAGTATTACTAGGGGATTAAGTGTAGCCAGAAGAGAGGAAGGAACTCCTGGGTTTTTTGTGAAAGCAGATGGATGATGAATGATGGTGTTATTTACTAAAATAGAAAAGAATGGAGTAGGAAAATTTTTTAGGGAAACTTTTTAGATATGTTAAAGTTAAGTTTTCTATTAGAAATCAAAGTGGACTTCAGCAGGCCGTGGGATATTCCTGTCTCTGGTTCAGGGGAATTGTTATGAACACTATTGGAAAATACGGATGTCACTACTGGCCTTGACAGGGGCAGTTTCTGTGCAGTGATAGGCACAAATGCCCAAATGAAGTGGCTAGAGAGAATGGAATATAAAAGTTTGTGGGCATTGAGTATAGGCAACTGTTTTTGCATTTCGTTGTGGAAAGAAATAGAGTGCATAGTGGTATAAGGTGCATGCATATTAGAAGTGATATGAAGGTCAGGAAGAATTTTTAAATCATTGGAGATTTTAACATGCTTGCTTGCTGCTGGAACCATGTAGTAGAAAGGGAAAAGAATAATTCTGGAGAATGAGGGAGGCTAATTGCAGAAACTGAGTACTTGAGAATTCCAGGAGAGCTTTGATAAAGAGGAAATGAGCTTTGATTGAGCAGGGACAATTCTTCCATTGAAACTGGGAACAGCAAGAACAGGAGCAGGAAGATGGTGCTAGAGTAGGAGGACCTAGACTCACTTTGTCCCACAAATACAAGTAGGTAATTATCAAATCATCTTAAACACCCCAGAAATCAACTTGAAGACTGACAGAAAAAAACTCCTTAACTAAAGGGAGAGAAGAGGCCACACTGAAGATGATAGGAAGTGTGGAAATGTGGTTTAGGGGAGAAACAGATCATGGCTGCTGTGCAAGGGAAGGAGACATGGCCGCTAAGAAGGGGGGAGAGGAATACAGGGGAATTCACAAGAAGAATGTTTCTTCAAAGCCAATTGCTTAGAAAATGAGAGGGACTGAATTCCATGAGTTCTTGCAACCAGTGGGGTTTAAGGCCTGGAGTTTTAAAGGTCAGCAGGCTTGACCGGGATAGAGCCCAGAGAGCACTGTGCTACATCTACAGGGGAGACAGGCAAACAACCAGGGGTCAATGTGGAAATAGCAATCTGAAGAGCATGTGGGGCACACAGTCAGGCTATTTGCTTTTTTCAGAGCACATACCTGAGGGGCAGCATTCACAGATACCTCTTCAGGAAGAAAGGAGTTGGCCAGTGCCATTTCTACCCCCTCCTACCCTTCAGCATAAACACAGAATGACCTGCAAGAAGCAGTGTAGTGCAGACATTAGCTGCCTGACTTGCTCACACCAAGTATCACCCTCCGTGCACTTCAGTGGAACTTATATTCTCAAACATGCTTGCCTCAGTCCCAGTGCAGCAGACCCCTCCCCCAGAAGATCAGCACAAAACCCTGTCCACACCATGTCTCTTGACCAGAGAGTTTTGCAGGGTCTCAGTTCTGGTGGAGGTGGTGACAGGTCTCATTTCACAAGCAGACCAGAGCATACCTGTCAGCTAAAACTCACCACATTCAGGCCAGGGACCAAACATTGCTCACAACACACAAGGAAAGCCTCTGCAGATCGACTGGCCTGAAGGATAGAGAAGTCAGAACATGAGCAGAGTGCGTGCAGGACACACCAGAGACACTCCCTGAAGTTCCAGGTCTTGGGCACTATATAACCTCTTCTTCTTAAGGCCATTATTTTCAGGAGCAGGAGACTTAACTGGTTTTTCTAACACAGAGAAGAAGGCAAGAGCCTTAGATAAAATGCAAAGATGGAGGATTTATCCCAAATGAAAGAACAAGATAAGGCCAAGGCCAGAGATCTTAATGAAGCAGATGTAAGTAATATGCCTTATAGGGAATATAAAGCAATGATCATAAGGATACTCACTGGGCTTGAGAGTAGAATAGAAGACATCAACAAGATGCTTACCACAGAGACAAAAGAGTTAAAAAAAGAATCAGAGATGAAGAGTGCAATAAGCAAAATTAGAAACACTTTCGAAGCAATGAACAGCAGATTGGAAGAAGTAGAGGAATGAATTAATGACTTAGAGTAATACAAAGGAATCAAGCTGCACAAAAGAGAGGAAAAAGAACTGTGCAAAATGAGAATAGACTTAGAGAACCCAGTGACTCCACCAAATGTAATAACATTTATATTATAGGAGTCCCAGAAGAAGAGCAAGCAAAGGGACAGAACATTTATTTGAAGAAATACTAGCTAAAAACTTCCCTAATCCAGAAGGCACAGAGAACTCACATCAAAATCAACAAAAGCAGGCCAAGACATATTGTAATTAAATTTGCAAAATACAGTGATAAAGAAAAAATCTTAAAAGCAGCGAAACAAAAGAAGTCCTTAACTTTCAAGGTAAAACCTATAAGGCTAGAGAGAGATTTTTTTTTCAACAGAAACTTTGCGAGAAGGGAGTGGCATGATATATTCAAAGTGCTAAATTGGAAAAATCTGCAGCCAAAAATACTCTATCCAGGAAAGCTATATCCAGAATAGGAGAGATAAAGAGCTCCCCAGACAAAAACTAAAAGGAATTCATGACCCCTAAATCAGTCCTGTAAGAAATATTAAAGGGTACTCTTTCAGTGGAAAGGAGAGACCAAAAGTGACAGTATAAAGGTAGGAAACACAAAAGTGGTAAAAATGAATATTTCCGTAAAGATCAGTCAAGGAACTCACACAAAAGGATATAAAGTATAATAATGTATACCTAAAATGTGGAGAGGAGAGGAGGAGAGAATAGGTTCAAACTTGAATGACCATCAATTTAATATAGACCGATATTTGCAGGAAAGGTTATATACAAGCCTAATGGTAACTATATATCAACAAGCACTAATAAGCATGCAAAGAATAAAGAGAAAGAAATCTAAATATATCACTAAAGAAAATAAACTATAAAAGAAAGACAAAGGATTAAGAAAGTCTCCAGAAACAACCACAAAACAAGTAATAAAGTGGCAGTATAAACATATGTATCAATAATTACTTTGAGGGTAAATGGACTAATGGCTCCAATCAAAAGACACAGGGTGTCACAATGGATAGAAATACAAGACTCATTTATATGCTGTCTGCAAGAGCCACATTTTAGACCTAAAAACACCTGCAGATTGAATGTGAGGGGATAGAGAAACATTTATCATATCATTTGCATGGATGTCAAAAGAAAGCTGGAGTAGCAATGCAAACTAGACTCTAAAACAAAGACTGTAATAAGATACAAAGAAGGGGACTATATAATAATGAAGTGGACAATCCTACAGGAAGACATAATCATTGTAAATATTTATGCACCCAACATGAAAGCACCCAAATATGTACAACATAACAAAACAACAACAAACAGTACAACAACACAACAACAAAAATAATAACAAATATAAAGGAGCTAATCAACTAATTGATGATAATAATAGTAGAGGAATTTACACCCTACCTACATCAATGGACAGATCACCTAACAGAAAATCAACAAGGAACACCGGACCAGATGTACTTAACAGATATATTCAGAATATTCTATCCTAAAACAGCAGAATACACATTCTTTTCAAGTGCACATGGAACATTCTCTGGAATAGATCACACATTAGGTCACAAAACAAGTCTTAGCAAATACAAAAAGATTGAAATGATACCATGCACCTTTTCTGACCACAATGCTATGAAACTAGAAGTCAACCACAAGAAAAAAATTGGAGACCACAAATACATGGAGGTTAAACAGCATGCTACTAAAAAATGAATGAGAAGCCAAGAAATCAAAGAAGAAGAAAAAAATACAAGGAAACAAATGAAAATGAAACACAATAGCCCAAAACCTTTGGGATGCAGCAAAAGCAGTTCTAAGTGGGAAGTTTAAAGGAATTCTAGCTTACTTCAAGAAGCAAGAAAAATCTCAAATAAACAACCTAACCTTACACTTTAAGGGGCTAGAAAAAGAGTATCAAACAAAGCCTAATGCCAGTAAAAGGAAATAATAAAGATTAGAGCAGAAATAAATGATATAGAAACTAAAAAAAAAAAATAGAACAGATCAATAAAACCAGAAGCTGGTTCTTTGAAAAAATTAATAAAGATAAACCTCTATCAAGACTTATCAAAAAGAAAGAATAAAGGACCCAAATAAATAAAATCACAAATAAGAGAGGAGAAATAACATCCAACTCCACATAAATACAATTACAAGAGAATATTATGAAAACCTATATGCCAACAAATTGGACAACCTAAAAAAAATGTGTACATTCCTAGTGGCATAAAGCCCCAAAACTGAAACAGGAAGAAATAGAAAACTTCAACTGATAACCAGCAAAGAAATGGAATCACTAATCAAAAAAGTCCCAACAGACAAAACATCTAGGACCAGATGGATTCACAGGGGGGATTCTACCAAACATTTAAAGAAGAGTTAATACCTATGCTTCTCAAACTATTTCAAAGAATAGAAAAGGAAGGAAAACTTCCATTCTATGAGGCCAGAATCATCCTGATATCAAAACCAGATAAAGACCACAGGAACAACAGGCCAATACCCTTGATGAACATAGATGTAAAAATTCTAAACAAAATATTAGCAACCAAATCCAACAATACATTAAAAATCTCATTCATCTCTATCATGTGCAATTTCTTCCTGGGTTGCAAGGTGGTGTACTATTCACAAATCAATGTGATACATCACATTAATAAAAGAAGGATAAGAACCATGTGATTATTTCAATAGATGCAAAGTACAGCAGCCAATTATGGTAAAAACTCTCAACAAAGTAGGTTTAGAGGGAACACACCTCAGCATAATAAAGTCCATCTATAAGAAAAACCCACAGCAAATAGCATCCTAAATGGGGAAAAAACTGAGCTTTTCCTCTCTGGTCAGGAACAAGACAAGGAGGTCCACTCTCACCACTTTTATTCAACATAGTAATGGAAATCCAGCCACAGCAATCAGACAACAAAAAGAAAAAGCATCCAGATGGGCAAGGAAGAAGGGAAACTTTCAGTATTTGCAAATGACATGATACTATATTTAGAAAACCTGAATGAATCCACCAAAAAACTGCTAGCAGTGATAAATGAATTCAGTAGACTTGCAGGATATATAATCAATGTACAGAAATCTGTTGCATTTAGAGACACCAATAATAAGCAGCAGAAAGAGAAATTAAGGAATTAATCTCATTTCCAATTGCACCAAAAATAATAAGATCCTAGGAATAAACTTAAGAGGTGAGAGACCTGTACTCTGAAAACTACAAAACACGATGAAAAACATTGAAGATGACACAAAGAAATGGAAAGACATCTATGCTCATGGACTGGAAGAACACATAGTTTTTAAAAAAAATTTTAATGTTTATTATTGAGACAGAAACAGAGCATGAGTGGGGGAGGGGCAGAGAGAGAGGGAGACACAGAATCTGAAACAGGCTCCAGGCTCTTAGCTGTCAGCACAGAGCCCAATGCGGGGCTCAAACCCACAAACTGTGAGATCATGACCTGAGCCGAAGTCGGATGCTTAACCGACTGAGCCACCAGGCGCCCCGAACACATATTGTTAAAATGTCTATACTACCCAAAGCAATCTACACACTTAATGCAATCCCTATTAAAATACCAAAAGCATTTTTCACAGAACTAGAATAAACAATCTTAAAATTTGTGTGGAACCACAAAGTACCCTGGATAGCCAAAGCAACCTTGAAATAGAAAAGCAAGGCTGGAGGCATCACAATTCCTAACTTCAAGCTATATTACAAAACTGTAGTAATCAAAACAGTATTGGTACTGACACAAAAATGAACACAAAAATCAATAGAACAAAGTAGAAAATCCAGAAATAAACCCACAATTACATGGTCAATTAATGTTTGACAGAGCAGGAGAGAATAGCCAACAGGAAAAAGATAGTCTCTCTTCAAGAATGGTGTTAGGAAAACAGGACAGCAACATGCAAAAGAATGAAACCAGACCACTTTCTTATACCATACACAAAAATAAATTTAATTTATTAAATTTATTAATGATCTACATGTGAAACCTGAAATCATAAAAATCCTAGAAGAGAACATAGCCAGTAACTTCTTTGACATCAGCCATAGCACCTTCTTTCTAGCTATGTCTCCTGAGGCAAGAGAAACAAAATAAAATACAAACTATTGGGACTACATCAAAATTAAAAGCTTTTGCACAACAAAGGAAACCACTAACAAAACTAAAAGGCAACCTGCAGAATGTAGGAAAATATTTATAAATGACATATCTGATAAAGAGCTAGTATCCAAAATATATGAAGAACTTATAAAATTCAACACCTAAAAATTGAGTAATCCAATTAAAAATGGTCAGTTAACATGAATAGACATTTTCCCAAAGACATCCAGATGGCCAATAAAAACACGAAAAGATGCTCAACATCACTATTCATCAGGGAAATGCAAATCAAAACTACAGTGAGATATCACCTGACACCTATCAGAATGGCTAAAATCAATAACACAAGAAACAATAGATGTTGGCGAGGATGTGGAGAAAGGAAAACACTCTTGCACTGTTGGTGGGAATGCAAACTGGTGCAACCACTCTGGAAAACAGTATGGAGTTTCCTCAAAAGGTTAAAAATAGATCTACCCAAGATCCAGCAATCACACTACTAGGTATTTACATAGAATACAGAAATACTAATTCAAAGGGGAACATGCACCCTGATGTTTATAGCAGCATGATCTATGTAACCAAATTATGGAAGCAGCCCAGGTGTCCATCAATTGATGAATGGATAAAGAAAAGTGTGTACACATATATAATGGAATATTAGCCACGAGAAGAATGGAATATTGCTATTTTCAAGGACATGGATGGAGCCAGAAAGTATTATGCTAAGTGAAAGAAGTCCAAGAAAGACCAATACCATATGATGATATTCATGTCCGGAATTTAAGGAACAAAACAAAGGAGCAAAGAGGAAAAAATAAAGACAGGGAGGCAAATCCAGAAACAGACTCTCAATTATAGAGAACAAACTGATGGTTACCAAAAGGGAGGGGGGAGGGAGATGGGCTAAATAGGTGATAGAGATTAAGGTATGCACTTAGGATGAGCACTGGGTGATGTAGGGAAGTGTTGAATAACTATATTGTACAGCTGAAACTAATACTACACTGTTAACTAAGAACTTGAAAAATAATGATGGAGAGCAGATAATATGGGTACAGAAGCAGGTAGGTTAGCAAATTTTATTCAATCAGGAAAGAAGGAAGTTTGGATCTGATTGCTTCTATTTTCATGTAGTGTGAGGTTATATTAATGAGTTGACAGGTTTTGGAGATTAAGGAAACAAGAGTTAAACAGTTATCTTGGAGAAGGTTTAAAAAAGCATTTGCTGGGGAAATAAAGTTTTCCAGACAGCACTGAGATCCTGGATAATGACTAAAAAGGGTGTGGTTTTTCTCCTGCAATATTCAGATGATTCAGGGAAGGTAGAGAATAATCAGAAAGTTGGATTTATCAAGTTTTATTTATTTTTAATGCTTTTTTTTTTTTGAGAGAGGAAGACAGAGTGCGAGCGGGGCAGGGGCAAAGAAAGGGAGACACAGAATCTGAGGGAGGCTACATGCTCTATACTGTCAGCACAGAGCCCGATGGCAAACCCACGGACTGCGAGGTCATGCCCTCAGCCAAAGTTGGAGACTTCACTGACGGAGCTACCCAGATGCCCCTATCAATTTTTAAAGACTATTCAAATAAGTTTTTGTTTTTTAAATGAGTTTCTGAGACTTTGGTTGCTACTTATTTGCAAAGAAAACTAATCTTTGAATTCATATATTCATATATTCATGATTCTTGAAATCATATAGAATTATATGATTCTAGAATTGGAAGGGAAATTACCAAAGAAACATAGTAGAGAAAACAGTGACAAGTATTTATTAAGTCCTTGCTAAACATGAGAGTTATGTAGACTGAGTGGAATGCAGGAAATAGTATTCATATTATACTGAATTAAATTCTCCAGCTGTCTCATATTTAATGTAGATGTGAAAAACAAGAAAACCCTGTGGGCCAAAGCGTAGCTTTCCTTTCTAATCTGCCACCTGCAATGGAACCACCACCAAGATGCAGATTTTTGTGAAAACCCTACAAGGAGGACCATCACTCTTGAGGTCGAACCCTCAGATAAAATAGAAAATGTGAAGGCCAAGATTCAGGATAAGGAAAGAATGCTCCTAATCAGAGATTGATCTTTGCTGGCAAGCAACTGGAGGATGGACGTACTTTGTCTGACTACAACATTCAAGAGGAGTCCACTCTTCATCCTGTGTTGAGACTTCGTGGTGGTGCTAAGAAAAGGCAGAAGTCTTACACCACTCCCAGAAAGAATACGCATAAGAGAATGAAGGTTCAACTGGCAATCCTGATGTACTGTTAGGTCGATGAGAATGGCAAAATCAGTCGCCTTCGCTGGGAATGCCCTTCAGATGACTGTGGTGCCGGAGTTTCTATGGCTGGCCGCTCTGACACACATTACTGTGGCAAATGTTGTCAGACTTATTGCTTCAACAAACCTGAAGACATGTATGTGGGCTAATAAAAGACATGAACAACAACAATAAAAAAATGTGAGGAATAAGATAGTTATCAGTGAGATGGCTTTTGAGGTAATTAGACACATGAGGAATTTATTCTCTGCAGAGGGTTATGTCATATTCAACAGACAGGCACACCTCCACTTATTGTGCTTCACAGAGGTTTGTGGCAACTCTGTTGAGCAAGTACATTGGTGCCATTTTCCAACAGCACCACCAGATGACACCAGATACCAGATGTGTCTCTGTGTCACCTTGGTAATTCTCACTGTAGTTCAAAGATCTTTGCTATTAGTATATTTGTTATGGTGATCTGTAATCTGTGATTATAACTTGCTGAAAGCTCATGATGCTAGCATTTTTTAGTAATAAAATATTTTAAATATAATTATTTTAGAGAGGATGAGCAGTGGAGAGAGAGAGAATCCTAAGCAGGTTCCATGCTTAGAGCCCAACACAGGGCTCGATCCCACAACTCTGGGATCATAACCTGAGCCAAAATCAAGAGATGCCTAACCAACTGAGCTACTCAGGCATCCCAATAAAGTATTTTTAAATTAGGGTATGTACATTGTTTTTAAAGACATAATACTAGTGCACATTTAAAAGACTACAGTAATATAAACAACTTTTATAAGCACTGGGAAACCAAAAAATTCATTTGACTCACTTCGTTTTTAAAATTTTTTTAAATTTGACTCACTTTATTTTGATATTCTCTCTATTGCAATGGTCTGGAACCAAACCCACAATATCTCTGAGATATGCCTATATTAAGTGCATACTTGTAGTTAACAGACCAAGGAGAACAAATGAGTTTTAAAACTACATGGTAATGATGTAATATAGGACGTTAGGTACTCTGTAGTCAAAGCTTTGTAATTCTCAGGTTCAAATATGGGGTTTTGCCAAGACAATTCAAATTCATTCCCAGAAGCAACTATTTTACAAAGCCTTAATGAGGTGTGACACGGTCTGCCTGAGGGACTGTCATGGGAGCTGTAGTCAGGCTGCCTGTGCTTGAACCCTGGCTTTGCCACCCACTTGCTATGAGGGATAACTCCAGTTAGCACCTAGGTTGTGGGTAAGCCCTTTGCAGAGTGCACAGCACATACTAAATGCTTAAGAAATACTTAATCACTACTATAGAGACAAGGTTATTAACAACATGATGATGATTCTTTAAACTTAAAATTTCTAATTGCAGTGGAGGGGAGGAATGGCTGCTCCAGACTCTTTAATGTTTCCCATTTTGTGCAGAATAATCCCCCAGATCCTTATGCAGAACTGCAGTACCCTCCTCCCCAGTTTCCTTTCAGATCCCTCTGCCCCTCCCCCTTATTCATTCTGCTCCCATCAACACCAGGTGTTTCTCAGACATGCAAGGTACCTCAGGGCCTGCACAGTTGCTGCTCTCTCTGCCTTGAGTGCTTTTTCCCTAGAAATCTGCATTGATTACTTACCTCCTTCAGGCCTTTGCTCGATGTGACCTGCCAAGTGAGATCTCCTACCACCTGATTCAGAGTGCACACTCACTTCCCTCTGACACACCGTGTACCCCCCTGCTCCCTCTGTGCCTTACTTTTCTCCATGGGGTTTACTCCTATCTTATACACAGGCTCCTTTGTTCCTCCCAGCAGAAAGTAAGCTTCAGGTGAGCAGGGATTTTGCATATTTTGTTCACTGTTAGTTCCTCAGCACCTAGGACAGCACTTGCTTAAAAATATTTGTTAGATGGATAAATGAATGGATGAATGAATGAAGACCTTGGTAGAACAGAGGCGCTAAAAACAACACACTGAATATCTTGAAGTTTAAAGTATATCCTTCCCATATCCATTCCAATAAATCAAAGGTTACACAGGCTAACCACTTATTTTTTCAAAATTAAAGAGACCTGAGAGATACTACACTGCTTCTTGTAACTCAGCATTATTTATGCAAATGGGGTCATTATTCTGTGGCCTAGTACTCAGGGAATGGATCACTTGGTAACAATAAGGTGTAGATAGAACAGAAAAAGGGAAGGAACAAAGTCATACCTTCTAATTTAGTCATCCAAGGCAGCCCTTGAGTTAGGATCTATGTTAATGAAACCTGCACTTAGAGCCCCTATGCTTTCGCAAGATAGACTGTACCTCTTAAATAAGTGTTATGTGCTATTTTGCATGTAACTTCATTTTCTGTTATGTCGGCATCCTTCCCTAGTCCTAAATCTCACTCGTGTTAGACAACACATGATATTGCCAAATTAGATTACCTCAATTTCTTCTCCTTAAATGCTCTCTTTGAGGTAAATATTGAGCCGACTCAACCTCTAAACTCTCTCTGAAGACTCTTTGTCCCTGCTCTGGTTTTGTGGTTGCATAAGGATGCCTGAATATCCTCATGGATGGTGGGGCACAGAAGCTTGGAGAGCCCGCAGGTCAGTGCACTGTCCTGCTGGCTTCCATTGGGACGTGGTTTACATGATGGTCCCTAGGCGTCCAGCTGCCTTTGGTCTGGTGACGTGTGACTGCTCAAGCTTTTCCTTCAGGGACCTTGACAAGGTGTTTGGGGGTGGTCCTGGGTTTATGAAGATGCAGAAACCCTGTTCTGACCTCAGATCACTTCTCTCAGTGCTTCTGTGTCCAGAAGCCATGTTTGGGTTTTGGGCAAGCGGGGGTCCTAACTTGGCCCATCATCCTAGATACCTCTTTCTACTCAGAGTGCTCTGCTCCTTCCCTGGCATGTCCCACTGACCACCAGCCTCCTTCAAGAGGTGTGGAGGCTCCTTGGGCTTCTCTTAAGGAGTGAGAGTCCAACTTTGGTATTCTCAGTATTTACATCTTATTCATGGTTTATGCGGCTTGAATTGTAGCTCTTTGGATATTTCAAATATCCTCCCTATGCCATATCCTGTGGTCCCATATACATATTTACTGTAAAAAGTAGTTCCTTTTGTTAAAGTGTATGTCTGTTTAGCATCTGTCCAACTTATCATTCTTATTTAATATTTAGAGAAGCAGTATAGTATAGCATGGTGGGTAAGGCCTGGACTCACGGGCTGTCCTGCTGAATACTTACTGGCTTGTTGGCTGCCGTGTGACCTTGGGGAATTAGTTAATCTCTGTGCCTCAGCTTCCTCACTTGTAAAATGCAGATAATGATAGTACTTACTTCATAGGGTTGTTGTGATGGTTAAATGAATATACTTAAGTGCCCAAAGTAAGTGTGCTGTGTTAGCTAGTACCATAATAGTTTGCTGGAGGTACCTGTGATCTGGGAGTGCACCAGTGGATTTAGATTAGGGTACCCTTTCCCTACAGTAAGAGGCATAAACATCACTGCCGGCGGATGTTCTCTAATAATGTTCTCTAATAACTCCTTGGCATTGGAGAGTTCACCTGTTTCACTGCCACCACTTTCCTTTACCGCGTCAGAGGAATTTAGGATCTTGGACGCTGAGAGGAGAACGCAGTCAACTTCATCCTCTTCCTCAGGATGCTTCTCTGTAACAGAACCACAAGAGGTGGTTTTTAGTTTCTTTGGGAGAAGGGAGGCGAAGGGTGCGACTTGGGACACGGAAGCCCTAAGAAGCCACGGGAGGGCGCACTGGGGCCACGCTGCGCAGCGAGACCTGGTGGCGCAGCAGTTGGAGGCAAAGGCTGGGTGGGGGGTGGAGGCGGTGCTTTTGTCCCCGGGGAAGGAGAGCAAGGTGTGCTGCTACGTCAGGAAGTCGGCACTCCGGGACCGCCTGGGGGTGAGGGGGTCAGCGCACTCTCCACTGCCCATCCACTTACCATGGGCCCTCCACAAGGGTAGCCCGGCTCTTACCCGGACTCATTTCTGCGGCTTAAGCTCTCCTCCCAACTGCCTTCCCCCATGCATTCCGCCAAGGTAGCTTCGTGCAAGGGCAGCCCGTTGCCTGGTAACCGGGCTGCGGGGCACGCTCGTGGATGGGGGTAGGGGGCGGAGGTGCGAGCTGGAATCTGGAGTCCGGACCCGAGATGCTCTTCCAGCCAGCACCGCGTCTGGGACAGCTGCAGTTTGCTGTGCACTCAGGCCTGGGGCCAGTCTCACTGGGGCATTTTTCTCCCGCGGTCTTCTCCAACGACCAGAACTTGATCTTGATCACAGCCTGACTGCAGACTTTTGGACCAAAGCCGTGCGGACAAAGGTGAATGCTTGGAGACAAACACCTAGGAACTTGCTCTGTTTTTCGTATGCCCGTTTCATTGTTTATTTTCCTTCATTACTCATTTTTTCAACCCATCCACCAGAGTAGTTTCAGCGTTTGAGGATTTGATGGATCCAGGGGACTTTTGTTTGTTGTGGTTAAAAGAAGACCCCCTATTTCTAGTAATAATCTTCAAATAACAATGAGATGTAGGAAAATTAACACCTTAACACTGATGCAGAGGCACTGATCTCCATACGTCAAAGCATGCTGATTTCCTGTGTACCTGGGCAAACCATCTGCAAAAGATCGATGTTGTGTTGGAAGCTGGAGCACTTTCAACCAAGGACTGGTTGGTGTGGTTGCAGTCAATACTTTAATGCAGAACAGAAAACTGCGCTCTTTAAGTAAAACTTTTAAATGAATATGATTTACTTATTTTGCGATAGCAACCATTACAGATAGAATATAAAGTAATTTAAAATTCAAATGTTAAGTCACAATAAAGGAATTTAAAGTTATGATATAATAATTTATTATGTAATAATTGTATGTTTTGCTTTCATGGAAATGAAACTCATGATAGTCTCAACCACTCAACAAGCTTGTGTTTTTGAGAACTTATGCTCTCCATTGATGATTGCTAGTGACAAAATTAACTTCTCTGGAGAGCTACAAATGTTTTCAGCAATGCGTCTGTTAAAATTACGACTCTAAATAATTTACAGTATTTTGAAGTAAGTATGCAGATAAAAGCTACTACAGTTTATTAAGCTAATTTCTACTAATGAAATTTCCATAACAAAGACTATATCTTTCACATAACATATTAATATCCAATATTAGTATGATAATGATGCTAAAATCAACAAATCAGGCAACAACAGACGCTGGTGAGGATGTAGAGAAAGAGGATCTCTTTTGCACTGCTGGTGGGAATGCAAACTGGCACAGCCACTCTGGAAAACAGTATGGAAGTTCCTCAAAAAATTAAAAATAGAACTACCTGACAACCCAGCAATTGCACTACTAGGTATCTATCTAAGGGATAAAGGTGTGCTGTTTTGAAGGGGCACACGCACCCCAATGTCTATAGCAGCATTATCAACAATAGCCAAAGTATGGGAAGAGGTCAAATGTCCACTGGCAGATGAATGGATAAAGAAGATGTGGTATATATACAATGGAGTATTACTCAGCAATGAGAAAGAATGAAATTAACAATTTGCAACTACATGGATGGAACTAGAGGGTATCATGCTAATCAAAATTAGAGAAAGACAAATACCATATGACTTCATGCATATGAGGACTTTAAAATACAAAACAGATGAACATAAGGGAAGGGAAGCAAAAATAATATAAAACAGCGAGGGAGACCAAAACATAAGAGACTCTTAAATATGGAGAACAAACAGAGGGTTGCTGGAGGGGTTGTGGGAGGGGGGAATGGGCTAAATGGGTAAGGGGCATTAGGGAATCTACTCTTGAAATCATTTTTGCACTATATGTGAACTAACTTAGGTGTAAATTAAAAAAAAATAAAAAAAGCCTTCCGGGATTTTTGTTGGGACTCTGTTGGGGCTGTGGACCAATTTGGGGAGAACTGGGAGCCTAAGAGTGAGTCTAGTGATCCACGAACACAGTATGCTTTTCCTTTTATTTATATCATCATTAATTTCTCTCAACAATGTGTTGTTTTCAGGGAACAGATTTTGCACATATTTTGTCAGATTTATTTCTAAGTATTTTATACTTTTGGTGCTCTTATAATTGGCATTTAAAAATTCAGTTTCTAAAATGCTCTCTGAAAGAAACTATAAAAAAATTCAGTTTCTGTTTGTTGCTGGTGTGTAGAAATATAATTACTTTTTGTATATTGATCTTGTATCCTGAAACCTTGCTAAGCTCACTTATTCATACCAGTAACATTTTTGTGGGTTCCATTAAAAATAATGATAATATAATGTAATATAATGTTCTCTAATAACTCTAGTTTGTCTACGTGTTATATATAGATTATGATGGCATACGATATTGGTTATTACACAGAAATTTCTTGGGGCTTTAACTGGGGGGATTTTGCCACACCGTTTAGTATAGAATATAAAAAGCGGATGGTAAGAGTTATAATGTCAAATTCAAAGTTAGTTAGTCTTCTAATCTCAGTAGAGACATACTTTAAGATACTTTCCAATCAGTCAGAAAGGTAGTTCTTTACTTAGAAAGACAGTTAACTTAGAAGTTAGGTCAACAAGGCCTTTGGATTTTAAACATTTTTCTTTTGTAAACTGACTATATTTTATAAGCAGACTAGTCACAGAAGGAAAAGTAATTTGTCAGAAACATCTTGTAATTAACATAAAAATCCCATCTTTGGAGCCTATCAAGCTATAAAGATTAATAAATTAATAAATAATATGCATGTTAATATGAAACATAATGTTAAATACCATTAAGTATAATATTTAAATAATAAAAATGTCTATGACATGAATGGCATCCCCTCAGAAGAGGCCCTTATGTAGGGCCTCATGTGAACAATCACACGTGGAGGCCCTCTTCTTTGATCAGAGAGATCCTGAAAGCTGTGAAAATGAGGGTGGATGGTGGACACATCTGGTTGGGGGCATTCACTGCCCTTGAGCATGTAGGTTGAGGAAGTCTTACCTGAATACCCAGGACCACTTAAAACTGTTGTCACCCATCACAGCTTATACTTGAAACTCCATTCTGAAGTTAGAGGGTAGAGGTGATTCAGTGACTTGCCCTTGTCTGTGCGTGGGTTTACTTGCCTGGACAGCTGGGAACTGACACGATTGTTGTGAGGGTGAGGCTTAGTAGATCCCGTGTGACAGGTCCTGCTACCATACGTCCAGTGGGTACTAGGAGGCTGATAGGGAACGGCAGCTCTCGACCTCAGAGTCTAGGGTGAGATTTTGTGAACAGTGTTGATATTTTTTCCTTATGTAAAAAGATTTGATACTTCAACTGAAAAAGATTCAAGGGGCACCTGGGTAGCTCAGTCGGTTAAGTGTCCAACTCTTGGTTTCGACTCAGGTCATGATCTTATGGTTCGTAAATTTAAGCTCCAAATGGGGCTCTTTATTAATAGTGAGGAGCCTGCATGGGATTTTCTCTGCCACTCCCCTGCTTGCTGTCTGTATCTCTCAAAAGAAGTAAATAAACTTTAAAAGAATTTTTAAAAAAGATTCAAATATGCTATCTCAAATATCAGAAAATATTTATATTTTATTTATTTTATTTAATTTTTTAAATTTTATTTAAATCCAAGTTAGTTAATATATAGTGTACTCTCAGGAGTAGAATTTAGTGATTCATCACTTATATATAATACCTGGTGCCCATCCCAAGTGCCCTCCTTAATGCCCATCACCCAGTTAGCCCAACCTCTCCCCCACCTCCTCTCCAGCAACCCTCGGTTTGTTCTCTAAGCGTCTCTTATGATTTGCCTCCCTCTCTGCTTTTATCTATTTTCCTCCCTTATGTTCATCTGTTTTGTATTTTAAATTGCACATAATGAGTGATATCATATGATAGTTGTCTTTCTCTGACTTATTTCTCCTAGCATAATGCATTCTAGTTCCATTCATGTTGTTGCAAACGGGAAGATTTCATTCTTTTTGATATCAAGTAATGTTCTATTATATATATGCATATATATGTATATGTATTTATATATTAGAATATATGTGTATATATGTGTATTATTGTATCCTTTGCATAAATACCTAGTAGTGTAATTGCTGGGGCATAGAGTAGCTGTCTTTTTAATTTTTTGAGGAACATCCACTGTTTTCCACAGTGACTACACCAGTTTGCATTCTCACCAAAAGTGCAAAAGTGTTCGCCTTTCTCCATATCCTGGCCAACATCTGTTGTTTCCTGAGTTGTTAATTTTAGCCATTCTGACGGGTGTGAGTTGGTATCTCATTATGGTTTTACTTTGTATTTCCCTGATGATGAGTGGTGTTGAGCATCTTTTCATGTCTGTTACCCATGTAGATGTCTTCTTTGGAAAAGTGTCTATTCATGTCTTTTGCCCATTTATTCATTGGATTATTTGTTGGGGTTTTTCTTTTGCCATTGAATTTGATAACTTCTTTGTAGATTTTATCTACTAACCCTTTATCTGATATGTCATTGACAGATATCTTCTCCCATTCTGTTGGTTGCCTTTTATTTTTGTTGATTGTTTCCTTTGCTGTGCAGCTTTTTATCTTGATGAGGTCCCAATAGTTCATGCTTGCTTTTGTTTCCCTTGCCTACAGAGACATGTCTAATAGGAAGTAACTACAGTGGAGGTGAAAGAAGTTGTTGCCTGCTTTCTCCTCTAGGATTTTGATGGTTCCCTGTCTTACATTTAGGTCTTTCATCCATTTTGACTATTTTTGTGTATGGTGTAAGAAAGTGGTCCAGGTTCATTCTTCTGCATGTCTCTGGCCAGTTTCCCCAACACAATTTGCTGAAGAGACTCTTTTTTCTGTTGGATATTCTTTCCTACTTTGTCAAAGATTAGTTGCTTTACATTTGTGGATCTGTTTCTGGGTTTTCTATTCTGTTCCATTGACCACTGTGTCTGTTTTTGTGCCAATACCATACTGTCTTGATGACTACATCTTTATAATATAGCTTGAAATCCAGAATCATGATGTCTCTAGTTTTAGTTTTCTTTTTCAGCATTACTTTGGCTGTTTGGGGTCTTTCTGGTTCCATACAAATTTTAGAATTGTTTGTTCTAGCTCCGTGAAGAATGCTGGTGTTATTTTGGTAGGGATTACATTGAATATGTAGATTGCTTTCAATAGTATAGATATTTTAACAATATTTGTTCTTCGAACCCATGAGCATGGGATGTTTTTCCATTTCTTTGTGTCTTCTTCAATTTCTTTCATAAGTTTTATATAGTTTTTAGCCTACAGATCTTTTACCTCTTTTGTCAGGTTTATTTCTAGATATTTTATGGTTTTTGGTGCAATTGTAAATGGGATTGATCCCCTGATTTATTTTTCTGGTACTTCGTTATTGGTGTATAGAAATGCAACTGATTTGCAACCTGTGACTTTGCTGAATTCATGTATCAGTTTTAGTAGTTTTTTGGTGGAGAAAAACTTTATATTTTAAAATGCAGGGAGGGGCGCCTGGGTGGCTCAGTCGGTTGAGCATCTGACTTCAGCTCAGGTTATGGTCTCATGGTTCGTGGTTTTGGGCCCCGTGTTGGGCTCCGTGTTGACATCTTGCTCAAAGCCTGGAGACTGCTTCAGATTCCATGTCTCCTTCTCTCTCTGCCCCTTTACCATTCATGCCCTGTATCTCTCTGTCTCTCAATGATAAATAAATGCAAACTTTTTTTTAATGCAGGGAAATGTGTTGTCTAATATGTATTGTATGTCAACTCTGTTGTTGAATTTGCCAAACTTCTAAAAATTTGACAAGCTTCTAAGTAAATGCACATTTAGATGGCCTATAAAATGTAAAGTCCTCATTAACTGTTATTTGTTAAATTTTTTGGATAAATTTAAATATGGAAAATGCAAAGAAACATGTAACTAATCCATTGCTTCCATCTCCCAGAATTAATTTATAACTCTGTTGGCATAGTTGATTTATAATTATTTAGAAAGAATAAAACATTATATAGAATTGAACTCCCCACTGCCTCCTATTCTATTCCTCCTTTCCCATGTTCCTACCACAAGAAACCACTATCCTGAATTTTGGGTATAGCCTTACCGTCCATTCTTATATTTTTATAGTAATTACATGTATCATCATGAGTAATAGAGATGATTGCTCTTGTTTTAAAATTTTTTCATAAATGATATCATAATTTATTTTTTATTCTTCAGTTTTCTCTTTTTACTCATAATTGTATGCTTTTTAGCATATTAAAAATAGGTCTTTAACTGAGTTGTGAAAATAGGCTTCTAATATCTTTCAGTTCTTATAGTGTTTTTGCCTTTTTACTTTTCTTTCATTTTTTAAAAATTTTGAAATCATCACTTAGAACTATTGTCTGATACATGTTTCATTTTTTCTTGAACCCTTCAGAGGGAGTTGCTGACATGGTGTCCCACCACTCCTGAATACTATGATATGTATTTTATAAGAACATTCTTTATTATGAGCACAATATAGCCATTAAAATCTAGAAATTAACACTGATACATTACTACTGTTTAACCTCCAGACCCCACTCACATTTCACCAGTTCTCCCAATATTGTCCTTTATAGTAAAAGGATCCAGTCCTAAGTCTTGCACTGCATGTAGTTGTCGTGATGTGTATCTTTAATCAGAGTCTCGTGGACTCAGAGTTTCCTATTTTATTTAACATTTTCCTAGTTGAGTCACTGGGTTTTTTTTTTTTTTAGCTGGCTTCTGTGTACTTTTGGCATGTCTCCGTTATTATTGGAGTGCTACTTCATCTTTTTTTGATGGGACAACCAGATATTCCAGTCTCATTCCGTACTTTCCTTGCCTTAGCCTTGAAATCAGCTCCCTTTCCAAGGAGCTTTGGTTTCTTTTAGAAGAGAATGGGATTTAGAAGCCAGGATATGAGTGCTAGGTGGATTGTTGCTATCTGGTGTAGCTGCTCCCAAGTCATCTCAGTGGGTAGAGCTAGGGAGAGTGTGTGTGTGTGTGTGTGTGTGTGTGTGTGTGTGTGTACATATACACATGCAAGTTCATATCCATATTTGTTTCTCTATCTATCTCTATATATTGGGAATCATGAGTTCATGACACCTCCAATTCTATTCCAACATCACTGTGCTCTTTATGGTTTTCTCTTTCCGTATTTGTAGTTTCCCTTACCAACAGTGAGAAAGTTGACTCCTATTTTCTTTTATATATTTATTTATATGAGCAATGCCTTTGTGAATATCCATTCTCTCAGTGCCAGTCTCTCACCAAGTCCCCACGTGGATGCCCTTGTCATCCACTTGGCTTCCAATACCAGCTCTACCTCTTCCCTCCTACTTGGCCTTTGACTCTGAACCCTGTGTTTGGTCTATTCCTCACCTTTCTTGGGCTCTTTCACCCTATGCTGAGCCTCCTCTCTGTGTGGAAGACCTCTGCATCTCCTCTCCCCTGAGCACTGGCATCATGCACCAGCCAGTCCCATGCAGGGCCACCCTCTTCACCCCACTTGGACTACCTACTAATGCCAGTGCTAATCCATACATGGATGCTCCCCTTTCCCTCTTTGGTATTGGACACCCAATGTCTGCTTTTGCAGGGTTTTGAAATGATTCATGTTTTCTCCCCTAAAAGCCATATTATTTTACCTATCATATTTAGATTTGTTAATACATCTAGAACTGGTTTTTATATAGAGTGTGAGGTAGGTGTCAATATCCATTTTTAAAAATATGGCTATCTGATTGACCTACCATTTATTGTAAAGAATATAATTCCCCACAAAAACTATATACTTCAATAAATTTTAAAGTGTATTTTTTTGTATGTGTTCTCATTCTACCATTTTGACCCTGAAGTTCTTCATTGCCAAACTGCTAAAGTCAAGTAAGATGATTTTTTTCTTTACCCAGAACATAGATTAGAATTACATAAAAGGGATAGTATAATGAAATTTCCTTTAGACTTCCAAAATGGGGAAAACCCTATTTTCTTGAGTTGAGACCAGGACAACCTGGTGCTCTGGGATTCACACAGGTTCTTTGTCTGCTGTTGAGTACTCAGTATCATCTACAACACTCATGTTTTCAATACATAGAAAGGAAGGGTCATTGATGTACTGAAAAAGTTGGCAAAGTTATGCATTACACTTACCAGAGCCTACCTGCCATTGTTTCTGCTGCTGTGACACTGAACGGCTCATTACCCGCTTTGAAATTGGTAAACAGCATTTATTATCAGAATGCTTACTCGGAGGGATATTAAAGTGCCTTCCTTTCTAATGTATTTATTTCCCCACTAATTAAGCATTTGGTGAAATATTTTTTTTTATGTTTATTTTTGAGTGAGAGAGAGAGAGAGAGAGTGAGAGAGCGAGCGAGCGCAAGCAGGGAAGGGGTAGAGAGAGAGAGGGAGACACAGAATCCAAAGCAGGCTCCAGGCTCTGAGCTGTCAGCACAGAGCTGACACGGGGCTTGAACTCATGAAGCTTGAGATCATGATCCGAACTAAAGTCAGAAGCTCTACTGACTGAGCCACCCAGATGCCCCTGTTGAAATATTCTTACCTATACTTTTTGGTATTGAGAATTATGGAATTTTATGAAGAAAATTATTTTCCAGATTGGTATAGAGGAAAACTGAAACATGGGAAGGTTTAGAAAATTGTTAAAAACTCTGTAACTGGTCAGTGCCATACTTGCTGATTCTGAAACACTGGTTTTGCCCAAATCAGTTTATTTTAATGTTTTTCCCCATAACAAATTATAGCTTTATGAGATAGGATGCCGTATCATTCTAGATTTTATGAAAGTATAGATGAAGTATAAATATAATGAATACTAGAGTGATAAGTTCCTATTTCCTGATATGATATCCCAGTTCACCTGTCCTTTCTCAGTGGGATGAGGTTCTTTTTCTTTCATTTAGCCTTATATCAGAAAGACAGTGGACCATATTCTGTTGGGAGATATGCTATCTCTAGTCACATGTCAGTCAGTTCAAAACTTCCCTGAGACTCAGAGAAATCAGAAGTATCTTTTTTTAATTGCAAAGTTCATTGCTAAAGTTAAAATCTGTACTGCTACTGAAGAAATCTGTGAGTCACAGTATTTCAAAATCTTTAAATGGTAGCTTCTCCTAGAGAATCCACTATCACCTATTGACGAATAGCTGCAGATTCAAGAATCTGGAACAAATTCAAGAGCACTGCACAAACACAAGCTAGTCAAATCTATTCTTAGCAATTTATTACCAGACTAAAATACTTCTGGGCTTTTTTAGCTCCAGAAGTTCTTTTTTTAAGCCTGAGATCACAAGGCTATCACTCATAGCTGAGATTCACAGTAGTGTGAACAAGTAACCAAACTACTCTCAGGGTATAATAAATTTGGGAAACTTTCCTAAGGCAGGAGAGGGGGACTGTGCTGGTGTGCTGGTGACTTAGGAAGTCTATGATTCATGGTGGGCATTTGACAGCTCAAAGACTTGCACCAAATGTGAACACCTCAACTCTGCCTTCTCTAAGTCCTTTACTGTTGAATTTAACCTGATTTCATCTGTATAGAATGAAGCCTACACCTCATTAAGGATGGCCATTAGCTTTGACTTTTAGGAAGCTGATTGTCATTTTAATAGAAGTATTAATAGTGCTAAAGGGGGCATACAGAGAAGGTGGGGTTGGTCTAAATCTGGGATGTTTGGTGTGCTAAAGGGATAGACCTAGATTGCTATCAAGGTAGCTTGAGAAGGAATAGGTATTAGGAAAAGAGATATTTTTAGGATGGTATATAGTGGTCATGCTTGCAGGCTGGGAAGAGTCAGTGATAGAGCAAGACAGAAAGGAAGAAATAAGTTGGGAAGAGAACTTGAAGAATGAAGTAACGAGCATGATTTGAACCAAGAAGATAGAGAACCACCAGTCTCTTTGAACATGTGAAGGTTTGGCCACTTTGTAGAGATGATATAGAGCTTTCCTCCCTGTGACAGAGGCTAGCAGTGGGGAATGAATGCCCCTTCTCTGAAACAAGGCACGTTAGGTAGAAGTACCCCATTTGTGAAGCTTCTTGAGGGTAAGTAGGGTTTATCAGTTTGGGCAAATTAAAAAAAATTTTTTTAATGTTTTATTTATTTTTGAGACAGAGACAGAGTATGAGCAGTGAGGGGCAGAGAGAGAGGGAGACACAGAATCTGAAGCAGGCTCCAGGCTCTGAGCTAGCTGTCAGCACAGAGCCTGACGCGGGGCTCGAACCCATGAATGTGAGATCATGACCTGAGCCAAAGTCAGATGCTTAACTGACTGAGCCACCCAGGTGCCCCAGTTTGGGCAAATTTAGAGGTAGAGGTCTCTGTAGTCTCTTTGAGACTGAGGAGCCTAATTCAGCTCAAAGTATGTGACCTCCTTCTTCTGATGATAAACTGGTTTCTGGTTTTTAGACACTAAAGGAGCTGCACTGACAAGGGCCATTTGGTTACACTTTAGTAACAGTAGCATGTTTCCTTTGAAATATGAAGATACCACTAATGTGTACTTCCAACAGAGTGAATGAATTGCAATAAGAAATCCATATTCCTTGATTGACTTCAAGCTGTGAGCTATGACATGAATCAGAGGTAGTGTCCATGACCGTTGGAACAGAATGAAATGTCTAAATTTAATCAAGAACCTAGCCACATTGATGGCATGCCCTCACTGAATGAAATGGCCAGCTGGTTAATATTGATAAAGACAATGTCATGTACAGATGTGGACTCTGGGCTAATAGAAGTTCAGAGATCATCTAGTCTATCTCTTTTTTTCTGCAGATTAAGGAGTTAAAGCCTGGGGCAGAGCTGCAGTTAGAATCCAGATCTTTCTTTAGAGCTTTCTCCATGACAATCTCCTTACTATTGCATTACTTAATATTTGTATTATTCCACACTACTTTTCCTAGGACTTATGGAAGAGATGTCTCTTATTATAAAGAGAATAAACATGGGCTGCAAGTTAAGACTGATATAAATAAAACAAAACTATAGAGAGGAAGAATTATAATAATGTTCAGAATTAATAGGTTTAAAGATTTTCAAAACATATCACTTATTACTAGGGATCATTAGTAATAGTAATTACTATTAATTAGTAATTAAATGTTTTTTTCCTTTAATTGTTTGGCCTTGTACAGAATTTAAGCTCTCTGATACTTTTTTCATCTGTAAAACTTTATTTGGCAAAGTCATAAGGATCAGAAATAATGTATAAATATGACCAGTATTTTGTCAAGAATTTTGTAAGCATTCAATTAAAAGTCTATACACTCAAAATATATATAGTCAATAAAGGGACCTTAGTCTTCTTTATAGCTACAAGATTATGACCTATACTTTGTGTTGTTGTTGCTGCCATTCTTTGCCTTTGTTTGAGCAACTGGAATTTTTACTTGGAGTCACTATAATTCTGTTAGTTCTCTAAATCCTTAAAGTATATAAGAACAGCTTTGAACTTACCATTGGGGATAATAGAATATTGCCAGTGAGTGTTTGGTGGTGTCAGGTTGTATGAATTCAGGCTTTTAAAATTATCCCCCTCAATGAAGAAAACTTCCAGTGAACTTCATGAATCTGATTCATCTCAGGGTGAAGTGCCAACTCTCCTGGGATTGGGAATAGGCATCTAGTTCTATGAATCTTCTAGCTTGATACAATTGTGCTCATTTGATTGGCCCTTGATTTTGGACACCAAGAACAATTAGAAGGCATAGAAACACCATTCTGAACCTGGGATTAAGTGGTGAAACATATACATAATAATAGTTTTTATGGGTTTACACAATACTTAGTAGGAAATGTGTCAGATATTTTTATATGAATTATCCTAAATTTTTTTTAATGTTTTATTTATTTTTGATACAGAGAGAGACAGAGCATGAGAGGGAGAGGGACAGAGAGAGAGGGAGACACAGAACCGGAAGCAGGCTCCAGGCTCTGAGCTAGCTGTCAGCACAGAGCCTGATGTGGGGCTCGAACCCACAAACATGAGATCTGACCTGAGCCGAAGTCAGAGGCTTAACCGATTGAGCCACCCAGGCACCGCTATATGAATTATCTTAATTTAATCCTTACAACAACCCTGTAAAGTAGAGATTATCATCCTAATTTTATGGTTGGTGAAGCTGAGGTCTGGGGAGATTTCATGATTTCTCTATAGTTTACAGCTAGAAAATAGTGGAGCTAGTTTTTTTTAAAAATTTTTTTTGAAATTTTATTTTATTTTATTTTTTTACTTTATAAAGTTTCATATTTTTTTAACATATGCAATTATTTTCCATCATTTACAATACAATGACACTCCAAACAGAAAAGCAAAGTAAAAAATCAAAACCCCAACTTCTATTTCATGTAATTAGACTTATACAGAAATTAGAAGGTTATGTAACAACTAGTTAATCACCTAATTTCACAGCTATCTGAAGTGGCGATCATTATATAGCAGCTTATCTATGATACTTTCAAGATATCTCATATAATTTATTACTTGCCCATAAGCTACAACACAGCCTGCTTCATACCTTTCCTTAAATACCACCTCTATCCTACAATATACTTGAGGTCCATGCAAAAAAGTAGCTACCTTTTATATAGGAAATGGATGATTAAGTCTTTGGTGTTGTAAAAGCACCTTCATTTAAACATAACCACCCCCACCACCAGAAAAAGAAGAGGAAAAAAAAGTAAAGAAAATAATAAGGGAAAAACCCAAGACACACTTCCTAGGGGAAAAAAACAAAAAAACAAAACAAACAAAAAAACCCAGCATGTAATTTCTGTCCTTGATGGAATGTATTAAATAAGCAAACACCCCAACAAGGAAAACAAGCACTACAATGTAAAAATATTAAGAAAAGAAAACCCTCTCACATGCATAAACGAAAGATTGCACACAAAGAACGCACATCTTTTCAAGCTTCAATAGTAAATAGTCTGCTACTATATATTAACTACTGCACGGTTTGCCCAAGCTAAGATG